>NC_134353.1:673352804-673682624 GCF_048569485.1 Anomaloglossus baeobatrachus
GGTGGAGGCATCGGTGAAACGGCTGGACAGGAATATGACCCTGTTTGCTGCATTCAAGATGGATTGGAGAGGAGAGAGTTTGGTCCGAGGGAGACCGATCAATAAAGAGTTGCAGTAATCCAGGGGGGAATGAATGAGAGCGACAGTAAGGGTTTTTGCAGTTTCAATAGTAAGAAATGGTTGGATTCTGGAGATGTTTTTGAGATGTAGGTGACATGTGCGAGTGAGTGATTGTACATGGGGAATGAAGGAGAGTTCTGAGTCAAATATGACCCCAAGACAGCGAACATGCTGCTTGAGAATATTGATTAAATCATCGAAGGTAATTGAGATGTCGGGTGTAGGTTGGTTAGTAGAGGGAGGAAACACAAGAAACTCAGTTTTGGAGAGATTCAGTTTCAGATAGAGGGAGGACATGCTTTGAGAGACAGCAGACAGACAATCTCTGGTACTTTGTAACAAAGCAGGTGTGATGATTGAAGATGATGTATATAATTGGGTGTCATCAGCATAGAAATGGTATTGGAAACCGAATATGCTGATGGTTTGTCCAATAGGGGCGATGTGTGTATATATATATATATATATATATATATATATATATAGAGAGAGAGATATATATATATATAGAGATATATATATATATATATCTCTATATATATATATATATATCTCTATATATATATATATATATATATATATATATATACACACACATTATATATATATATATATATATATATATATAGATATATAGATATATATATATATATATATATATATATATATAGATATATAGATATATAGATATATATATATATATATATGGATATATATATATATATATATATATAGATATATATATATATAGATATATATATATATATAGATATATATATATAGATATATATATATATATATAGATATAGATATATATATATATATATATTATATATTATATATATACAGTTAGGTCCAGAAATATTTGGACAGTGACACAAGTTTTGTTATTTTAGCTGTTTACAAAAACATGTTCAGAAATACAATTATATATATATAATATGGGCTGAAAGTGCACACTCCCAGCTGCAATATGAGAGTTTTCACATCCAAATCGGAGAAAGGGTTTAGGAATCAAAGCTCTGTAATGCATAGCCTCCTCTTTTTCAAGGGACCAAACGTAATTGGACAAGGGACTCTAAGGGCTGCAATTAACTCTGAAGGCGTCTCCCTCGTTAACCTGTAATCAATGAAGTAGTTAAAAGGTCTGGTGTTGATTACAGGTGTGTGGTTTTGCATTTGGAAGCTGTTGCTGTGACCAGACAACATGCGGTCTAAGGAACTCTCAATTGAGGTGAAGCAGAACATCCTGAGGCTGAAAAAAAAGAAAAAATCCATCAGAGAGACATAGACATGCTTGGAGTAGCAAAATCAACAGTCGGGTACATTCTGAGAAAAAAGGAATTGACTGGTGAGCTTGGGAACTCTAAAAGGCCTGGGCGTCCACGGATGACAACAGTGGTGGATGATCGCCGCATACTTTCTTTGGTGAAGAAGAACCCATTCACAACATCAACTGAAGTCCAGAACACTCTCAGTGAAGTAGGTGTATCTGTCTCTAAGTCAACAGTAAAGAGAAGACTCCATGAAAGTAAATATAAAGGGTTCACATCTAGATGCAAACCATTCATCAATTCCAAAAATAGACAGGCCAGAGTTAAATTTGCTGAAAAACACCTCATGAAGCCAGCTCAGTTCTGGAAAAGTATTCTATGGACAGATGAGACAAAGATCAACCTGTACCAGAATGATGGGAAGAAAAAAGTTTGGAGAAGAAAGATCCATGATCAAGGCACACCACATCCTCTGTAAAACATGGTGGAGGCAACGTGATGGCATGGTCATGCATGGCATTCAATGGCACTGGGTCACTTGTGTTTATTGATGACATAACAGCAGACAAGATTAGCCGGATGAATTCTGAAGTGTACCGGGATATACTTTCAGCCCAGATTCAGCCAAATGCCGCAAAGTTGATCGGATGGCGCTTCATAGTACAGATGGACAATGACCCCAAACATACAGCCAAAGCTACCCAGGAGTTCATGGGTGCAAAAAAGTGGAACATTTTGCAATGGCCAAGTCAATCATCAGATTTTAACCCAATTGAGCATGCATTTCACTTGCTCAAATCTAGACTTAAGACGGAAAGACCCACAAACAAGCAAGACCTGAAGGCTGCGGCTGTAAAGGCCTGGCAAAGCATTAAGAAGGAGGAAACCCAGCGTTTGGTGATGTCCATGGGTTCCAGACTTAAGGCAGTGATTGCCTCCAAAGGATTTGCAACAAAATATTGAAAATAAAGATATTTTGTTTGGGTTTGGTTTATTTGTCCAATTACTTTTGACCTCCTAAAATGTGGAGTGTTTGTAAAGAAATGTGTACAATTCCTACAATTTCTATCAGATATTTTTGTTCAAACCTTCAAATTAAATGTTACAATCTGCACTTGAATTCTGTTGTAGAGGTTTCATTTCAAATCCAATGTGGTGGCATGCAGAGCCCAACTCGCGAAAATTGTGTCACTGTCCAAATATTTCTGGACCTAACTGTATATATATATATATATATATATATATATATATATATATATATATATATAGTGACATTTCATTTACTGTATGTCATTGGGATCACTCACTTTGCTTGCTTTAGCGAGGTAAGACAGGAACACAGCTCATTTCAAAGTCTAGTTGTAATGCCTGCCAGGATCCACAGACGGGCTGTAATGGACAGGCAAGAGGGAATCCACTCACCAAGGAGGACCCCTAGAACACTGAAACCCTTTAATCCCTATGCAGGGATTTGGAATTACACAGGGCCCAAGGTGATCACTACCTGTGGAAGGCTGCAGTCTGATGAGAGTAGTAGTCAGGCAGGGTCGAACCGGGAAATGCAAAACAGGGACAGAATTTGCAGGCAAGGAAGTAATCAGAAAACAAAGCAGAGGTCAAATCCGGATAGGGCAGCGAGGTACATAAACAGCAGGCAGGAGGGTAGTCAGGAAACAAGCAGAAGTCAGAACACCAGAATCACTAAACAGAACAGGGCGGGACAGGAACCAGTAATACAGAACTATCTCTGGCAGTGGTCAGCAGTAGAGATGAGCGAACCGGTCGCGGTTCGGCTCGAGGTCGGTTCGCCGAACGGGGGTCCCGTTCGAGTTCGGTTCGTCGAACCAAACACGAACCTATAGGTTATAATGGGAGGCAATCACAAACACATAAAAATGCATTATAAATGTACACAAACAGTTAATAAACATTGCCATAACACTTACCGGTCCTCGCGATCCCTTCTGCACTCTGTCTCCTGCTGCTATTCCATCCGATGATCGCTGAATCCTCCCGGTGACGGCACTGCCAGCAGAGATGCAGGACCTATCGTGACGTCAAAATAGCCATGTGACCAGTCACGTGGCTATTATCTCATTGGCTACAGACTGATCACATGACTATGACACGTCATGTAGGACCTGCGAGTGCATCTCTCCGGTACACGGTGCACATATGTGTATCGCCGTGTAACGGCGACATGCTCTAGCACACAGTCGACTCCCCGTTCCGTTAGGGACCGGCTGACACAGCCGGTCATTAACGGAGATCACCGTTGCCATAGCAACGCAGTTAGCCGTGACGTCACCGCTAACCGCGGCTCCGAGAGCACCGTTGCTATGGTAACGCGTCTGTCAGCATTACCGCTGTTACCGCTGACAGCCAGCACTGATCACTCACGGAGTGAAGGCTGCACGCTGCTTCCCGATTGTAGTGAGGATTGTAGTGAGGATGAGGTTCCCCAGCCCCAAGTGATGATCTGGTGCACCTCATCCTCACTACAATCGTCACTACTACTACACTAGTGAGGATTGTAGTGAGGATGAGGTTCCCCAGCCCCAAGTGATGAGCTGGGGAACCTCATCCTCACTACAATCGTCACTACTACTACACTAGAAAGAAAGAAGACAGAAGAGCAGGATCATGGAGGGCTAACAGGGGGTAATAAAGATGGAGGCTCTAATGTGTCTGTGTATTTATTTCTATTAAAGTATTTTTTCTCTGTGTGGTGTTTTTTTTAACCCTTTATTGGAGATTCTTAATGGCCGGGTCAAACGTGCCTGACATTAAGAATCTCTGGCTTAATACTGGCTAGTAAAACAAAGCCAGTATTAACTCATGATTACCCAACAAGCCACCCGGCTCCAGGGCTGTTGGAAGAGTTGGATACAGCGCCAGATGATGGCGCTTCTATGAGAGCGCCATTTTCTGGGACGGCTGCGGACTGAAATCCGCAGCAGAGGCGCCCAGAAACCTCGGGCTAACCTGTGCTGCGGATTCCAATCCCCAGCTGCCTAGTTGTACCCGGCTGGACACAAAAATGGGGCGAAGCCCACGTCATTTGTTTTTTAATTATTTCATGAAATAAGTGAAATAATTAAAAAAAACGGGCTTCCCTATATTTTTGGTTCCCAGCCGGGTACAAATAGGCAACTGGGGGTTGGAGGCAGCCCGTGGCTGCCTGCTGTACCTGGCTAGCATACAAAAATATGGCGAAGCCCACGTCATTTTTTTGGTGGGCAAAAAAATTCTGCATACAGTCCTGGATGGAGTATGCTGAGCCTTGTAGTTCTGCAGCTGCTGTCTGCTCTTCTCCATACAGACAGACAGCAGCTGAAGAACTACAAGGCTCAGCATACTCCATCCAGGACTGTATGCAGAAGTTTTTTGCCCCCTGAAAAAATTATGTGGGCTTCGCCATATTTTTGTATGCTAGCCAGGTACAGCAGGCAGGTACGGCTGCCCCCAACCCCCAGTTGCCTATTTGTACCCGGCTGGGAACCAAAAATAAAGGGAAGCCCTTTTTTTATTATTTCATGAATTTCATGAAATAATTAGAAAACAAATGATGTAGGCTTCGCCCCATTTTTGTGTCCAGCCAGGTACAACTAGGCAGCTAGGGATTGGAATCCGCAGAACAGGTTGGCCTGAGCTTTCTGGGCCCCACTGCTGCGAATTGCTGTCTGCAGCCGCCTCAGAAAATGGCATTTTCATAGAAGCTCCATCTTCTGGCGCTGTATCCAACTCTTCCAGCACCTGCCTGCTATACCTGGCTAGCATACAAAAATATGGCGAAGCTCACGTCCTTTTTTTGTAGTTTTTTGGCAAAAAAAATAAAAAATGATTCCCTGGATTTTCCATTGCCAGTGAAGGTAACACCAAGCAGTGGGGGTTAGCAGCCAGTAGCTGCTTGGATTACCCTTAGCTAGCAATACAAAAAATGCAGCGGGAGCCCATATATATATTTTTTTAATTATTTATTTAAATAACTAAAAATAAAATGGGCTTTCCTGTATTTTGATTGCTGGACATCACAGTGCTGTAAAAAGAAATCTTTAAAAAAATGACGTAGCGCTCCGCGGTATTTTTGATTCTCAGCGCAGATAAAGCAGACAGCTATGGGTTGCCGCCCCCATCTGCCTGCCGTTACCTTGGTTGGCAATCAAAATACAGGGAAGCCCATTAATTTTTTCTATTTAAAAAATAGTTAAAAAAAAAAATGACGTTGGGTCCCCCCATTTTTGATAGCCAGCTAGGGTAAAGCAGACGGCTGTAGCCTGAAAACCACAGCTGGCAGCTTTACCGTGGTTGGGGATCCAATGTGGAGGTCCCCTCAGGCTCTTTTTTATAATTATTTTATAAATATTAATAATTACACAATAAAAGTAGGGTCCCCCCCAAATTGGATCACCAGCCAAGGTAAAGCGGACAGCTGTGGTCTGGTAGTCTCAGGGTGGGAAGGTCCATAGTTATTGGGCCTTCACAGCCTAAAAATAGCAGGCCGCAGGCACCCCAGACGTGGCGCATCCACTAGATGCGCCAATCCTGGCGCTTCACCCCAGCTCATCCCGTGCCCTGGTGCAGTGGCAAACGGGGTAATAAATCGGGTTGATACTAGGTGTAAAGTAACCTGAGATCTAGCCCAGCAGTTTGTTATGTCATGGCGTCTATTAGATACCCAACATCATAAACTGTTAGTACTAACAAAAACAAAAATCGACAAAAGAAATTTATTTGAAAAAACAGTCCCCAAAACATTTCCTCTTTCACCAATTTATTGTAAGAAAAAAAATAAAGGGGTCCCACGACGACTCTGGACCGTCTAGAATATGGGGGGGAGACACTCAGGGAACGTATCCCCCATTTTCTAGGAGTGCGGACCCTTCATGTGAGGAGTGTGGGTGCAATGAATCTGCACTCACTCTCCCCGGGTCCACAGCAGCAGAGTCCATGTCGTAATGGTTGCTACCAAAGCTGCAATGCCCTGCTCATGAGGTAAGGGCATGCCTAATCAGGAGAACTACTGTAGAGGAAGCTCTGCTCACTGGTATATAGGTGCTCAGAGGTAATAATAGATAAAATTAGTGAGTAACCTCGGCACTCTAAATCTCCCAGACTAAGTCAGTAAGTCACAATGGATAGTAATGCAAAATCACTCTTTATTGGTCCGTATTAAGAAATTTTTTTTTTTCATAAGCATATATGTTTTTGTCCAAACAAGTTACAAATGACGTTTCGGCCTGAGCCTTCGTCAGATTGGACTTATCTGCATGTAATCATGAAAAATGAACATAATCAGTATCACATAAGAGTGAGAGAACAATAACATAAACTCGAACAATGTAGAGGTACAATTGGGATGCAGCAAAAAATTGCAACACAGCAAGAAATGAAACACATGATACAAATGTCATAATACAGTACAAGGACAATATAGTAATGACAAATATGGGGTCAGAGTAGACTTAGACAGCTCTGGTACGAAAGAGATGTCAATCATAAAGTAACATGTGCAGTAGGTGTAGAGCTACAGTATGCATGGCAGAGCTAATGGGTAGACCGACCATAGAAAAAGAACGGAGAAAAAATGGAGAAAAAAATGGGGAAAAAAATGGAGAAAAAAATGGAGAAAAAAATGGAGAAAAAAAATGGAGAAAAAAAATGGAGAAAAAAAATGGAGAAAAAAATGGAGAAAAAGTGGAGAAAAAATGGAGAAAAAGTGGAGCACCCTTTGGTGCCTTTCATGTGGCACTAAGGGGTGCTTAGCTTTGTATTTAGCCAAAAAAATGAAAAACAAATGACGTAGGGTTCCCCCTAGTTTTGTAGCCAGCTAGGGTAAAGCAGACCGCTGCAGCCTGCAGACCACAGCTGGCAACCTCACCTTGGCTGGTAATCCAAAACTGAGGGCACCCCACGCTGTTATTTTAAATTAAATAAATAATTAAAAAAAAAAAACACGTAGGGGTCCCCCAAAATTGGATCACCAGCCAAGGTAAAGCAGACAGCTGGGGCCTGATATTCTCAGACTAGGGAGGTCCATGGTTATTGGACTCTCCCCAGCCTAAAAATAGCAGGTCGCAGCCGCCCCAGAAGTGGCGCATCCATTAGATGCGCCAATCCTGGTGCTTTGCCCCAGCTCATCCCGCGCCCTGGTGCGGTGGCAAACGGGGTAATATATGGGGTTAATACCAGATGTGTAATGTCACCTGGCATCAAGCCCTGGGGTTGGTGAGGTCAGGCGTCTATCAGATACCCGACATCACCAACCCAGTCAGTAATAAAAAAAAATAGACAACCACATTTTTATTTGAAAAAACACTCCCCAAAACATTCCCTCTTTAACCAATTTATTAGAATGAAAAACAAATCCAGGTCTGGTGTAATCCAAGGGGTTGCCATGACGATCCACACTGTCCCAGTCAATGAAGAGCAGGATGTTCCCCATTGGCTGGGAGAGCAATGCAGTGACCTGAGCTAACATCAATGGGTCAGCCCAGGTCACTGCAGGGGATGACAAGTGCTGCTGTCAGCGAGGTACATTACCTGCGCTGATCTCCAGCACACTGACAGCCCTTGTCACTGAGTTCAATGACCGGCGCCTTCACACCAAGTATCGCGAGAGGCCCGTGACGTCACCGCTAGTCAGTCTCGGGTCGGAAGCGAGAGGTGATGTGACAAGCGGCGGCCATGGAGGACAGTGACAGCGCTGAGGTCGGGATGGTGGGACTTCATCACCGCAGGTAAGCCGAGCGGGACCGTGTGTGTGTGTGTGTGTGTGTGTGTGTGTGTGTGTGTGTGTACATGCCGCGGGCAGGAGGGGGCGGAGCGAGCTGAGCGGGGAAGTGTGGGCTTCCTGCACGTAACTAAGATAAACATCGGGTTACTAACCAAAGCGCTTTGCTTGGATACCCGATGTTTATCTTGGTTACCAGCTTCTGGCAGGCTGCCAGCGATGGCTCCTGCACACTGTAGCTGTAAAAAGCCCTGCTTTTTGCTGCTAGAACCATTCTCGAACGTATCTAGAACTATCGAGCTTTTGCAAAAAGCTCGAGTTCTAGTTCGATCTCGAACAGCCCCCAAAATCACTCGAGCCTAGAACTGGAGAACCTCGAACCTAGAACCGCGCTCAACTCTAGTCAGCAGACAAGAAGGGAAATAAGAAGAGTGTGGTGTCTTCCCATTGGTTGCAGCTGAATGATGGTAACTTCAGCTGGAAGACACACGCCACCTACAGTCAGCCAGTGGTACTGCAGATCCCAAGGAAACCCAGCCCAGTGGATGAGCGGAGCCTGCACCCACCAGCGCCGCTAGCATTGACTCCTCTCCCATCACCAGCACTATCCACGGCAGGAACACGGCGTCGCCTGGTGATCGAAGTAGAAGTTGATGGAGCGGACTCTGATTGGGACGTAACACTAGTCAGTTTATTTAATACATCACAAACCTCTCCAATGTAACATAACATCAGCCTTCCTTCTGCTTGAATGCAACATGGTAACACAGTCGGTTAACTGTTTAACTGTGGGATCACCCATCTAGATTCCTCTGTCCCCAGTCAGTATTTAGACATGGATTTCAAGTCCGTTACCCCACAGGTATGCCCGTACACGTTTGGATATACTTCTCTCACTATCTCAGGCACCACTCACTAACCCCGGTCAGTACACTCATCCCATGTTCACTAGGATTACCTTCTGGAGTTTTGGTCACCTTCATACACACTGTCTCCTGTCTCTCTTAGAGACAGCGGTGTACCGCCAATAATGGCACATCATGCAGCCTCTAAGAGGCACGTGAGCCAGGGGGGCTTGACATTGGGACTCTCCCGCACTCGCGGGCCCCCCACCCAGCATCACACTTTCAATTGTATAGGCATGGCAGGTGCCGATACAGTTGAAAGCAGTGGTGAGAGAGGGAGTGGAGTCATCATTTTTTGCTGTGTCTATGCTCAGATGTCTCAGCACAGTGGAGTGCGATGATGTGACTACTGCACACCATTGTGCTTAGATGTGCAGAGCGCAGGACACTTACACGAGCAGTAGAAATAAGGGAAGTGAGTATTTATTGATATATTTAATCAGTAAGTATGGTGGCCAGAAGACTGTGGGAGTGCATTAAACAATATGGAGGCTGCATAATGCCGTATGGGGGTGCAGAATACTATATGGAGGCTGCATAATACTATATGGGGTCAGCATAATTCTATATGGGGGCTGCATAATAATACATGGAGGAATATGGGGGTGTATAATACAATATGGGGGCTGCATAATATTATATAGAAGTTGCATAATACTATATGGGGCTGCATAATACTATATGGGAGTGCATAATGCTATATGAGGCTCCATAATGCTATATGGGGGTGAATAATACTATATGAGGCTGCATAATACTACATGGGGCAGCATAATTCTATATATTGGTGCTTAATACTATATGGTGGTGCATGATAGTATATAGGGGTGCATAATACAGTATGGTGGCTGCTTAATGCTATATGGGGTGCACAATTCTATATAGGAGCGGCAAACTACTATATGAGGGCTTCATAATGCTATATGGGGGTGGCATAATGCTATATGGGGGTGGCATAATACTATATGGGGCTGCATAATGCTATATGGGAGAATTTGAAGGCTGCATAACACTATATGAGGGCTGCATAATGCTATATGGGGCTGCATAATACTATATGGGGGAATATGGGAGCTGCATAATACTATATTTGGGCTGCATAATGCTACATGGAGGAATATGAGAATATGGGGCTGCATAATACTATTTGGTGGCTACATAATAATATATGGAGGAACATGGGGCTACATAATACTATATGGAGGAATATAGGGGGTGTATTATAATATATGGTACAACTATGAGGAGTGCATTATATTATATGAAGGACTATAGAGTGCATTATACTATATAGAGGACTATAGGGGATGTATGCTAATATATGGAGGACTATAAGGTGCATTATAATACATGGAGGACTATCAATTATAGGGTGCATTAGACCATCTGGAGGACTACCTGTGGTCCATTATTTTGTATTGAGGACTATGGGGGAGCATCATACTTTATGGACGACTATGTGAGGCCAATTACTATATGAAGGACTATGTGAGGCACATTACACTATATGGAATATTTGGAGGGCTATGAGGGAACCTTTATACTTTATCTAGAATTATTTGATGGCCATTATACAGTGTTAAGGTTTGTGTGGGGTCTATCACACTGTGTGGAGGACTGTGTAGGGACGATTATACTATTTTGAGGGATAGTAGGGGCCATCATACAGTATGTAGTCCCATTATGCTGCATGGGGGGCTTTGTGGAGGCCAAAGTGGGGGATCTTGCTGTATTGGGGTCACCATTCATTGCCGAGGTAGTTGAAGGGGGGTACAGTAGAGTCATCATACTGTGCGTGTGGAGGGTACTATGGAGGAATTCACTGTGGAGGTATCATACAGTGTTTGTGGGGCAGTTTTCTTGCCATCATACTTTGTGGCTGCAATGAAAGGGGAATCTGGGGGCTTCAATAGGAGGACATTTTTTTTAAATGGTGGCAAAGTTTTAAAACAATGGGGGGGAAGGGGGCCCAATTAGAAATCCTCATATGGGGTCCGATGATATCTATGTACGCCCCTGCTGAGGACTCCTTCTGACAGACTGACCATGTGCTAAACAAACTGTTTAATTATCACAACTGAAACACGCCCATGAGTGGAAGCATGAGGACAGCCAAAACCAACCCATCTCTTTCCAATGTAGCGCTACTCTGCCTCTACCCAGCAGAGACACCCACTTACTCAGTGCTGTGGTAGGACTGCGTCCTCCCCCACACTCCTGTGGCCATCCATGTGCTAGTCTGTTGCCTCATCCAACACACAAGTCACCTGGGAATACGGTTAGGGTGCACGCGCGAGCATCAGCCCCGCACTTGAAGGGCCAGGGAGCCATTTCCCGGAAGTGCTTCTCAGCCTAAGGTTGAGAGATACAAGGTACTTAAGGCACCCAATTGGTGAGGTGCCTGCGCAACGCCTTTAGATAGTCTACCCATCTGCTAGCTATTTGTCCCATGCTCCTGTCCCGTTACGTATACCTGTGTTCGCTTTCCTATACCTGTCTGCCCCTGTCGTGCCCACTGTACCTGTCTGTTATAGCTTTCCTATATGCTTCAGCCATCCCGGCTGCACCCGCAAGCTGGAGAGACTGTACCCACCTGCAACTGTGTCTGTTTCTGCATTCCCTGCCCTGGGGGATCAGCTGCCACAGTCCCAGACACTGCTCTGAAAGTGGTACCTGTGTCCACCCCGGTGGTCACGTAGTTAAGTCCCTCTCATGTCCATTCTGTGGTCCAGTAGATCCACTCCTACTACTGCTCGCCCCCAACACCAGCGCACGTTACAGTTTGTGCAACCATTGGCTCCGCTGACTCCAACAATCCTTTGCTTTCTACACTGTACCGGGAGATGTTGCAGATGCGTGAACAGCAGGATCTGATACTGTCCTTTCTGTGGACCGTGATATTTTGTTTCAGCAACCTAGAACCAACTGTTTCATCGGCATTTGTCCAATCTGCAGCTTCGTCTGAATCTGTGCTTCCCTTTTCCGCTCCCCCACGTTTTGACGGTGACCCCAAGCAATGTCGTGGGTTTAGAAATCAGTTCACCCTGCACTTTGAACTTTTGGCCCACCGGTTTTCTTCAGACAGGGCCAAAGTGACATTCCTTATGTTACACCTAAATGGGGAGGCTCTCGCTTGGGTGAACCCTCTGTGGGAGAGAAGATATATGGTTATCTCCAACGTTCTAGACTTCCTGAAGGCCTTCCATGAGGTCTACAATGAGCTGGGCCTTGTCACCTCTGCTGCATCCTCTCTGCTGCAGTTGCAGCAGGGTGTCCACACTGTCAGTCAGTATGCAATTCAGTTCTGCATCCTCTCCTCCAAACTGGGATGGAATAATAAGGCATTGGTGGCTGCCTATTGTTTAAGGTTTTTCCAGGAGGATCAAGGATAACGTGGCAGGCAGTGCAATTCCTGCTACTCTGGATGACCTGATTTCCTTGGCTTCCTGGGTCAACCTCAGGTTCCAGGAGAGATCCGTAGAGGTGAAACGTGAAAGGGAACCTGTGTGTCTGTTTCCATCCCTTCAGAAGCCACTGGTTTCCTAAATTACAGGTGCCGCTGCTGCTCCTGAACCCCTGCAGGTTGACCATATCAAAAAGTCTAAACAACATCGAGACCATGACCTAGCTACAAATTTTCAAATACAGTTCGGTCCAGAAATATTTGGACAGTGACACAAGTTTTGTTATTTTAGCTGTTTACAAAAACATGTTCAGAAATACAATTATATATATAATATGGGCTGAAAGTGCACACTCCCAGCTGCAATATGAGAGTTTTCACATCCAAATCGGAGAAAGGGTTTAGGAATCAAAGCTCTGTAATGCATAGCCTCCTCTTTTTCAAGGGACCAAAAGTAATTGGACAAGGGACTCTAAGGGCTGCAATTAACTCTGAAGGCGTCTCCCTCGTTAACCTGTAATCAATGAAGTAGTTAAAAGGTCTGGTGTTGATTACAGGTGTGTGGTTTTGCATTTGGAAGCTGTTGCTGTGACCAGACAACATGCGGTCTAAGGAACTCTCAATTGAGGTGAAGCAGAACATCCTGAGGCTGAAAAAAAAAGAAAAAATCCATCAGAGAGATATAGACATGCTTGGAGTAGCAAAATCAACAGTCGGGTACATTCTGAGAAAAAAGGAATTGACTGGTGAGCTTGGGAACTCTAAAAGGCCTGGGCGTCCACGGATGACAACAGTGGTGGATGATCGCCGCATACTTTCTTTGGTGAAGAAGAACCCATTCACAACATCAACTGAAGTCCAGAACACTCTCAGTGAAGTAGGTGTATCTGTCTCTAAGTCAACAGTAAAGAGAAGACTCCATGAAAGTAAATATAAAGGGTTCACATCTAGATGCAAACCATTCATCAATTCCAAAAATAGACAGGCCAGAGTTAAATTTGCTGAAAAACACCTCATGAAGCCAGCTCAGTTCTGGAAAAGTATTCTATGGACAGATGAGACAAATATCAACCTGTACCAGAATGATGGGAAGAAAAAAGTTTGGAGAAGAAAGGGAATGGCACATGATCCAAGGCACACCACATCCTCTGTAAAACATGGTGGAGGCAACGTGATGGCATGGGCATGCATGGCATTCAATGGCACTGGGTCACTTGTGTTTATTGATGACATAACAGCAGACAAGATTAGCCGGATGAATTCTGAAGTGTACCGGGATATACTTTCAGCCCAGATTCAGCCAAATGCCGCAAAGTTGATCGGACGGCGCTTCATAGTACAGATGGACAATGACCCCAAACATACAGCCAAAGCTACCCAGGAGTTCATGGGTGCAAAAAAGTGGAACATTTTGCAATGGTCAAGTCAATCATCAGATTTTAACCCAATTGAGCATGCATTTCACTTGCTCAAATCTAGACTTAAGACGGAAAGACCCACAAACAAGCAAGACCTGAAGGCTGCGGCTGTAAAGGCCTGGCAAAGCATTAAGAAGGAGGAAACCCAGCGTTTGGTGATGTCCATGGGTTCCAGACTTAAGGCAGTGATTGCCTCCAAAGGATTTGCAACAAAATATTGAAAATAAAGATATTTTGTTTGGGTTTGGTTTATTTGTCCAATTACTTTTGACCTCCTAAAATGTGGAGTGTTTGTAAAGAAATGTGTACAATTCCTACAATTTCTATCAGATATTTTTGTTCAAACCTTCAAATTAAATGTTACAATCTGCACTTGAATTCTGTTGTAGAGGTTTCATTTCAAATCCAATGTGGTGGCATGCAGAGCCCAACTTGCGAAAATTGTGTCACTGTCCAAATATTTCTGGACCTAACTGTATGTTCAGATCAGGGGACTGTGAGGGCCTTTGTAAAACCTTCAGCTTGCGCTGTCTGAGGTAGTCTATTGTGGTTTTTGACGTGTGTTTAGGATCAAATCCATTTGTAGAAGCCATCTTCTTTTCCACTTCTGCTTTTTTATAGATGGAGTTTTGATTGCATCAAGAATTTGTTGAAATTTCATAAAATCCATTCTTCCCTCTACCGGTGAAAAGGTTCCCTTGCCATTGGCTGCAACACAACCCCAAAGCATGATTGATCCACCTCCATGCTTAATGGTTGGAGAGCCTGAAATTCTTTGCCCTTTTTTCTAGCCACATACCTTTGATAATTGTGGCCAAAGAGTTCTGCTTTAAGCTCAACAATCCACAGGACTTGTTTCCAAAATGCATCAGGCTTGTTTAGATGTTCTTTTGCATACTTCTAATGCTGAATTTTATGGTGAGAATGCAGGAGAGCAGGGGCGTAACGACCGCGGTCGCCACTGTGACCGGGCCCGCAGGGTTATAGGGGCCCGGCAGCCGCTCTGCAGAGCCGGCTGCCGGGCCCCTATGTGTAGTGCCGCTGTATAGTGGCCGACAATGCGACCGTCAGGGGGCCGGCCTGTGAGTCAGGGGAGCCCAGTGTCAGTAGAGGGGCCCCTGACCTGGAGAGGCCACCAAGAGTTTCTGAGCTGCAGCAGAGCAGGAGTACTCCTGACCTGCACAGCAGACGGAATCCATCCTGCAGGACCTGCGATGATGTCACACCCATGTGACTGTGTGAGAGGAGACACAGGATTGCCGGGCAGAAAGCAACAGATACTGAATCCTGAAGGAGATTTTGGACACATGATGACTGGTAATAAGAAAAGAGAGGACATGAGGGGGAAGGGGTGCAGGGTGAGTGGCATATGAGGGCTGCAGACTGTGACAGAAGGATGTGAAGGGGTGCAGAGTGTTTGAGAGGGGTAATTTGGGGTCCAAGCAGGGTGAGATATGTGGGGCAGGGTGTGTGAGATATGGGGGTGTAGTGTGTGAGGTCTGGGGGGTGCAGGCTGTATGGGAAGCAGGGTGTGTGAGATATGGGGGTGTAGGTTGTATGAGGATCAGGGTGTGTGAGATGTGGGGGTGTAATGTGTATGATATGGGGGTACAGGCTGTATGGGGAGCAGGGTGTGTGAGATATGGGGGTGTAGTGTGTGAGATCTGGGGGTTGCAGGCTGTATGGGAAGCAGGGTGTGTGAGATATGGGGGTGCAGGTTGTATGGGGAGCAGGGTGTGTGAGATATGGGGGTGTAGTTTGTGTGATATGGGGGTGCAGGCTGTATGGGGAGCAGGGTGTGTGACAGATGGGGGTGTAGTGTGTGTGATCTGGGGGGTGCAGGATGTATGGGGAGCAGGGTGTGTGACATATGGGGGTGTAGTGTGTATGATCTGGGGGGTGCAGGCTGTATGGGAGCAGGGTGTGTGAGATGTTGGGGTGTAGTGTGTATGATATGGGGGGGTGCAGGCTGTATGGGGGCAGGGGCGTAACTACCGTGGTCGCAGGGCTCGGAAGGAGAAGAGAGGTACTTGTTTTTTTTATTTTGCTGGCTGCATGACACATGGAGGCCTGGAGGGGCCTGGCTGCATGATACATGGAGGCCTGGGGGTGCTGACTCCATGATACATGGAGGTCTATGGGACTGCATAATAAACATGAAGGACACCTTATACATGGACGAGTATGGGGCTGCATAATACAAGATGAAGGACACCTTATACATGGAATATAGGGGTGCATTATACATGGAGGAGTATGGGGCTGCATAATACAATATAATGATTTATTGCACTGCATTATAACACATATAGGACTATGGCGGCTACATTATAATATATGGAGGAATATGGAGGCTACCTTATACATGGACTATGGGGGTGCATTATAAAACATTGAGCACTATGTGGTGCAGTATAATCTATTGAGTACTATGGGGTGAATTATAATACATGGAGAACTTTGGGGAAATGCATTGTAATACATGGAGAACTATGGGGGTGCATTATAATATATGATGGGTTATGTGGGACCCTTTATACTATATGGAAGGCTATGTGGGGGCCATTATATTTGGAGATCTATATACAAGGGGGGACAAAGATACAAGTATGGGATGGTAATGTTTTGTGCTGAGGGAAAAAGGCTCTTTCCATCAGCACCCAGCTTTCCCATGCTCTGCTGTACATCTCTCAGCACCCGGCTTTTCCATGCTCTGATATGAGAAAGCTGGGTGCTCAGGGAATGATGTATAGCAGAGCATGGGAAAGCTGGGTGCTGATAAAGGGATTTCAGATCATGGGAAACCTGAGTGCTGAGGGTAAAAGCCAAGTGTCAGCGTCATTATCCTGTACCAAGAGTGTCAGTGTCATTATCCTGTACCCCGAGTGTCAGTGTACGTGGAGGGGGGCCCCGGTCCAAATTTTGCACCAGGGCCCATAAAACTCTAGTTACGCCACTGCAGGAGAGGATTTTTTCTGATGACTCATTTATAAAAGCCACATGTGTGCAGGTGTCCCTGAACAGTAGAATAATGTACCCCAACTACAGAGTCTGCTAAATCTTACTGAAGGTCTATTTCAGTCAAGCAAGAGGTTCTGATTTGTCTCTCTAGCAATCCTATGAGCAGCTCTCTCAGAAATTTTGCTTGGTCTTCCAGAGCTTATCTTGACCCCCAATGTTCCTGTTAACTGCCCTTTATTTGGTTTTTATAAAGCATTGAAATTTGTATCACTTGACCTTTCCTAATAATGATAGTGAACAAGCCATAACCCTAGCAGGCTAATTAAAGTGTGAAACCTTGGTCAAAGTTATCTTAGCACACAAATTATAAAAAGATGCCCAAACTTTTACATCGGCCCTTTTAGTAAATTTTCAAATGTTAAAGATTACCTTTTTTGCCTAAAATGTGGAAATGTGTCATCTTTAACTTTATGCCTTTAAAGGCTACTTTACACACTGCGATATCGGTCCCGATATCGCTAGTGTGGGTACCCGCCTCCATCTGTTGCGCGACACGGGCAAATCGCTGCCCGTGTCGCACAACAGCCGTCACACATACTTACCTGTCCGGCGACGTCACTGTGACGGGCGAACCGCCTCCTTACTAAGGGGGCGGTCCGTGCGGCGTCACAGCGACGTCACTGAAGCATCACTGAACCGCCGCCCAATAGCAGTGGAGGGGCGGAGATGAGCGGGACGTAACATCCCGCCCACCTCCTTCCTTCTGCATTGCGGCCGGGAGGCAGGTAAGGGGAGCTTCCTCGTTCCTGCGGCGTCACACGCAGCGATGCGTGCTGCCGCAGGAACGAGGAACAACTTCGTTACTGCTGCAGTAACGATTTTTAAGAATGGACCCCCATGTCGCCGATGAGCGATTTTGCACGTTTTTGCAACGATGCAAAATCGCTTATCCGTGTCACACGCAGCAACATCGCTAATGCAGCCGGATGTGCGTCACAAATTCCGTGACCCCAACGACTCCGCATTAGTGATGTCGCAGCGTGTAAAGCCCGCTTTAGGGTTCATTTCATCTTCAACGCGCTAACTATTCATAATTACAATAATTTTGACCAAAAGTGCCCAAACTTTTACTAGCCACTGTTGATTTTTTCTGTATATACACATGTCTCTATACACAGCATATGCATAGACATTTAGCACATACATCTGCATGCACATATAGCACATACATAAACCTTTATAAACATCTTGCACATACATACACTTGCATATACATCCAGGGCATACACACAAACATGCATTGACATAGAGCACATGCAACACATAGCACACAGACATACACATGTATGCACATTGTAACGTTGTGCCCTGCAATGTGGGGGTTCCACTCGCTTGCAGCGGTGTGAGGTAGCTTCAGCAACACACGTACACAGTCTCTTCAAAGAAATTCCGGCAGTTTATTTAAAAACACTCAGCATAAACTGCCCTCAAACATAAATAATAAGTCCATAATGGAAGCTTTAGCAACTTCCCCACTCTCTGGCTCCTGCCAGCGTACATCTCTAGCCAAGCTTCCTTCCAGCACCCAGGGCCCTCTGCAGACCCCTGTCTGTCTCTCCTCCTGGAGAGATTCGGCCCTACAGCCCTGGCCTGGCTAGGCTGCACTCACCTCAGACTCAATATCAGAGCCTTGTGTTCAGCCTCCACACAGGCTGATACACCCAGAGCTCCCGGCTCTGCTCTCACTTGTTTCCAGTCCACACACTGGACGTCTGGAGCTAGTCTCTATCTAGACTGCCCTAGACACACACTCAGAGCTCCCTGCTCTCACTTGTTTCCAGTCCACACACTGGACGTCTGGAGCTAGTCTCTATCTAGACTGCCCTAGACACACACTCAGAGCTCCCTGCTCTCACTTGTTTCCAGTCCACACACTGGACGTCTGGAGCTAGTCTCTATCTAGACTGCCCTAGACACACACTCAGAGCTCCCTGCTCTCACTTGTTTCCAGTCCACACACTGGATGTCTGGAGCTAGTCTCTCTCTAGACTGCCTTGGACACACTCCACCTAGGTTCAGAGACAGGATTGCTTTAACCCCTGGAGCCACACCCACAGGTGGTAAGGAGTGTGTAATCAGCATCACACACCCTTCCATGGCTCTGCATGTAATGCAATCCTGTGGAACCACAGGTCCCAGCCAACTTCACATTGCAGAGCACCCATGCTTCTGCAAAACATACTGGCCCTTTGTTATACAGACGGTTGATACGTCACAACATACATACGCATACATGAACATACATCACATACATTCCCTTGTATGTACATACAGCACATACACATGCACATCCATACACATGTATGCACATACAACACATAATGACATGATGTGACTACAGTATAGCAAGAGACTGGGAGCTGCTATACTGTCCCTCATGCTAGCGGACCCTAGGCTTTCCGTGATCTCCGGATTACCCCTGAAAGTGGAGATACCGGAGTCCCATGTGTTGCACCATTGGTGCTCCCACGTTTTGTGTTAGGGGCGCTGATGTTCTCACTCTTTCACATCCTCATCACCTGCAGCTTCTGTCCTGTCCTCGTGGCTCACCTGCTGCTCCTGAGGCGCTTCCACACTTCATGTGTCAGAGCCACAGATGCTCCCTGGCTGCAGTTTCCTCACCCTCCTCGGCTTCTGGCTCCCAAGGGCCACACTTGTGCAGCAGGGCTCTCAGGAGTACTCCTGGGTCGCGGCTGCACTGCTCTCCCTTTTCTTAAAGGGCCAGTATGACCTAACCCAGAAGTGCCTCTCAGCCACTGGCTGAGAGGCCCAGTGCATATGAGGCATCCTCCCCCACTGGGAGGTGCCTCTTCAATGTGTACGAGTAGTTTGTTTTTCTTTAGCTAGTTGTCAAGTCCCTCTGCTTTTGTCCACACTGCATATAATTAATAGTGTCTCTGTTTCTGCTTCCACCCAGCACAGTCGCTAAGCCGGCCTGTACCCCTTCTTCTGTACCAGTGAAAATAAAACAGAAAAAGAGAGAATGCGCTCCCTCTGGGTAAACTGTAAAAAACAAATCAAATAGAGTGGTTGGTAAAATACCCACTTACCTCTTCATGTTGTGCTGAACAGGCACAACACTGAGTTAGAGCTTATTAATATCCACCTCCAGCACTTCGCTGATGCAGTAAGTTTTCCCCTGCGCAGGACTCCAGATCTCCAGCTCCAAATTCACGATTTTTGAAGATACATTAATCGGGCTGCTAAAATCTTTTCTCTCAGCAAGGAGTGATTCACGGGTATCAGCGTTGAGATAGAACAGAACAGGAGGTGAACGCTTATGGACAGGGCTGGACAGGGACTAAAATTCAGCCCTGGCATTTAGGGGTAGACAGGCCCACTTTTCGCGTGGTGAATGTGTAATATCTTTGTGCACTTGTAGATGTGAGTACAGTATGGCACTGTATAGCACTGTGGCACTGTATGGCACTATGTGACACTGTATGGCACTATGTGAGCACTGTATGGCACTATGTGACACTGTATGGCACTATGTGAGCACTGTATGGCATTATGTGACACTGTATGGCACAATGAGTACTGTGTGGCACTATGTGAGTACTTATGGCATTATGTGACACTGTATGGCACTATGTGAGTACTGTATGGCATTATGTGAGTACTGTATGGCCCTATGTGAGTACTGTATGGCATTATGTGAGTACTGCATGGCACTATGTGTATACTGTATGGCACTATGTGACACATTTTTGCATTGTGTAGCAGACCTTGATGTATTTTCTGCTCTTTGCTTCCCTGATTTGTGGATTGTTCCACCACATACTTGTGTCCTAATCATGCTGCAGTTACTACAGGGGATTGTACCTCTGCAGACAGGTCCAGGACTAATATCACTAATATCACACTAATTAGTCCTCGATTAATGACTCCGCGCCCCACACACACACAATACGATGCACCACCATTACCCTCACACACACAATACAATTCACGCTCCATTACCCCTCCCCCCCACAAACACACAATACAATGCACCCCCATTACCCCTACGCGCACACACACACAATACAATGGATCCCTATTACCACTACACACACACACACACAATACAATGCACGCTCCATTACTCCTCCCCCACACACAATACAATACACCCCCGATCCCCCACTACAGACACACAAATACAATACACCCCCCATTACCCCCTCCCCACACACACAATACAATGCACCCCCATTACCCCTCCCCCACACACAATACAATGCACCCTCCATTACCCCCTCCCCAGACATAGTACAATGCACCCCCCATCACCCTCTACACACACAAATTACACTACCCCATCACTACACCCTCCTGCCTACCCCCCTCCCTCGGAATACAGTACTCCCCCTCTGCCTGTCACAAAGCTGTTGTTACGGGGGGCTGTCTGATAATAACCGAAAGGAGTATCAGACAGTCAGGGTCCACCGCGCAAAGACTTTGCTGCAGACTATGGCAGAGTGCAATACCTCTGTTAACTCACAGAAGGATATAATAAGTAAGTAAAGCAATTCCTCCCTTACTTGGAGGGTGTGTGGAATGATCTCTGTTAATAATCACAGAGACAAAGGCAATGTGTGCGAAATGGCACCTACCTAGGTCCGCTCTTCTAGTGGTGCAAAAGAGACGAACAGCAGCGTAAGCCGCACAAAGCTCCTACCTGCGTTCGCTCCACTAGTGTGCGAGGATACGAACCACTAGATATGGCACCTGCCTAGGTCCGCTCTTCTAGTGGTGCAAAAGAGACGAACAGCAGCGTAAGCCGCACAAAACTCCTACCTCTGTTCGCTCCCCTAGTGTGCGAGGATACGAACAACTGCCAGACGCAGTATAAGGAACGTTACCCTAGCGGCAACGTCCACCTACGAGTAGAATCACAAGGCCCAGCCAGACCATGTGCCTCAGGCACCTGCCTATGTCCGCTCCCCTAAGAGGTAAGGATACGGACAGCAGCCGAAGCTGTAAGGTATAAGAACGCTACCCTGCCGGTAGCGCTCACCTAGCATAGACAGAGGAATGCCTAGAGGAACGCGCACAGAGCGTCTACTCATATGCATGAACCAAGAGGACTGAGCACCATGCGGCGTGTGTCAGGGTCTTATATAGACTCTGTGCCTCATCCAAGATGGAGGACACCAGAGCCAATCCGCTGCCAGAATGACAGGAGTGACGTCATGCTGGCCTATCACCGAGCAAGACGTCACAAGCACATGACCAGCGACCAATCGGCATAGAAGGTGTCAGAGACATGTGACCTCGTGTCAGCGATGATGTCACCCGCACATGTGCAATGGCTCCAAGATTGGACTTAGTCTCCGGCGCTCGCACATGTGCAGTAGCAAGAAATCTGGACTTAGTCTCCAGCGCTCGCACATGTGCAGTAGCAAGAAATCTGGACTTAGTCTCCAGCGCTCGCACATGTGCAGTAGCAAGAAATCTGGACTTAGTCTCCAGCGCTCGCACATGTGCAGTAGCAAGAAATCTGGACATAGTCTCCAGTGCTCGCAGCAACCGTAACAGTACCTCCCCCTCAAGGGCCCCCCTCCCGGCGACGCAGGTAATCGGCAACTAAGTCGGGAGCATGGACAGCCTCCTCAGGCTCCCAAGAGCGATGTTCCGGGCCATAGCCCTCCCAATCTATCAAGAAGAACCTGCGCCCTCTAACCATCTTAGAACCAACTATGGCTCGTACCTCATAGCTAGAGCGAGAGGAATCAGAGGCAGGAGAGTGCACTTCACGAGCGTGAGGTAAAATAGCCGGCTTTAGCAGTGAGACATGGAATTTGTCATGAATCCTAAGATGGACAGGTAACTTCAATTGATAGACTACAGGATTTACCTGTCGAAGAACCTCATAAGGACCCAGGAAGCGAGGAGCAAATTTGACAGAGCTCACTTTAAGTCTCACGTGTTTTGCAGAGAGCCACACAAAGTCCCCTGGAGAAAAGACAAGAGCCGGGCGACGAAACCGATCGGACACCGTCTTCATACGGTCCTTAGCTGCTTGGATCGACTCTTGAGTCCGATCCCAAACCTCTCTGGCATTAGTTGCCCAGTCGGCCACAAGAGGAGGAGGTGCAGCAGCGGGAAACGGTACCGGTACCCTAGGGTGTTGCCCATTATTGAGTACGAACGGTGTCTGCCCAGTGGCCTCAGCCAGCGAATTGTTAAGGGCAAATTCTGCCCAGGGTAGGAGGGAGGACCAGTTATCGTGGTTCTCAGCAACAAAGTGTCGAAGGTATATAATCATAGATTGATTGGTACGTTCAACCAAACCATTAGTCTCTGGATGGTATGCTGAAGAGAGATTCAACTCAATTTGCAGAAGGCTACAAAGATCTCGCCAGAAACGGGAAGTAAATTGCGGGCCTCTATCACAAATGATACGATCTGGCATCCCGTGAAGCCTAAAGACATGCTTGAGGAATAGTTTGGCTAGTACCCTGGAAGATGGGATTCTCGATAACGGTACGAGATGAACCATCCGGGAGAAATGGTCCGTAATGACCCACACAAATCTATGTCCCTGTGAACATGGAAGTTCACCCACAAAGTCCATGCCTACCACCTCCCATGGTCTATCTGGCACTGGTAAAGGATGCAAGAGCCCAGCCGGTCTCTGCCGTAATGGACGGTTGCGAGCACACGAGTAGCAGGAACCGACATATCTCTTGACGTGGCTGGCTAAGTGTGGCCACCAATACCACCTCTCTAGTAACTCTCGTGTCCGCCTGATACCAAAATGCCCACCCACCTTTGAGGTGTGGGCCCATGACAGTATATCATTCTGTCGATCAGGCGGAACAAAGGTCTTGCCCGGTGGGATTTGGTCTAACGTCACAGGGGAGAGCGTATGAAAAACCCTGGAGGGAAGGATAAGACGAGGTTCGTCAATCTCTTCCTGGGTAGAAAGCATAGAGCGAGACAGGGCGTCTGCCTTGTTATTCTTACTCCCAGACAAATAGTTGATGGAGAAGTGAAAGCGGGAGAAAAACAAGGACCAGCGGGCTTGGCGAGGATTCAGACGCTGAGCGGTTTGTAAGTACGTCAGATTCTTATGGTCTGTATAGACCTGGAAAGGATGTTTCGCTCCTTCCAGCAAGTGACGCCACTCCTCCAAGGCTAATCTCAAGGCGAGCAGTTCCCTATCCCCAATGGTATAGTTTCTCTCTGCCGGTGAAAAGGTTTTAGCAAAGAAGAAACACGGCCTTTTTCTACCTGCACCGTTCTTTTGATACAAGACCGCACCAGCACCCACTAAAGAGGCATCAACCTCTAAGAGGAAGGGCTTACTCTCATCGGGTCTTTGAAGAACGGAAGCAGTTGAAAAGTGTCTTTTTACTGCCTCAAAAGCCTGAGATGTCTCAGTAGACCAGGCTTTGGGATTAGCACCTTTCTTAGTCAAGGCCACCAAAGGGGCCACCAAAGTAGAAAAATGGGGTATGAACTGCCTGTAATAATTTATGAATCCTAAGAAGCGTTGCACCGCCTTCAAGGAATGAGGTTCGGACCATTGCAGGACAGCAGAGAGCTTCGCAGGATCCATAGCCAGACCCTCTTGTGAGATAATGTAACCCAAAAAAGGCAATGAGGACTGCTCGAATACACATTTCTCGAGTTTAGCAAACAATGAGTGCTCCCTTAAACGGGAAAGGACACGAACGACATCCTGACGATGAGTCTCCAGATCAGGAGAAAAAATCAGGATGTCGTCCAGATACACCACTACTGAGGATAACAGTAAATCCCTGAACACATCGTTTACGAAGTCCTGAAATACTGCGGGTGCATTACATAACCCAAAAGGCATGACGAGGTATTCATAGTGACCGTCTCGGGTGTTAAAAGCGGTCTTCCATTCGTCACCCTTTCGAATTCGTACCAAGTTATACGCACCCCGCAGATCCAACTTCGTAAAAACTTGAGCTCCTCTCAGTCTGTCAAAGAGCTCCGAAACTAAAGGTAATGGGTATTTGTTCTTTATTGTGATTGCGTTGAGACCCCTGTAATCTATGCAGGGACGCAAATCACCCTCTTTCTTCCGAACAAAGAAAAACCCAGCTCCCGCGGGAGAGACAGACTTACGAATGAACCCCTTCTCTAAGCTCTCTCTTATATAGGTCGACATGGCCTCCGACTCAGGTATCGACAGGGGGTAAACCCTGCCTTTAGGTGGAACCGAACCTGGGATAAGGTCTATGGCACAGTCATACGGCCTATGGGGTGGAAGAACCTCAGCACCCTGTTTGGAGAACACGTCAGCGAAATCCAAATAGGGTGTAGGTATGGGAGAGAGATCAGTTGATGCAACCGCAACGACCTTAGGTGGTAAGGGAAGACATCGGGACTGACATTTCGAACCCCAACTAATAATGCTGTCAGACTCCCAGTCAATGTGAGGAGCATGAGTCCGAAGCCATGGAAGACCCAGAAGGACGTCGTCTATACCCTCAGGCAAAACAAGAAAAGAAATCTCCTCTATGTGACCCTGAGACAGGGAAAGGCGCAAGGGAACTGTCCTCAATGTAATGGAGTCAGACAACATAGTTCCATTAACAACACGGACAGGAATAGGCGCCTCTAACATGATAGAGGGAATATTGTGTCCCTTTACAAATCCTGAGGACACAAAAATCCCGTCAGCTCCGGAATCCACAAAAGCCATAATAGGCCATGTATTCTCAGATAACGAGAGCTGACCTGGGATACAACACTTAGAGGGTGCAGAAGACGTCTCTAGTAACCCCCCTCTAATGGTTACTAGGCCAGGGAGTTTCCCTGACGACTAGGACACTTGTTGGCATAGTGCCCAGCCTGACGACATACGTAACATATAGGAGGACCAGACTTGCGTAGTCTGGAGAACGTATGACCTAACTCCATAGGAGTGGGAGATGTTTCAGATGCTGAGGAAGATGGTAGTGGACCCTCAACAACTGGAATAGCCCGATGCTTAGGGCGTGAGGAAGAGACCTCGAGTCTACGTTCCTTATGGCGTACATCGATCCTCGTTGCTACTGTGATCAAGTCCTCCAGAGAAGCAGGGACCTCACGAGTAGCAAGGGCATCCTTGACATAGCCTGCCAACCCTCTCCAGAAGATAGGAATCAACACCTTCTCTGGCCAATCTAGTTCTGCCACCAGAGTTCTAAAAGCAATGGCATAAGAACTAGTGGATAACGAACCCTGAGATAGATCTAACAGTCTCAGGGCCGCATCATGGGTAACCTGCGGACCCATGAATACCGCCTTAAGAGCATCAAGAAAGTCTTGATGTCTCAGAGTAACCACATCAGAGCGCTCCCATAGGGGAGTCGCCCATTCTAAGGCTTTGTCCTGAAGTAAGGAGATGATAAAGCCTACTCTGGACCTCTCCGTAGAGAAGCGAGAAGAGTTGACCTCTAGGTGTATCTGACACTGACTAATGAAACCACGACATGATCTGGCATCACCAGAATATCTGTTTGGCAGAGCAAGTCGAGGATCATGTGCAGATGTCACCATGGTCTGAGGTTTATCCTCTATACTATTGAGCCGTGACTCAAGTACTTGTATGTAATGGTGTAACTGCTGATATTCTGCCATAACTGCCAGACCCTTGGCTCAGTCCTAATGTTACGGGGGGCTGTCTGATAATAACCGAAAGGAGTATCAGACAGTCAGGGTCCACCGTGCAAAGACTTTGCTGCAGACTATGGCAGAGTGCAATACCTCTGTTAACTCACAGAAGGATATAATAAGTAAGTAAAGCAATTCCTCCCTTACTTGGAGGGTGTGTGGAATGATCTCTGTTAATAATCACAGAGACAAAGGCAATGTGTGCGAAATGGCACCTACCTAGGTCCGCTCTTCTAGTGGTGCAAAAGAGACGAACAGCAGCGTAAGCCGCACAAAGCTCCTACCTGCGTTCGCTCCACTAGTGTGCGAGGATACGAACCACTAGATATGGCACCTGCCTAGGTCCGCTCTTCTAGTGGTGCAAAAGAGACGAACAGCAGCGTAAGCCGCACAAAACTCCTACCTCTGTTCGCTCCCCTAGTGTGCGAGGATACGAACAACTGCCAGACGCAGTATAAGGAACGTTACCCTAGCGGCAACGTCCACCTACGAGTAGAATCACAAGGCCCAGCCAGACCATGTGCCTCAGGCACCTGCCTATGTCCGCTCCCCTAAGAGGTAAGGATACGGACAGCAGCCGAAGCTGTAAGGTATAAGAACGCTACCCTGCCGGTAGCGCTCACCTAGCATAGACAGAGGAATGCCTAGAGGAACGCGCACAGAGCGTCTACTCATATGCATGAACCAAGAGGACTGAGCACCATGCGACGTGTGTCAGGGTCTTATATAGACTCTGTGCCTCATCCAAGATGGAGGACACCAGAGCCAATCCGCTGCCAGAACGACAGGAGTGACGTCATGCTGGCCTATCACCGAGCAAGACGTCACAAGCACATGACCAGCGACCAATCGGCATAGAAGGTGTCAGAGACATGTGACCTCGTGTCAGCGATGATGTCACCCGCACATGTGCAATGGCTCCAAGATTGGACTTAGTCTCCGGCGCTCGCACATGTGCAGTAGCAAGAAATCTGGACTTAGTCTCCAGCGCTCGCACATGTGCAGTAGCAAGAAATCTGGACTTAGTCTCCAGCGCTCGCACATGTGCAGTAGCAAGAAATCTGGACTTAGTCTCCAGCGCTCGCACATGTGCAGTAGCAAGAAATCTGGACATAGTCTCCAGTGCTCGCAGCAACCGTAACAGCTGTGTTCCTTGTGTCCTCAGCCCCTCCCCACTCATCCCTATTAATTAAACCTGTCTCTTCGGCTCCTCCATGGAGCGCTTACCGCTGCCTGATGCTTCCAGTGTGGCGCCCACAGCACTGTTATGATGTCAGCAAGTTTCTGATCTCATCACGTTGCTGCACGTCGGGGGCGGGACCCAGTCCCGGCGTACTGTTCAAATGTATTTACGTCTGAAAGACACAAATACATCTGAATAGGAAAGAGGAAGCTGCGGTCACCGGCACCACCACCACTGCACTCCTCAGCAGTGTGTGTATGCCGGGCACCTAATCACACAGCAGGGACGGCACACCACAGCGCGCTGCCTCCTGCTCCTGCTGCAGCTAGTGTGCCCGGCCTGCACATACTGCTGAGGATCGCGGCAGTGACTGCAGATACAGCGGCCCACTACAGGCACCGTCCCACTACAGGGACCGGCTTATCTGGTATTTGCCAGAATTGCCCTATGGTCAGTCCGGGCCTGCTTATGGATCACTTAATCACTATTTTTGTGCCGCCCCCACGTCAGCAGCCGGGCCGCTCGGATCCGGATCCGTAGTGGCTCGAGGGATTTCTGGACCCGGGGGTCGCGCGGACACTCAAATAAAAAGGGGGACATATATGAATGGGGATTGCTGTAGATACTTCGTGATGCCACCCACGGGGTGTGGTAATATGGGGTACCACCGGTGCTGTTGGGGAGCACCCCGGGGTGAAGGAATGGCAGCTGTATGTTAACCCCTTCGTGGGTAGGGGTGGATGCCCTGGAGCTCAGTGTCCAGGACATGGGGAATGATGGTTGCAGTCCACTGCTTGGACCAAGTGGTGCAGGAGTACTCACGATATAAGGCAATAACTGACATGAGTCCAGGTATTAACCAAGTTGCTGTGAGGACGGTCCTCTCACCCAGGGGTGTAATACAGGTGCTTTTCTCCTGCCTGAGGTCTGTGTCTGGTCCGTGCACAGGTCTGGTCTGGGTCCCGACAGTCAGCACCGGCGGGCTACTACCCTGTCCCGGACCACTTCGGTTCTCCACAAGCGGCTGGCCTATTCCTGAGGCCCTTACTGCCCCTCTCCCTAAGCTCCACACCAGAGCTCCTTCCAGACTCCACACCTCCTGCAGACTGACTGCTGCCTACAAACTGGAAACTCCCTATATAGTTCCCTCCCAGACACTTCAGACCTCTCAGCATCTCCCACTGGTGTTGTGTGTAACTGTGTTGGAAACACCCCAAGGGAGAGTGAGATCTGCACCAAAAAGATGGATGCAAACCTCTGTGACACCCTGGTTTTGCCAGGGCGTCACACTTTCACCTGGTAATTACCGGTTAGCTTACACACCTGACTGCTACTGCTTGACCGTTCGCTTCAGGAGCTGAATGAACATGCAGGATCAGAAAAAAATGGGCCTCTCAGTCTTGCGCTCCTTTCTCAGATGCACTTAAGGAAGGAGCGCAAGACCGAAAGACCCATTTATTTCTGATCCTACATCTTCTGTACCAGTGTGCATTTGTCCACACCATTCTCTACCTCATCTGTACTACTACCCGGTCTCTGACCTTGGGCACCAGCTACTGAGGTACCGAGAGCCCCAGGGCTGCCTCTTGTCGGTTATCACCAGCGCCTGTCTATTTTCACCTCGTGTGGTTTTAGTGAACTCTCGGTATCCGCTTTGGTCCGCTCCTCCGGGTCAGTGAGGGTATCTTTCACCAGTGGATCCATTTCACCCTTGTCCGACTTGTCGGGCATGACAGTTTGTACAGGCCATAGATCCCGCTCCCTCCAATGCCTCCCAACTTGCTGGGATACAACAAGAGCTTGTCCGCCAATGCAAGACGCAGACCCGAATGACATGTGGATATCCGCCTGAACAATCTGTAAGCTGTCATTTCACCGGCTTTCTTTCAGTTCGCAGTTCCAGATCCAGTGGTCAACCTCACTTCTGACGCCGGGGTTCCCAGCTTCTCCTCAGTTTAACAGTGATCCGAATTTATGCATAGGATTTCTGAACCAGTGCTCAGTGCATTTCAAGCTTCTTTCTCACCACTTCGCCTCTGATCACACCAAAGTAGCCTTCCTCATGTACCACCTGGAGGGATAGGCTTTAGCCTGGATAAATCCCTTATGGAAGAGAGGCGATCCTGTTATTTCTAACCTGCAAGTCTTTTTGAAAACATTACACAAGGTGTTTGATGTGCAGGGACGAGTCACCTCAGTGGCATCTTCACTTCGTAAACTGCATCAGGGAACTCTCACTGTTGCCCAGTATGCCATTCGCTTCCGCATGCTCTCCTCAGAATTGGGCTGCAACAATTACGATCTGGTTTCTGGGAAGGAATGTCTAGCAAGATAAAGGACAAACTGGCAGGTCGTGATGTTTCAACCACCCTAGACGGCTTAGTTTCTGCTGTCACCCGGATTGACCTAAGGGCCAAGGATCAGTCTAGAGAAGTGTCCCAAGATAGGAGAACCGTGTGCTTTCCAGAGGCTGCTCTCTTCAGCCATCCATATCCATCTCCCCTACTGAACGGATGCAAGACGATCATGTAAAGATGGCTGAACAATGCCAGGAGGATTGTCTGGCCAGGGAGTTGTGTTTTCACTGCGGGAGAACAGCTCATCATATCCACTTCTGTCCAGGGAAGTCGGGAAATTTCAAAGCCTAGGACTGGTTGGAAAGGCCAACCTAGGCGAAGATAACAGCTCTTTACTCCTGACTTTAACCATGCAAGTGTCATTCAGGAAAGGCCCGGATCACGGAGGTGGCATATCTGGATTTTGGTTTGACTGGGAATTTCATGCAAAAGGCCACAGTGGATTGATATGAGATCCCTGTTAGTCCTCTTCTGAATCCCCTGTTGATTTTTTCAGTTGATGGGAGAGCGCTCTCTAAGTCTATGTACTTTATCGAGCCTTGGCGCTTTGCATACGGAGTTGATTGCTTTCTACATGCTTCCAGATCTGGCTCATCCACTCCTCCTGGCTTTGCCGTGGCTACAGATTCATGAGCCAGTTCTTGACTACCATACTGGAGAAGGTATCCATTTGGGCCGATCCTGCCATGAGAAGTGTCTCCTCTCCATTTGACCAGGTTAGCAACCACTGTGTCCAACTAGTCTCCCAGGCCTATATTCTGGCTATTGGTCTTTTGCGGATGTCTTCAACAGGAAGGAGGCTGTGGTCTTACCCCTGCACAGACCATACGATTGCCCTATTGTCCTTCTGCTTAGAGCCACTCCACCTAGGAGCCATATCTACCCTTTGTCACCGGCTAAGATGTACAGTGAAGGAAATAATTATTTGATTTGATCCCTTAAATGGCTCCATCCATTGTCTCATTGATGAGGTGAAGTAGTCCTGTGCCATTAGCAGAGAAACATCCCCAAAACATAATGTTTCCACCTCCATGCTTGACAGTGGGGACGGTGTTCTTTGGGTCATAGGCAGCATTTCTCTTCCTCCAAACACGTTAAGTTGAGTTAAGGCTAAAGAGCTCAATTTTTGTCTCATCTCACCACAGCACCTTCTCCCAATCACTCTCAGAATCATCCAGATGTTGATTGGCAAATTTCAGACGGGCCTGCACATGTGCCTTTGACACGCCTGCACCAGGGCCGTGGGGATTACTCGTCGCCGGGCCGCAGGCTCTGCTTAGGGAACGCCACGGTGGCAAGGCCCGATTCCATTACCCCGGTGGTATATCAATCAAAAGGGGGATGGGGATGAATGGATAATGGGGATGGTAGTTCGTGACGCCACTTGTGGTATGCGGCAAGTTGGGTGCAGCTGCTGCAGGGTGGAGTCCTCTGGGGCAGATGGTGACACAGCTTAGATAGTGTAGCTCTCCACAGGCAGAGTGGGCCCCAGGGTGGATGGTGGTGGAAGTAGTAGTCTATGATGGCGGGTGCAGGTGAATAACGAAGCGACACAGGGGTGCAGTCTCAAGGTTTTTACTCACTGTAGCCAGTTCCAAGGTTACACACACGTCAGGGACTGCCTTTTGAGTGCCGGAATTCACCGTGATGGGCTCCAGCCGATCCCGAGTAGTTTGGAGGTCGAGTCCGGTGCACCTTTCTTAAGTGTCTCTTTCCTGGTCGTCTCTGCACTTGCTTCGCCCTCCTGCCTTGCGCCCTCGCTCACTGAAACCTGTGCCAGTGCCCTTGGACCCTGTTGGGGAGCCATGAAGCTCTATCCCTTGGTCTTTTTGGGTCACCTTCCAGTGAATTTGTGTGCGGTGTGTGGCTGTGCCGCCCCTGTGCCAGCAGCCGAGATGCTCGGATCCAGTTTCTCAGTGGCTCGAGCGTCTCCGGACCCGGGGATCGTGAGGCCACTCAAATGAAGGGGGTATTTACAAGGGATTTTATAGAGTTCGTGATGCCACCCATAGTATGTGGTAATTAGGAGTACCACCGCTGCAGTTGGGAGTACCCAGGGATGATGGAATGGGGCAGCCTGGTGCTGAGACCCTCCACGGGTAGGGGGGATACACCGGGACTCGGTGATGGTAAGGGGAGTGCCATTGGATGCAAAGGGGGTCACTTGCGTACTCACTCAGTCCAGTAAGCTGACACTGACAACTGGATAAAACAAAGTTCTGGATACTGTTACCACTGAGGGGAGCTTAGTTCGGGTCCCGTCCTAAATGGTGCTGCCTAGTGATCCATGACTTGCCTCCTGGCACTAAGTTTACTTCTCTGTTGGTCCTGGTAGTATGGATCTTGCCAGGTCCCGCTCCCCACTATGGCTAAGTGTGGGAGCTTGCTCTCAGGGTTCACGCTTGGGATTTTCTGGACCGTTTTGAGTGGAAAGTCCTATCCCCCTCGTTGCGCTAGTACCCCGATTCTGGAGCGGGTGGAGAGCGGATTTTGAAGGCTCCATTCTCGTCGGGTAAATTGTCAGGTTGCCTGAAGCTACTCCCTGACCTAAGGTCCACGTACCCCGTCGTGCCTTGGTCCCAGCCCGGTGATGGTGCTAGGCTGTCCTCCTCGACAGATCCGTGCCCCTTGCCACGATCCCCTGTGACCGGGGGTCCAGCTCCTCTAGGCCCAGACCACCATCTGCCACCTAGATAGCTTCCTAGGAGCCCTGCTCCGGACCCCTCTCTCTTTCACTTCCAACACACACTCTCCCTACTCCTGACACTCCTCACCTCCCCTCTCTTTCACTTACAACACACTCTCCTACTACTGACACTCCTGACCTCCCCTTTCCAACCCCCCAGGTGTGCGACTCTATTCCACTCAAGCCGTCCACTGTGTGTTTAGTGGGTGTGGTCCAGAGTGTACCTAAGATTTGATTAGTTGATGTAGGCAACACCATATAGTTAGGGACCCATAACCAAGAAGGAGGTGGATACTGCACAGGAGGGCAGATTGTGCAATACCCTGTGACGACGTGATAGTCCAGGGGCATCACATGGCTGCTGTGCTTGAAGTCACCTCAACTGCTAGTTTTGCTAGTGGAGCCCATAGGTTCTTCTCCTCTAGCCTAGGGACCAGTTCCCGTGTTGCAACCAAGTTCTTCCACCCATAGATTACATGTGGAACAAGGAAACAAGCGGTTATAATGCTCCCGTGGTCTCTAGGAACCCTTCTGTCTGTGCCTGGGCCAAGCGGTACCTGCTCCAGGCCACGGGACTTAGCTCCTCTACTGTTCCTCTTTCTCTCCTCCACACTCTACTCTGTGTTCCAACTTGTACTATTGTGTTCCCATCCTAAGACTCCACCCCCCCAGCCTGGCTTCGGGTATAATCACGCCCTTGCATTGTCTGATGAGGTGTTTCTGAGCCTGGGTGTCGTGCTTCTGTGTGAACCGGTGTTGACCTTGCAGGATGTTAAGCCAATACAGCGTAATGTGTTACCAATGGTTTTCTTAGTGACAGTGGTCCCGACTGCCTTGAGATCATTAACAAGTTTCCCCCGTGTAGTTTTAGGCTGATCTCTGATCTTCCTTATAATCCTTAATACCCCATGAGGGGAGATTTTGCATTGTGTCCCTGATCAATGTTGCTTGACACTCATTTTTTTTATTTCTTCCATTTTCTTACTATTGCTCCAACAGTTGCCTCCTTCTCACCCAGCGTCTTACTTATGGTTTTGTAGCCCATTCCAGCCTCGTGCGGGTCTATTGTCCCTGACATCCATAGAAAGCTCTTTGGTCTTGCCCATGTTGTAGAGGTAATTGAGTCTGTGGACAGGAGTCTTTTATACAGGTGGCAATTTAAGACAGCTGTCTTTAATGCAGGTAACGAGTTGAATAAGAGTGTCTAAGTGGTCTGTAGGAGCCAGAACTCCTAATGGTTGGTAGGGGATCAAATACTCATTTCTCTCTGCAAAATAAAAACAAATGTATATAATTTATACAATGTGATATTATGGATTTTATTTGGGATATTCTATCTCTCACTATTAAAATTAACCTACCCTTAAAATTATAGACTGTTCATATATTTGTCATTGGGCAAACTTACAAAATCAGCAAGGGATCAAATAATTATTTCCTTCACTGTAGGCCATGTCTGAGTATATCATGGAGAAGTTAGCTAGGGATTTCATACAGCAGTCTTCCTCTCTGGCCGGGACTGGGTTTATCTTCGTCAAGAAGGACGGTTCTTTCAAACCTTCTATTGATCACAAGGGACTAAATCAGCTCACAGTTAAAAACAAGTATCCTCTCCCTCTCATCCTTGAGCTGATTGACTATATCAGAGATGCTTGAATCTTTACCATGCTCGACCTTCGTGGGGCATACAACCTAATCTGCATCCAACAGGAAGACGAATGAAAGACCACCTTTAACACTCGGGATGGCCACTATAAATACCATGTCATGACATTCGGGCTCAGTAATGCCCCAGCTGTCTTCCTGGTAAGACATTTTCCAACACCTTCTGTATACTAGTGTGGTGGTATATCTGGATGATATTCTGGTTTTCTCTCCTGATCTGTCTACTCATAGGGGAAACATTAGCCAGATATTACAGAGGCTTAGGGAGAATCACCTGTATGCTAAATTTGAGAAGTGAATCTTGGAAAAGACCTCCCTTCCCTTCATCGGCTATGTCCTCTTCGACACAGGATTGAAGATGTATCCCGAGAAGGTGTACTCCATTTTCAAATGGCCCCTTCCCATGGGGGGTAAATCTATCCAACAGTTGCTAGGTTTTGCTAAGTATTAACTTCAGATCATTCCCCATTTCTCTGCTCGGACTGCTCCTATCTCGGCTATGACCAAAAAAGGTGCAAATCCTAAGGCCTGGTCATCTGAGGCCAAGGAGGCATTTCTCTCCCTGAAGCAGTCCTCCTCTGCTCTGGTCCTGCATAGATCTGAAGTGGACAAGCAGTTCTTTCTGGAGGTGGATGCTTCCTCTACTGGTGTTGGAGCAGTGCTCATGCAGAAGTCTTCATGTTTACCTGTGGGTTCTCTTAAAAGGCTTTATTGGCTCCTGAGTGCAATTACTCCATTGGAGATCATAAGTTGTTGGCTATCAAGCTAGCCTTGGAGGAGTGGTGTTATCCTCTGGAGGGGGCAGTCCATCCTGTGATTATTTATACTGATCACAAGAATTTGGCATATCTGCACTTGTCACGAAGATTGAATCCCCAGTAAGCTAGATGGTTCTTATTCTTTTCCTGCTTTGATTTTCTCCTACACTTCTGTCCAGCAGACAAGAATATGAAGGCAGATGCGCTTTCTATGTCTTTTCTCTCCTCTGATAAAGAAGAGGAGCTCCAGCACATTATCAGTCCTGTGAAAATTATTCCTGTTATTCCAGGTAACCTATCCTGGCTACCTCCTGTAAGGACCTTCTTTTCAGAGCTTAATAGGAGGAGGGTTCTACAGTGAAGTCACTTGTCTGAGGTGGCTGGTCATGCTGGTCAGAAGAACACTCTCATCTCTCAACACTATTGGTGAAAGTCCCTTCACAAAGACATAATGGACCTCTTGCATCCTGTCTGTCTTGTGCTTGAAATTAGTGATGGCGAAACTGGACTGTAAAAGTTCCTGATCTGCATTGTTTCAAAGGTACTCGGGTGTCGGGCCCGGGCTCGGGATTCCGGGTGTTTGATGCAGATCTGGCACTCGAGAAACGAAAAAAAAAATAAAGGGAATATAAAGAAAATAAGAATAAAGTGAGTGCTACATACTTACTGAGGCTCCGTCGTGGCTGTACACTGCTCCAATAGCCTCTTCTTCACTTCCTGGACCGCTCATTAGTCTGATCCATATGCACTGCTTTCCACTCCCACCAGTGAACCTGGTGTCTGTGATTGGTTGCAGTCAGACATGCCCCCAGCCTGTGTGACAGCGTCTGACTGCAACCAATCATAGGCGCTGTCTGGGGGATGGTATCGTGGTATAAAAATAAATAAATTAATACATAAATAACATATAAATGTATGCTCATTTTGGCTGTGCATCAAAATAAAAGAAACCGCATGTGGCTGTTTGTATTTTAGTTTTTTAAATTTAATTAATTAAATAATTAAAAGAACCAACGTGTGGTCCCTCCAATTTTAATACCCAGCAAAGATAAATCCCAACAGCTGGAAGTTGGTATTCTCAAAGTGGGGAAGTCCATGCTTATTGGACCGCCCCAGCCTAAAAATAGCAGCTGCCCGGGACTGTCGCATCCATTAGATGCGACATGCTCGACGCTTTACCCAGCTCTTCTCGATTGCCCTAGTGCAGTGGCAATCGGGGTAATAGCAGGGGTTAATAACAGCCTACAGCTGCCATTAAGCCCTAGATTATTAATGGGAGGCATCTATGAGACATCCCCATTACAAATCTGTAAGTGAATGTAAATAAACACAAACACTTTATTAGAAATAAAATGAAAAAAACACCCTCTTGTTCCATGATCGCGCGCTGTGACTCAGATGTGGCAGAGCTGAATCATCTTGGGACCTAGTGTGGATTACGTTGGACCTGCAGTGGTGTTTTGGGGGTTAATAAAGTGTTGACAGAGAGGCTTTTTTTGTATTTTATTCCAAATAATGGTTTTTTTTGGTGTTTGTGTTTATTTACTTTTAGTTACAGATTAGTAATGTATGGGTCTCATAGACCCTCTACATTACTAATCTTTGGCTTAGTGGCAGCTGTGGGCTGTTATTAACCCTGGCTATCACCCCGATTGCCACCGCACCAAGGCAATCGGGAAGAGCCGGGTTATGATCTGGGCTTGTCGCATCTAATGGATGCGACAATGCCAGGCAGCTGCAGGCTGATATTTTTTGGCTGGTGGGTGGCCTAATAACCATAGGTCTCCCCAGTCTGAGAATACCAGCCCCAGCTGTCAGGGTTTATCTGTGCTGGGTATCAAAATTGGGGAGACTGCACATCGTTTTTTTTAATAAATGTGGTTCCCCTTATTTTAATACACAGCCAAGATAAGCGCATGGCTGGGGGCTTTATCTGTGCTGAGTATCATAATACGAGGGGACCCTATGCCTATTTATTTATTTATTTTTACTGTATGATATACACTCAAAGAAAAGAGGGTTGCTGTATAAAGGGATCAACCAATAAGATTTGTTTAAATAAGCAAAAATAATTTATAGGTATAAAAAGTTATGCATACACAATATCCACACAGAACAGTGATATGGTTAAAAGCATTTAAAACGTCACAAATAGACAAACAACAAACACCCCAAAAAACAGTTCCATAATAGGAAACTGGCGCCAAGATCCTAAATTGAACTACACCAGGTGTATTAATTTGTAGTATATTAGAGCATAAATGCAGGACCCGTGCACAATTTGTCACAGCATAAAATGACACATATGATACTCTGAAAGTGTAGTACCCTATCTGACACCACCATCCAGATCTTCAATATGACAAATAAACATCCTAGCAGGAAAACGATCAAAAAATACCCTATAATAAGGGAATCAATGGACCAAAAATAGTAATCAGACCAAATGGACCACTAAAGGTCCAGATTAGTCAAGAAATCATCTGTTGAATTATATTACTGCCTGCTAGAAGCCAAATAAAGGTGGCGTGAAGTCCAAGGATTGGTGCAAGTATGGGGTATGATTACTGTATGATATGATATAGATGCACACAGCACCTGTGATTGGAAACAGTCAACGAAACGTTGCCACTCAGGGTGGGGGCGTGTCTGACTGCAACCAATCACAGGCGCAGGTGGACAGGGAAAGCTGTGAGTATTCAATGAGGGTTAAATATTGGCCCCGGAAGTGAATGATCCACCTAGATCAGTGTAGCGCCATGATGGATTCTTGGTAGGTAAAGCTTGTGCGATCCTATCCCTCTTTCCCAACATTTTTAATCACCGGAGTCTGGTCCCCATAGACTTATATGGGGTCTGCAATTAGTACTGGAACCGTTTTTTAAAAACCAGACTACAAAGACTCGCCGGTCCCGGTTATGTGTGAGTCTGCCCATCACTACTTATTATAAGACCCCAAAACAGCATCCATTCGGCCAGCTACTACCACTTCCTGTAGTGTCTGCTCCATGACAGCACATTGACCTAGACTAAATCATAGACCTTCCTGTGCCTTCTGGCTGCTCTGTCATTTGGATGATGGTGGATTGCTTTTCCAAGATGGCTCATTTCGTCCCCCTGCCTGGACTGCCCTCTGCTTTCGAGCTTGCAAATGTTTTTATCCAGCACATCTTCCAACTGCACAGTTTTCCAAAACACATTGTGTCTGACACAGGAGTTCAATTCACGTCTCTGTTCTGGAGGGCAATCCGTAAATTCCTGGAAATATCTCTGGAATTCTCTTTGGCTTACCATCCTCAGTCCAATGGTCAAGTGGAATGGTTCAATTAGATCCCCCTGACTTCATTTCTGCAGCACTTTACTAATTCACATAATAGTGACTTGGTCAAGCTGCTACCTTTGGCTGAGTTCTCATATCAGCGAATCCCCTGCAAGGTCCCCATTTTTCATTGCTTAGAGACAAAAGTCTGTCATTCCTCTCTCCGTATACTCTATGTCTAATTTTCCAGCTGCTGGCCCTCTCTCCAGTGAATTCTGCAAGATCTGGGAGGACTCTAAACTCTGTCTCAAGAACACATCTTTCCAGATGAAGAAACATGAGTAGGGCTGAGCGAATCCGGACTGTAAAAGTCCGGATCCTCGTGGTTTCAAAGATGCCCGGGTGTCGGACCCAGGCCCGGGATTCCGAATGTACAATCCAAATTCGGCACTGGGGAAATTAAAAGAAAAATAAAGAAAACAAAAATTAAGCGAGCATTTCATACTTACGGAGACTCGGTGTCAAGGCGGCAAACTGCTTCCAGGTCACGCATTCACTTCCTGTAATGCACAATAGGCTTATCACATACACACAGCTTTCCTTGCTTTCTCTGCCCACCAGCCATCTTGTTGTCTGTGATTGGCTGCAGTCAGACCTGCCCCCAGCCTATGACAGTGTCTTCCTACAGCCATTGCTCATTGTGGCTCAGTCATTGTCTGCACTCACAGCCGGCGGTCATGTTCTATGGCCACTCACTATGAGATACAGCAGAGCTGAAAGCGACATGGGACCTCGTGTGGATTATGCTGGAACTGGAGGGGTGTGTTGGGGTTAATAAAGTGGTGAAAGAGGGTGTTTTTTTGTATTTAATTCCAAATAAAGGATTTTTTCTCTGTGCTTGTACTTATTTACTTTCTTTTACAGATTAGTGATGCAGGTATCACAAAGACGCCGGTGCTATCACAAACCTAGGATTTAGTAGCAGCTGTGCGCTGTTATTAACCCCTGCTATTACCCTGATTGCCACCACACCAGGGCAACGGAAGAGCCGGTAAAGCACCAGAATTATCACATCTAATGGATGTGGCAATACCGGGTGGCTACAGGCTGAGAATACCAGCCCCCAGCTGGCTTTATCTTGGCTGGGGATCAAAATTGGGGGGGACCACATGTTGTTTTTTTTTTAATTACGGTATTTATTTTAATTTAAAAAAAAGCCGCATGCAGTTTGTCTTAGGCCGGAGTCTTGCGTCGCATCACCCGGCACAACCGTACACTCACCTAACAGGAGCGGGCCGCATGTGTTACTATGTACATGCATGTTCAAGTTCAGTGAGTGGCAGGCCGTGCCACATGATTGTTACATCTCGTGGCTCTCCTGAGGCAAGGACTGAGGCAGTCTCCCATTCCTTGCCTGCCACGAGCACTCCTGCTCAGCAGCGCCGAAGGTCTGCCAGACTGCGCAGTGTGCAGGAGATACCTTCTCAGAGAGGCAGCAGAAGGGTGACACCTAGTGGTTCTCCTGTTACAAGGAGTGAAGCGGTCTCCCATTCCTGGCCTGCCGCAGACTCTCCTGCTCAGCGGCCCCGAAGGTCTGCGAGGCTGCGCAATGTGCAGAGGTTTACTGCTCAGGGAAGCAGTGAGATTCCCGTTATCTCTGCACATTGTGAGACCGAGGATCCCGCCTCTATTTCCCAGAGGCAGGAGGGTGAGCATGTGCAATGCGTGGTGGGTCCTGATTCGCTCACTGACGTCACACGGCTTGATGACAAGGCTGGTGACGTGGTGAATCCTGACTGGCCAGGCTGGGACGTCGTGGACCCTGATTGGGTCAAGTACGTCATCTCCGCCTCGCGCCCGCCCTCGGGTGGAGCTGCACCTTCTTAAAAGCTCCCCCTGCCATCATGGCGGCGCGCGACCGTCCTTCTATGTTTGGATGTCTGGCAGCGTGCTGCCACGCCACTGCTCAGGCATTACTGTCTCTTGTGGGCTTGGCCCTTGCTGCTCCGGCAGTACCTCGTTTGCAGGCCGTGTTCCTGCCTTGCTGCTCCGGCAGTATCCCCTTCAACAGGCCGTGTTCCTGTCCCAGGTGAGCTCCTCGAGTCTCCACCGGACTCACCTGGTTATTGAAAGCACACGTGCGTGGGCACCTCTGTGCTACCCTCGTGCCATATTCTCGTGACTTCCACTGGCACACGTGCGTGGGCACCTCTGTGCTTCCCCGTGCAACAGGTACACCGAGCCGTGAGATCCCTGCCATACAACCCTCACGGGTTAGGGCAGATCGGTGTACATAGATCGTCTGTGACATTCCAGACGATCGCTAGCAGCAACCCGCTCACTCTTCACCCACCATAGCGGCGGTCCCTTACACCGCACAGTGGACCTTGACCGGCGGAAGCTGTCCATTTCCCATCTTGGCACGCTTCCCCGGGTCCCCCTCGTAACATTACGGTCGCGCCAAAGGTCTGGCTATGGCTGAAGAGCAGCAGCAGTTGCTGCGTTATGTGCAGCAGTTGGAGTCACGATTGGCAGCAGTGGAGCAGTCTTCCTCCGATAAGACTACTCTGACGACAGTCGCCACCCAGGCGGCTACCCAGGCTGTGCTATTGGGCGGAAGGTCTCCTCGCCTTGCGCTTCCAGAGCGCTTTAGCGGCAACAGCTCTGAGTGCCGTGGTTTTATAAACCAGGTTACCACCTACTTAGAGCTGTCCGCGACTCTTTACGCTACCGAGAAGGCGAAGGTAGCCTTCGTCCAGTCCCTGCTCACAGGGAGAGCGCTGAAGTGGTCCACGCCGTTGTGGGAGCGCGGAGATCGGGTGGTGAATAACTTAACAGCTTATCTTGGGGCCATGAGAATGGTGTTCCTCGGGCCTCAAGTCACCCACGACTCCGCACTGCGCCTCCTACGACTTCGGCAAGGGTCCACTTCAGTCGGGGACTTTGCGGTACACTTTAGGACACTTGCCGCAGAGCTAGACTGGCCGGATAAGGTCCTTGTTCCTGTGTTTTGGGAGGGCCTGGCAGGGTTTGTCAAAGACGCACTGGCCACGCGTGAGGTGCCTGCCACTTTAGAGTCCTTGATTCAGGTTGCCTCTCGCATAGGCATCCGCCAGGCGGAGCGAAGGCTCAAGGTCTCTTCAGCACCCACGTCTTCTCGGCCTAAAAAGCGTCTGCCTCCCGTCTTCCATCAGACAGGTCTCCCAGCCAGTCCTGTAGGCGACTCCGTGGAGTCAATGGAGGTGTCCAAGGTGGTCTCCTCTGCCCCAGGTTCTCGGTCTTGTGTCATCTGCTTTTCCTGTGGGCAGAGGGGACACATAGCTACCCAATGTCCCAAAACCGTCGGGAAAAGACAGCGTCTAGTTTCTATCAGAGGGGGGACTCTAGACGCTACCTCTCCCTCTAGGTTGACTATCAGCGCCCAGTTGCAGTTCGGCACTACTCTCTTCTCTGCCCTGGCTTGCTTGGACTCGGGCGCTGAAGGCAATTTCATCTCGACCTCCCTGACAACCCGATACTCAGTTCCCCTGGTTCTGTTGCCCAAGCCACTCAGGGTTCGGGTAGTCGACGGGTCCATACTACTCGATCCTATCACCCAGATCACCATCCCTCTCAGGATGGATGTACCACCGGGACACCATGAGCAGGTGTCCTTCCTGGTGCTTCCAGGGCGGACGGATAAGATCCTACTGGGCCTTCCCTGGTTGAGACAGCATGCTCCTATACTCAACTGGGCAACAGGGGAGATCTCATCCTGGGCAGGATCCTGTAGAGAGCACCTCGTGACTACCGAACCACCCGCTACCATTAGGTCGGTAGGGTCCTCAGGGGATACAGAGGGGCCGGGTTTACCGACACCTTATGAGGCCTACAGGGATGTCTTTTCAAAAAGGGCGGCAGATACTCTTCCTCCCCACCGGCCATATGATTGACGAATAGACCTGAAGCCAGGCTCCGAGCCCCCTAGGGGCAGAGTGTATCCACTCTCTGCTCCAGAGACGGAGGCTATGTCCAAATATATTCAGGACAGCCTGGCGAAGGGGTTCATTCGCAAGTCTATTTCACCGGCTGGTGCAGGGTTCTTTTGTGCAGAAGAAGGAAGGGGATCTGCGCCCCTGTATCGATTACAGGGGATTAAATGCAATCACGATCAAGAACAAATACCCTTTGCCCCTCATTACTGAGCTATTTGATCGATTCCGCGGGGCAAAGGTCTTCACAAAGCTGGATCTACGCGGGGCGTATAATCTAGTGCGAGTCCGAAAGGGCGATGAGTGGAAGACCGCCTTTAACACCAGGGACGGTCACTACGAGTATCTAGTAATGCCCTTCGGACTCTGCAATGCCCCCGCAGTATTTCAAGACTTTGTGAATGACATTTTCCGGGATTTGTATCTTTCCGTGGTTGCATACCTGGATGACATTCTTATCTTCTCCCCCGATCTTACCACCCATCGGAGGGATGTCATCCGAGTACTTAAGAGGCTCCGTACCCATTCGCTATATGCTAAGCTGGAAAAGTGCGTTTTTGAACGGGAATCCTTGCCGTTCCTGGGGTACATCGTGTCCAGTCAGGGGTTAGCAATGGATCCGGGGAAGTTGGAGACAGTGATGAACTGGCCTGAGCCCCGCTCGCTGAAGGCGATCCAGCGATTCTTGGGGTTTATCAATTATTATCGCCAGTTCATTCCCAACTTCTCGACGGTGGCAGCACCCATCATTGCCCTTACCCGCAAGGGCGCTAATCCCAAAGCATGGACACGAGAAACGGTAGAGGCATTTCACACTCTCAAAACTCACTTCTCCAGAGCTCCCATCCTTCATCGTCCAGACATCTCCAAACCCTTCCTACTGGAGGTAGACGCCTCTTCGGTCGGTGCAAGTGCAGTCCTGTACCAGAAAAACGAACGAGGAAGGAAGCATCCTTGTTTCTTTTTCTCCAAGACCTTTTCTCCGGCCGAGAGGAACTACTCCATAGGGGATAGGGAGTTACTGGCGATGAAACTAGCATTCCAGGAATGGCGGCATCTCCTGGAGGGTGCGAAGCATCCATTTGAGGTATTTTCTGACCACAAAAACCTCACATACCTCCAGACAGCACAACGCCTGAACCCAAGGCAGGCCCGTTGGTCTTTATTCTTCTCCCGGTTTCGCTTTATTATCCGCCACCTGGCCGGTGAGAAGAACGTACGGGCCGATGCCTTGTCACGTTGTATGGTTGTGTTGGAGGAGGACGAGGAGGAGCCTCGTCTTATACTACCCCCGGACAGCTTGAGGATGGTCACTCCCACTTCTTTGGACCAGGTGCCACCTGGCAAGACCCTCGTTCCCCCTGAACTACGGAACGAGGTGCTATCGTGGGCCCATGCCTCCAAGGTTGGGGGTCACTTCGGGGTCAAAAGGACCAGAGACCTGGTGACCAGGCATTATTGGTGGCCGAGACTACCCCAGGACATACAGGAGTATGTGGGAGCCTGTATGTCGTGTGCTCGGAATAAGCCGTCCCGGCAGAGACCGGCAGGTCTTCTTCACCCACTGCCAGTGCCGGATCGTCCCTGGGAAGTGGTAGGGATGGACTTCCTGGGAGATCTGCCCAAGTCAGCAGGGCACAGGGTCGTATGGGTCATCACGGACAACTTCTCTAAAATGGTCCACTTGGTGCCTCTCCCACGACTCCCGACGTCACGTGCTCTCGCCACCTTGTTCATTCGGCATGTATTTAGGTTGCATGGCATGCCTGACAAGGTGGTGAGCGACCGGGGTCCCCAGTTCGCGTCTCGCTTCTGGAGAGAGCTCTGTAAGCTCCTGCAGATAGAGCTGAACATCTCCTCCGCATACCATCCCGAGACCAATGGACTAGTGGAGAGGACTAATCAGACCTTGGTAACTTACCTCCGCCATTTTATATCCGCGCACCACGACAACTGGGCTAACCTCCTTCCTTGGGCTGAATTTGCCATTAACAATTCGGTCCATGAATCCTCTGGCCAGACTCCGTTCCTACTCAATAACGGACAACATCCCAGAATCCCGGTTCCGATGCCCATTACGTCACCCGATACTAGAGTGGAGGATTGGGCGACCAAGGCCCGGGAGATCTGGGATGACACTCAAGAGGCTCTTAAAAGGGCTAAAGACCGGATGGTGACAACGGCTGATGTTCGCCGCCGCCCTGCACCATCCTTCGCCCCTGGTGACCTAGTATGGCTGTCCTCTAAGAATGTTAACCTACGGGTACAGGCAGCCAAATTCGCCCCTAGGTATCTGGGTCCGTTTAAAGTACTACAGCAGGTAAACCCAGTGGCATATCGACTCCAGCTCCCTCCACGCTGGGCTATAGCCAACACCTTTCACGTGTCCCTCCTGAAACCCGTACGACTTAATAAATTCTCGGGGTCCCTGCCGGCTCAAACCGACTCCCCGTCCGACGACCCTGAGGTGGCAAAACTTGTGGAGACAAAAGTCATACAGGGCAAGAGGTACTACCTCGTGGAGTGGGCCGGCCGTGGTCCGGAGCATAGATCCTGGGAGTTGGAAGATCATATCCGCGCCCCGGGTTTGATGGCGGCCTTCGAGCACGGACAGGGGGGGCCTAGACGGGGGGGTAATGTTACATCTCGTGGCTCTCCTGAGGCAAGGACTGAGGCAGTCTCCCATTCCTTGCCTGCCACAAGCACTCCTGCTCAGCAGCGCCAAAGGTCTGCCAGACTGCGCAGTGTGCAGGAGATACCTTCTCAGAGAGGCAGCAGAAGGGTGACACCTAGTGGTTCTCCTGTTACAAGGAGTGAAGCGGTCTCCCATTCCTGGCCTGCCGCAGACTCTCCTGCTCAGCGGCCCCGAAGGTCTGCGAGGCTGCGCAATGTGCAGAGGTTTACTGCTCAGGGAAGCAGTGAGATTCCCGTTATCTCTGCACATTGTGAGACCGAGGATCCCGCCTCTATTTCCCAGAGGCAGGAGGGTGAGCATGTGCAATGCGTGGTGGGTCCTGATTCGCTCACTGACGTCACACGGCTTGATGACAAGGCTGGTGACGTGGTGAATCCTGACTGGCCAGGCTGGGACGTCGTGGACCCTGATTGGGTCAAGTACGTCATCTCCGCCTCGCGCCCGCCCTCGGGTGGAGCTGCACCTTCTTAAAAGCTCCCCCTGCCATCATGGCGGCACGCGACCGTCCTTCTATGTTTGGATGTCTGGCAGCGTGCTGCCACGCCACTGCTCAGGCATTACTGTCTCTTGTGGGCTTGGCCCTTGCTGCTCCGGCAGTACCTCGTTTGCAGGCCGTGTTCCTGCCTTGCTGCTCCGGCAGTATCCCCTTCAACAGGCCGTGTTCCTGTCCCAGGTGAGCTCCTCGAGTCTCCACCGGACTCACCTGGTTATTGAAAGCACACGTGCGTGGGCACCTCTGTGCTACCCTCGTGCCATATTCTCGTGACTTCCACTGGCACACGTGCGTGGGCACCTCTGTGCTTCCCCGTGCAACAGGTACACCGAGCCGTGAGATCCCTGCCATACAACCCTCACGGGTTAGGGCAGATCGGTGTACATAGATTGTCTGTGACATTCCAGACGATCGCTAGCAGCAACCCGCTCACTCTTCACCCACCATAGCGGCGGTCCCTTACACCGCACAGTGGACCTTGACCGGCGGAAGCTGTCCATTTCCCATCTTGGCACGCTTCCCCGGGTCCCCCTCGTAACACATGATGTCATGCCAGACTTGTATGAGTCTCGCATCGCATCACCCAGCACAGCCGCACACTCGTCTGACAGGAGTGGGCCGCATGCGTTTCTATGTACATGCATGCTCATGTTCAGAGAGCGGCAGGCTATGCCAGGTCATGTCATGCCAGATTCACAAGAGTCTGACATCGCATCACCCAGCACATCCGCACATTCTTCTGACAGGAGCGGGCCGCATGTGTTTCTATGTATCTACACGCTCACAATACTTACCCCTAGACACGTGCACTGCTTTCCCCGCCCACAGGCCGTCCTGGCGTCTGTGATTGGTTGCAGTCAGCTGCCACTCAGGGTGCGGGCACATCTTACTGCAACCAATTACACGCGCCTGTGGGTGGGCAAAGCAGTGAATAGTCAATTGTCAGCTCTGGAAGGGAAAGAGTGACCCAGAAGGAGTGTGCCGCCATGACACAGCCTCGGTGAGTAGACTGCATGCGCTCCTATCCCCCTATCCGTTCCACCAACGTTTTTAATCTCAGGATTCTGGTCCCAATAGACTTATATGGGTACCAGGTTCTGAAGTACATCGAGGTTTTTTTTTAATTGAGCAGGAACCCGCTGGTCCCGTTTTTTTGCAAGTTCGAGCACCTCTAAACATGAGGACAAAAGGAGATTGGACCCTCCTAGCTTTCTCCCTGGAGACAAGGTGTGACATTCTTCTCTATACATTTGTCTTAAGATTCCATCTTACAAATTGAGCCTTTGATACAGTGTCTACAAGTAGTCTTCAACCCCCTGCAGATTTAGCAGGTTTCATAAGATGCAAATAAGTTAGAGCCTGCAAACTTCAAACAAGAGCAGGATTTATTAACAGATGCATAAATCTTACAAACCAACAAGTTATGTTGCTCAGTTAAATTTTAATAAATGTTCAACATAAAAGTGTGGGTCAATTCTTATTCAACCCCTCGGTTTAATATTTTGTGGAATAACCCTTGTTTGCAATTACAGCTAATAATCGTCTTTTATAAGACCTGATCAGGCTGGCACAGGTCTCTGGAGTTATCTTGGCCCACTCCTCCATGCAGATCTTCTCCAAGTTATCTAAGTTCTTTGGGTGTCTCATGTGGACTTTAATCTTGAGCTTCTTCCACAAGTTTTCAATTGGGTTAAGGTCAGGAGACTGACTAGGCCACTGCAACACATTTTTTCTCTCTTGAACCAGGCCTTGGTTTTCTTGGCTGTGTGCTTTGGGTCGTTGTCTTGTTGGAAGATGAAATGATGACCCATCTTAAGATCCTTGATGGAGGAGCGGAGGTTCTTGGCCAAAATCTCCAGATAGGCCGTGCTATCCATCTTCCCATGGATGCGGATCAGATGGCCAGGCCCCTTGGCTGAGAAACAGCCCCACAGCATGATGCTGCCACCACCATGCTTGACTGTAGGGATGGTATTCTTGGGGTCGTATGCAGTGCCATCCAGTCTCCAAACGTCACGTGTGTGGTTGGCACCAAAGATCTCGATCTTGGTCTCATCAGACCAGAGAATCTTGAACCAGTCTGTCTCAGAGTCCTCCAAGTGATCATTAGCAAACTGTAGACGAGCCTTGACATGACGCTTTGAAAGTAAAGGTACCTTACGGGCTCGTCTGGAACGGAGACCATTGCGGTGGAGTACGTTACTTATGGTATTGACTGAAACCAATGTCCCCACTGCCATGAGATCTTCCCTGAGCTAATTCCTTGTTGTCCTTGGGTTAGCCTTGACTCTTCGGACAAGCCTGGCCTCGGCACGGGTGGAAACTTTCAAAGGCTGTCCAGGCCGTGGAAGGCTAACAGTAGTTCCATAAGCATTCCACTTCCGGATGATGCTCTCAACAGTGGAGACAGGTAGGCCCAACTCCTTGGAAAGGGTTTTGTACCCCTTACCAGCCTTGTGACCCTCCACGATCTTGTCTCTGATGGCCTTGGAATGATCCTTTGTCTTTCCCATGTTGACCAAGTATGAGTGCTGTTCACAAGTTTGGGGAGGGTCTTAATTAGTCAGAAAAGGCTGGAAAAAGAGATAATTAATCCAAACATGTGAAGCTCATTGTTCTTTGTGCCTGAAATACTTCTTAATACTTTAGGGGAACCAAACAGAATTCTGGTGGTTTGAGGGGTTGAATAATAAATGACCCTCTGAATAAACTTTCACAATTTAAAAAAAAAAAAAAAGAAAGAAATGACATTCTTTTTTGCTGCAGTGCATTTCACACTTTCAGGCTGATCTACAGTCCAAAAGTCACAATGCCAAGTTAATTCCGAATGTGTAAACCTGCTAAATCTGCAGGGGGTTGAATACTACTTGTAGGCACTGTACATTGGTCCTTTTGAGGTCATCAATCAGATTAATGATGTCTCATAAATTAAAGCTCCCAGCCGCACTATATATTCCCAATTCATTCCACGTGTCACTGCTCAAGCCTGTTTACTTGAATCACTTCTTCAGAGACCCTGGGACCTCGCCTCAACCTGTCTGCTCCAAAAACATCTTTGCGGTGAGAAATATCTTGGACATGAAACCCTTTTCTTGATCAATTGGAAGGGTTTTAGCTCTAAAGAGAGGTTTTTTGAACCCCAGGAAAATATTATTGCTCCTCTTCTGCTGCCGAGCCTTCTGTCTGGTTTAAAGAAGGGAGGTGTAAAGGTGGGGGTATTGTTACACGATTGGCGATTTTGTGTGTCAGGGGCACCGATGCTCTCACCCTGTCACCTCCTCATCGCCTACAGCTTCTGTCCTGTCCCGCGGTCCCCATGTCCCAACTGCTGCTCCACCACACTCCATGTGTCAGGGCTGCTGATTCTCCCTGCCTGCTACTTCCTTGCCTTCCTCGGCATCTGAGGCCCAAGTCCCATGCCTGCTCAAAATGTATACATATGTGACGCCCCTGAGGCTTCCATCGCCACAGAGGTACTGCACCTCAGCTAGACGTGTGATGCCCCCTCCTGGGTAAGAAGAAAGAGGCCATCTACCGGTTCATGTAACAAAAACCTGCAGACACCCAATTGTTAGCTCACAAATTAGATCAGGGCTGGGGCAAGTCCCAATAATGCTTAGCGACGAGTAGTCTTGTTATGGAAGCTTAAGCCCCGTGCACTGTCTCTAGAACCATACAGGGGTGGAGCATAGTGGGTGAGCTGTCTGAGGTAAAATTGACCGAGCTAAGTTAAAAAGTTGACAGGTGACCATTGACAGAGTCAGTCAGTCAGTCAGGAGCGGGGAGGAGACCAACTAGAGGGCCGAACCCTGGGAGTCTTCTTCAACCCTGATGACATTGCAGAGAGAATACTAGAGAATTAGGTGAGGGGTGTCTGACTCCCCTAAATTCTTGTTCCACAAGCAACATCTCTCGGTGGAGGGATTTGGTCGCAAACGGGGTCCTGGTCCCTAGGCTAGGAAGAGACTTCAGGACTTTCTAGTAACACCAGAGGCCAGGGTGGCTGTACGCACATTTGGGCCACAAGCAGCACACAAATCCACTGCAAGGGGGTCGCAGAGGATCAGGGAGCCAAGCAGGCAGAATTCCCTTTGAGGGTCCACGACCCCTGGCTCAGGGCACTGTGTGTGGAGGTGCAGGACCGGCGGGAGATAGTCAGCACAGACGAGACGACCAGGAAAGGCAAACGAAGACGACCCACTACATTAACTCAGACTTACTCGGGATCGGCTGATGCCCATCACTGGGGATCCCAACATACCATGGTGGACTAAACTGGCTCAGTGAGTAAAAGACTCTGATTGCAAAGCCACGGTGTTGTCTCCATTCCTCCTGCGTCACAACCTGCCCTCATAGACTTTTCATATTTCCAACGGTTGCCCCAGGGTCCCGCTCCATCTGTGGGGAGCAAGATTATCTCAGCTGCACCATCACCACTTTCCCCTGGGAACACGCAACACAGCGGTGGCCCACATAGCTGCAAAACCACATGTGGCGTTACAAACTTTAAAAATCCCTAAAATTACAACTCCCATCATCATCATCCCCTTCATTATTTAAAAGTTACCCCAGGGTCACGGAGCCAGACCCTGCACCCACTTACATCCCCGTACTAGTCCGGCCCAGTTCTGAGTATCCCCCGCCATAGAGTTGGGCGTGTCACATATACACACTACAGAGTACTTAGCAGACTATCTCCTCTTCAGCTACTTTTGACTACCTCAGGTTAAATGACCTTTGATAAAATTATGACCACATGACCGTCCTGTCACTAATGGACCTTCTGAAGTCTTAAACTCGGCAACTTCATTGATAATACAAAACTTTTAATATCACTGCAATTTCTGTTGTAGATACTGAGGGCCCTGTAAGAGGGTGTGTAGCCCTGGGCAATTGTCTTCCACCTAATGCCAGCAATGGTAGTAATATCCTCATTCTGTTGCCTTTCTTGCAGTAATGTCCCCCATCCTGGTCGCTTTCTTGTAGCATTGACCTGTTTCTTGATCCCCATCTTGTAGTAATAACCCCCAACCCTGATTCCCATCTTATAGTAATGTGCCAATCCTGGTGCCCATCTTGTAGTTACAGTATTTCCCTCATTCTGCCACTCTTCAAATACACAGTCGCAACTGTCTTCTCCTGTCTCTAGTACTAAAAGGTCTTCACATACACATAAAAACATATTTTTCTCACATGTCCTCACTCCCTCGACGAACAGAGTTATTTTATTTTAGCTGACAGGGGTCATGCACTGCAGGGACATCAAATGTTAACGTCAGCTGCTGGCCTCTGATTGGCTGGTGCCTGGTTTCAGTCTTGCAGGTCACAGAGCTGGTCGTTGCGAAGCAATAATGTGGCACCCCAGGGTTGCCACACAAAGGGTTAACTCCCCACACACAACACCAAGACCTCCTGGCCAGAAGGGGGAGACCAAGCTGCTTCCCTGTATATTCTGGTGGGGGGAGGAAATGGTCAGTAGTTTCAGTTTGGAAGTTCAGTGCAGAGCACTGAGGAGAAAGGATCTGCAGGTTGGAAGCTGGCTTTAGCTCACCTCAGGATCCACTGACCAATTCCAGGCCTAGCTGAGGGTCTGAGGAAAGGAGAAAGAGTACACAGAGAACATTCCTGGGAGGCAGAGCATTGCTGAACTCATCCCAGTGGAGCACACAGAACGGATGCTGGATCCGAGACTGCAGGTTACATACTGCACAGTGAACACCAGAGAAGTGAGGATTCCACATTCTCTATCTGTACCACAGACACAACCAACAAACGCAGAGTTCAGGAACATACAAGTAAGGACTCGAGTTGCCTGTCAGGTCGGTACCTAGGAGCAGAGCAGAGCAGAGCCAGCTGCATAGTTCACACAGCAGCAGGGCCACAGACACACAGTGCAGGCAAGGAAGCCAAAACGGCCCGGCTGGGTGGGAGAAGCCCTGAACCCCTCACAGACTCCGTGGACAGCACTCTGCTGAATACCATCATCAGTAAAGGACAAAGAAACTGCAAAACCGTGAGTCTGCCTGTTTATTGTGCTCGTGTCCTGCACTCCCCCCATAAACTAACATACTGCCCCGGGGAAAAGGCTCTACCCGTGGGGAGCCGTCCCATCTCAAGCTGCCTTCCATCACCCCCGGAGGTTCTGCAGCAGCGGTGGTCATCTCTGATCACATTCCACGGGTGGCGTCACGAACATAACCCCCCTTTTTATTGTGGAACCAGGGAGCACAGACCGGGTCACGACACCGTGATCCCCTTTCCAGAAGCGACCCTTGGCCCGGTTCTGGGTATCCCCTTAACCCCTGGCGACACAACTTTGGCGTCACGAACAGGATGCGGACTGGACCCGGCTGCAACCCGGGTGACGTGCGCCTGTAAAGACTTATTGCATCGCATAAAAGACTTGCACTGTGAATTGTTGCAACAAAGAACGGACTTTAAACTTTGCAAAGATACCTGGAAAAATCCAAAAACATCATTGGTAAAATTTTCCAGGCGCCATCTTTAATCGCGCCATTAGCTGCTACGTGCGGGAAAACATTGCGCCTAAACTAAGACTCCGCCCACTGCTTGCAGAGGAGGTGCGCTCGGTGCTGCGACCGGAACGAAAACGCAGAAAAGTGTCCCAGGCTTGCTGTCAAGAAGACTGGTGAAATTAACTAAGGGGGCGCAAAGATGTCGCAGCAGGGAGACGCTGTTGTACCCGGAGGTGCAGCGGCACCTATCATGCCGTTCCTGATGCCGTACACCCCGGGTGCAGTGTGGCTGCCGCAGTACTCAGGTGAGCCCAACACACTTAATGACTTTATCGGAAAGCTAAAAATCTACTACAGCATGTACCCCCTGACAGAAGCTCAGCGTGTTGGTATGCTTATGGGACAGTTAACTGGCAATGCCCAGCGGGAGGCTACATCCTGGCCGGACGATGCAAAGGACACTGTAGAGCATATAATAGCTGAACTAAAAGCAGCTTTTGAATCCACTGCTGGCAGCCGGGCTAAAATGAGGTTCTTTGGATGCAAGCAAAATCCTAGAGAGAGCGCAAGAGACTTTGCCTTAAACTTACAGGAGGCGCTCAGAGCACTTAAATTAGCAGAACCTGCCTTAGCCCCTGGAGCAGATAAGCTGCTGATAGACCAATTCCTGGATGGACTCTCATCCCCTTCCCACCGGGGACAACTGAGCATGATGGTGATACAGGATCCAGGACTAACATTTGCCCAGCTAAAGGATAGAGCCATCCGCCTCCAGCAGGTGGAGGAGCCGCAGGATATAGACTCTGTTCAACACCTTACAGTGGCACCCCAGCAACCAGTAGTGCCGGTGACATCGGCCATGTCAGCGGCTGCTGCTAACCACCTGGAGCCCATCACTAATGAGGCTCTCCATCAAAGGCTTGATGCCCTGACAGACACTGTTGCTTCCATGGCTAGAATCATCCAGGAGCTGCGTGGATCCAAGTCTGCACCCAAGATTGAGCTGGCGACCAGCAAGGAGGATGTCCCGTGGATGAGACCTAGGAGATACCAAGCGACGAGAGGACGACCCAGCGACCGCTACCAGCCGGATGGACAGCCCATTTGCCGCCGTTGCAAGGAGCCAGGTCACTTTGCCCGTGAATGTGCTTTAAATGGGGATCCCCTGGGGAGGCGGGCCGCTCCTCAGGAATTTACTCTCAAGGTCCTTCACCCTGGCACGACAAGTATGTGGGGGGACGTCCAGTCATCCCCATCGTGCTGGATGGCATTCCGCTCAACGCCTTGCTGGACACTGGTTCCCAAATAACATCAATTCCGCATGTCCTTTATAAGAGGTACTGGGCTGATTCAGACGTTAGCAGTGGTCCATCTAATGTTGCATTGAATATATGGGCTAGCAATGGTGAATTAGTACCACAGGTTGGTTTCAGAGAAATGACCATTAAGATTGGGAGAGTAGAATTGCAGAACCAAGGTATTATCATTGTTGATGTTGACCGACGAGAACGTGAACCAACTATGCTGCTAGGAATGAATGTAATTGAAAATTGTTTTGCAGAGGTAATTACTGTCTTGCAGCAGATCATCGAGACTGCCAAACCTGGGCAACAGAGACTCCTGCAGAAGGAAATTAAAGCCTTGATGCTGAAGCAGCAGGTAGAAATGTCAGGAGGTGAAATTGGCAGTGCAAGGGTAAGTGACCCAATACCTATTGTAATTCCTCCCAAAACTGAAATGCTGGTCTGGTGTAGAGCCGCAATAGGCATCAGAGGGCGAGACTATCAGGCCCTGGTAGAACCCGTGTACTCAGACAGTAGGCCCACTGTACTGACGGCCAGAGGAATAGTTGAGGTACACAGGGGAAGAGTGCCAATACGCCTTCTAAATTGTGGGGAAGATGAGGTCACCCTACCTAAGTATGCTACCATGGCTAAGCTATATACGGTTGATAACAACGCCATCACCACCGTTGAGCCCTTGAAGCCGTCAAATCAGGCGGAGGACAATGGCTCAGAGGGAAAGCTGGAGGATTGGTGCCAAAAGCTACATGTAGGTACCGATTCTACACCCTCCCATCAAAAGCATGGAGTATACAGGGTAGTGAAAGAATATGAACAAATATTCAGCAAACACCCATTAGACTTTGGGCAGATCAAAGGGGTAGAGCACACTATACCCACAGGTAACCATCCACCCATAAAGGAGAGGTATAGACCAGTACCACCGGCTCACTACCAATGCGCCAAAGACATGCTCAAAGAAATGAAAGAAGCAGGGGTAATAAGAGACAGTTGTAGCCCCTGAGCAGCCCCACTAGTGCTAGTTAAGAAAAAAGATGGGACCATGAGGATGTGCGTAGACTACAGACGGATCAACCGCATTACACACAGGGATGCATACCCATTACCTAGGATAGAAGAGTCATTGGCTGCATTAAAATCCGCTACTTACTTTTCCACCCTAGATCTGACTAGTGGGTATTGGCAAGTTCCTGTGGCAGAGGCTGATAAGGAGAAGACAGCATTCACCACGCCGATGGGCCTCTGTGAGTTCAATTGTATGCCGTTTGGACTCTGCAACGCGCCTGGTACCTTCCAGCGAATGATGGAGTGCTGCCTAGGACATAAGAACTTTGAAACTGTCCTCCTGTACCTGGATGATGTCATAGTCTACTCCAAGACCTATGAACAGCATCTACAAGACCTGGCAGAAGTGTTTGAAGCCTTATCCGGATACGGCATTTAAATCAAGCCATCCAAGTGTCACCTTCTAAAGCCAAGGGTACAGTACCTGGGACATGTCATGAGCTCAGAAGGGGTAGCACCAGATCCTGAAAAAGTTACCGTGATCAGAGATTGGCCGAGACCCACCAGCGTGAAAGAGGTGAGGCAATTCCTGGGACTGGTAGGCTACTATAGAAGATTTATAAAAGGGTTCACGAAGCTAGCAGCTCCCCTACAAGACATCCTGGTAGGACAGTCAAAGAAGTCTGCAGCCCGAAATCCTCCTTTCCAGTGGAGTGATGAGAGAGAAGAGTCCTTTAAGAAGTTGAAGTGGGCACTGACAGGAGAAGAGATCCTGGCATATCCAGATTACCATCAACCCTTCATTTTGTACACGGATGCCAGCAACGTAGGACTGGGAGCAGTATTGTCTCAAAAACAGGAAGGCAAGGAGAAAGTTATTGCCTTTGCAAGCAGGAAGCTCCGGCCTACAGAAAGAAACCCAGAGAATTACAGCTCCTTCAAGTTAGAACTACTGGCAGTAGTTTGGGCTGTAACAGAGCGTTTCAAACACTACCTGGCAGCTGCAGAATTTACCATCTTTACTGACAACAATCCGTTGACCCACCTGGACTCTGCAAAATTAGGTGCGCTGGAACAGCGATGGATAGCCCGACTGTCAAACTACAACTTTATCATCAAGTACAGGGCAGGCCACAAGAATGGGAATGCAGATGCCTTATCCCGGATGCCACACTCGGGGGACGTGGAAGAGGAACCGGAGGGTCTGGAAGAAATTGAGCTCCCAGCCTTTCACCATCCTAAGATGGGACAGTATCAACCGAGTGTCTACCAAAAACAACAGCAGGCAACTCTCAACCCATTAGCACACCACGGATGGGCTGACACACAAGACAGCGATCCAGCTGTGAAGCTAGTGAAAGAACTGCTTACACAACAAGGTGCATACCCTAATCAGAATGCCCCAGCTGACACACAACATCTCTGGAAAGAGAGAGGTAAATTGTTCCTGTACCAAGGGAAGCTCTGTAGAAGGCACACCAATCCAAAAACACATGAGTTGGTCTGGCAGATCATCGTGCCCAAGAGAGACGTCCAGATGGTTTTGGAAGCTTACCACGACGGTGCTGGTCATTTTGGTTGGAAAAAGTTGGAAGTGCTCTTAAGAGAAAGATTCTACTGGGTTGGCATGAGAAAATCAATTGAAGATTGGTGTAGAAAATGCGGACCGTGCAACCTCAGAAGAAAGGATCAACAGAACCAGAGAGCTCCACTCCAGTCCATAGTAACCAAGCAACCACTCGAGCTAGTCGCATTAGACCACGTCAAGTTGTCACCAAGCCGGTCCGGCTATGTCTATGCCTTAACCATCGTGGACCATTACTCACGCTTCTTAGTGGTGGTACCCGTGAAAGACCTTACAGCTAGAACAGCAGCTAAAGCATTCCAGACGTACTTTTGCAGACCCCATGGTTACCCAGAACAAGTCCTTGCAGATCAAGGTCCAGCTTTCGAATCACAGATCTTCCAAGAATTCTGCAACATGTATGGCTGTAAAAAGATTCGCACAACAGCATACCATCCCCAAACAAATGGCTTATGTGAGAAGATGAACCATATTGTGATTGACCTGTTGAAGACCTTACCAGAGTCAGAAAGAAATCAATGGCCAGAGAAATTGCCAGACTTGGTGGACTTGTACAATCATGTCCCGGTGAGTTCTACAAACTGCACCCCCGCTTACCTCATGCGTGCAAGGCCCGGTAAACTGCCAATTGATTTAGATATGGGAATTCTGAAGCCAGATGCGGAAGTTCAAGAATCCAATTGGGATACCCTACGTCAGCAGCAGTATCGCCAAGTACAAGAGTGCGTAGAGAAAAGTCTCCAACAAGCTAGGGGAAGACAGGAGAGAAACGTCAACCAGCATGCTCTAGCAACCCCATTGCAACCTGGTGACCAAGTTCTCAAGAGGAAACGGCGCACAAACAAATTGGATAATCAGTGGGAAACCACCCCATATACAGTCTTACCATCAAGTATGGATAATCCCAAAGTGTGTCTAATCAGTAAGGATGAAGGAAGGACATCAGCTGTCGTTTCAAGAGATCAACTCAAACCGTGTCCTGAAACCCTGAAGACACCAGAAGTCACTTTACCCGTACAGGTACAACCTGTCAAGGAGGAAGAAGACGTGTTCCATACAGTCTTAGGAGATTTCCCAAAAACATGGCCAAATTACTATGGAGCAGTAGTAGTCCCAATGATCGCCTTCCCTCAAGTGGTGGAACCAACATCAGAATCCATACCACAAGAAGTCCCAAGACATGAAGAACTGGAAGTTGAAACCGTAGAGGAAGAACAGATTCCTGGTCCCAGTGGGCTTGCCAGTCCTACAGTCAGTACCCCATCCTCACAAGTACCAGAAACACCAAATAGGTACACTTCCACCCACACCATTATGCTAAGTACACCCAGTACAGCAACAGTACGCATATCACAGCGTAGTACTCAGGGTCAGATACCAGCAAGATATAAGGACTAATGTGGAATTGCATATAAAATGTACATATGTTATAATGTTTATATGAAAAACCGTAACAGTTTAGTGTACAGAAAAGGTGAGAGAAGAGTGGTGTAAGGTGGCAGCACGGAGAGTTACAACTTGATCACATTGTTGGTGGCCCGAGGGCCGTGAGGCCTACTGCACTTATGACCAGAGTAGAGACACCCTTAAGAAGCGTTTGGTTGTTTAAATGTTTATATAATTGCAACGTTAAGACCAAAAGCCCAGTACCTACAGAGACTATACTGTATGAACACTTACATATTTTTGAACATTTTGGACTCTTTTTGAGCTTTAAGGTTTTTGTATTTTTTTCCTTTTGAGACTCTGTATTTATATATACACTTGTTGTTGATAACTTGGTTGTTTGTTTCACAGTCCCGGAGTACTGTTCTTCACTAAGGGGGAATGTGGCACCCCAGGGTTGCCACACAAAGGGTTAACTCCCCACACACAACACCAAGACCTCCTGGCCAGAAGGGGGAGACCAAGCTGCTTCCCTGTATATTCTGGTGGGGGGAGGAAATGGTCAGTAGTTTCAGTTTGGAAGTTCAGTGCAGAGCACTGAGGAGAAAGGATCTGCAGGTTGGAAGCTGGCTTTAGCTCACCTCAGGATACACTGACCAATTCCAGGCCTAGCTGAGGGTCTGAGGAAAGGAGAAAGAGTACACAGAGAACATTCCTGGGAGGCAGAGCATTGCTGAACTCATCCCAGTGGAGCACACAGAACGGATGCTGGATCCGAGACTGCAGGTTACATACTGCACAGTGAACACCAGAGAAGTGAGGATTCCACATTCTCTATCTGTACCACAGACACAAGCAACAAACGCAGAGTTCAGGAACATACAAGTAAGGACTCGAGTTGCCTGTCAGGTCGGTATCTAGGAGCAGAGCAGAGCAGAGTCAGCTGCATAGTTCACACAGCAGCAGGGCCACAGACACACAGTGCAGGCAAGGAAGCCAAAACGGCCCGGCTGGGTGGGAGAAGCCCTGAACCCCTCACAGACTCCGTGGACAGCACTCTGCTGAATACCATCATCAGTAAAGGACAAAGAAACTGCAAAACCGTGAGTCTGCCTGTTTATTGTGCTCGTGTCCTGCACTCCCCCCATAAACTAACATACTGCCCCGGGGAAAAGGCTCTACCCGTGGGGAGCCGTCCCATCTCAAGCTGCCTTCCATCACCCCCGGAGGTTCTGCAGCAGCGGTGGTCATCTCTGATCACATTCCACGGGTGGCGTCACGAACATAACCCCCCTTTTTATTGTGGAACCAGGGAGCACAGACCGGGTCACGACACCGTGATCCCCTTTCCAGAAGCGACCCTTGGCCCGGTTCTGGGTATCCCCTTAACCCCTGGCGACACAATACATTTCAACTGAAATGAGGAAGCATATTCAGCTGAAACAAAGCAATGGCTTGGATATCTTTCTCTACTAGTCCGCGATTACCTGCAGGCCATATAATGCACCCTCAGGAGTGGCACCGCAGTGTTGCAAAATTAAATATAAATGGCTGAAATCATACAGCTATGGTCTGATACATGCTATCAAGTTCCCTTTAAAAAATTAAAGACTTAGAAAATGTGGTATGTTATCAGTTTTTGTAATATGTGTCTCATTTGTCTGCTAACTGTACAGGGATGCAGATCACAACGAGACTGTGATGTCAATAAATTATGCTGATTATAAATATGGCTGTCAGTACCGTCTAGAACTTGCTCACTCAGGTTTGATGCTTCTGCTCTCCAGTTTTGATTAGTGATGTTTTTCTGGCCTTGCTCATACATTTTTTAAATGGTTCTTCGAGGCTGTGTACATTTTGTTACAGTGATGCATGAATTGCTATAGATCCAGATTAATTTAGGCCAAAGGAAAGGAGACATCTGTTATACTAATTAGGTAGCCCTGAATGACCTTTGCTGATTGGTCTGGTATTGACCTATGCATATAAACAGTGGCATTGCATGAGTTTATGGCTTAGTACAAGGCAGCGTTTTCTCCTAGAATGCTTTAGGTCACTTTAATTAAAATGGGTATCAGAAACCAGTAAAAACACATTCATTTTTATTTATGGAGCGTGGTTTATTGTGCAGAACAATACGTGCGGTAATATGACACCTTGCAGCCAGCTTTGATGCTTGTAATATCAGTACTCTTATTAGATGCCACTTCATGTTGTAAATTAATGGTTGACCTCCACTTAATGTGTTAGGAAATGCTTAGGCATTAATCGAGGATACCATTCATGTATGTAAGGTCATTTGAAAGGGCATGTACTAATGTAAACATGGTATTTACGGAGCCAATAATTTCTCAGTACTTTCCGACCCTTGTGAAACTCTCATCTTTATTTGTAAGAGTGTGCCGCCCCCGTGTCAGCAGCTGGGCCGCTCAGATCCGGATCCGCGGTGGCTCGAGGGGTCTCCGGACCCGGAGGTCATGCGGCCACTCAAATGAAGGGAGTATTTACAGGGGACTGTGTTAGAGTTCGTGACGCCACTCGTGATATGTGGTTATGTGGAGTACCACCGCTGCAGTTGGGAGTACCCGGGGGCGATGGAGTGGGGCAGCCAGGTGTTAGAACCCTCTACGGGTAGGAGGAATGCCTCGGGACTCGGTGATGGTGATTGGGGAGTGCCGTGGGGAGCGAAGGGGGTCACTTGCATACTCACTCAGTCCATTAAGTTGACACCGACAACTGATGCTGAGGGGAGCTAATTCGGGTCCCATCCCCAATGGTGCTGCCTGGTGATCCATGACCTGCCTACTGGCACTAAGTTTAATTCTCAGTTGGTCCCGCTAGTATGGAACTTGCCGGGTCCCGCTCCCCACTATGGCTAAGTGTGGGAGCTTACTCTAAGGGTTCACGCTTGGGATTTTCTGGACCGTTTATGTGGAAAGTTCTATCCCCCTCGTTGCGCTAGTACCCCGATTTTGGAGCGGATGGAGAGAGGATCTTGAAGGCTCCGTTCTCGTTAGGTAAATTGTCAGATTGCCTGAAAGGTGATGGTGCAAGGCCACCGGCTGTCCTCCTCGACAGTTCCGTGCACCTTGCCACGATCCCCTGCGACCAGGGGTCCAGCTCCTCTAGGCCCAGACTACCGTCTGCTACCTAGATGGCTTCCTAGGAGCCCTGCTCCTGACCTCCTCTCTCCTTCACTTCCAACACACTTCCCTCTTCTGACACTCCTGGCACTCCTGACCTCCTCTAACCAACCCCCCCAAGTGCGCAACCCTATTCCCCTCAGGTCGGCCACGGTGTGTCTGGTGGGTGTGGTGCAGAGTGTACCTAGGATTTTGATTAGCTAATGCAGGCAACACCATGTAGTTGGGGACCCATAACCAAGAAGGAGGTGGATATTGCACGGGAGGGCAGATTGTGCAATACCCTGTGATGACCTGATAGTCCAGGGGCGTCACAAGAGTATCATTTAGTCTTAAACTAAACTTGACAACTGATTATCAGGTTATCTTTAAGGACGATCTCTAGAACAGAGGTGCCCAACCTTTCTGGCCTTGAGAGGGTTGTGAGTCATATCCAGCTCTTACCCTCTCAGAGTAGTGACACCCAGAGCCCCCATTAAAGGTATAATAACAGCCAAAGGTTTTCCACAGAAATCACACCAAGGAAGTATACCAAGATCCAGGGGTTCCTGACTTACCCCCATTTAGATTTGCTCACCTATTTTGGGCTACTCACAAAAGTCTATATCTCAAGACCTACTCTTCATAGCAGTTTGCTAGACCTAGTGTTTATGTATGAAGCTAGAAGACAGCCGTGAGCCACACATCACGGATTTTTGAGCCATATTTGGCTCCTTAGCCACAGGTTGGGTAGCCTTACTCTAGAGGCTTCCCTCTGTTCATATAAGGAGAAACCTGTCACTCTAGTGAAGTAGAGTACAGAGAAGCTGCAGGTAACCTGCCTCTAGAACTAGTCATTCGAGAAGTATAGACCCCTAACAGACATCATTGAGCCAAAACCTTAAACTGTACATGCGTCACTCTGCGACATTTTATTGAAGACCAGCTGGGAAATCAATGTGCAGAGGTGTGAAATTTAAAACAGGAGGCAGGACACTACAAAAGCAGTGACCTGTCATTCACACATGAGAGGCAGGCAAAGGGTCGGGTAAGGAGGAAAAGACCCAGTGCATAGTCCTGCCATAACACAAATCAGATTTCTTCAGCGAAGTTATTAATTTAATCTGTATATCAGACCATGTCTTCACTTTAACTTGTGCTGACAGGTTCTCTTTAATCTAGATGAAAATGAAGTAATAAAAAGTGTGTTATTTTTAATACTATTTAATTAAAACTAATATGATCATTACTAATTATTTTACATATTTTGATGAAATCATCAGCATGAAAGAGGAAGCCAATTACCTCAGCTATGTAGTGGGTAGAGGCGAAATTAAATCCCAAATCAACAAAGTAAAAGCAATCCACAATTGGATCACTCTCAAAAAAGCAGGTTAGGGCCTTTCTAGGAATTATGGGGTACTACAGAAACTTTGCCATGGTGGCCGCACTCTTAACTGACTTCCTTAAGGAAACAAAACTGTCTATGGCCAAGTTTACTTTGGAGGCGGAGACAGCGTTTCAAGGTAGCTCTATGAAAAGCCAGTATGATGGCACCTAACTTCAAGAAAGAATTTGTGGTCAAAATAGACGCCTCAGAAGTCGGATTAAAAGCGGTCCTGTCTCAGGAGATAAATGGGCAGGAATACCCCTTTCTCTATCCAAGTAGGAAGCTGCTGGCCTGTGAGAAGAAATATTCAATTGTAGAAAAGGAATGCTTAGCCATAAAGTGGGCTGTTGACACGTTGCAATACTACCTTTTGGGTTGAAGGTTTAAACTAGTATCAGAACATGCCCCACTCAGGTGGATGAGGGAGAAAAAGTGGAAGAATGCTCAAGTTACCAGCTGGTTTTTAGCCCTTCAAGATTTCAGCTTCCCTGTTGAACATAGAGCCGGGAAGTTGCATGGTAATGCCGATGCTTTTCGAGACTCTCTTGTATGGTAGTGGAAAATGTAGGCAGAGGGGGGATGTAAGATGGCTGCTGGACATGTAGTCGCTGGGAGGTAAGTATCTCAGAGCTGGTTATTCTCTGTGATGTAAACTGGGGTGCAAGCTCTAGTACATTTAGTGCTAGGTTCTTAGGGAAGGGGCATGGTCCCGGCTGTGATGTAGTGAGGCCGCCCGCTTCCCCTGCCCGCACCTTATATTTCACCGGAAATCCGCCAACGGTGCCTCTTGGTCCTGTCACAGGTATGGAGAGATTATTTTCCCCTTAGGCTTCTGCCGCACTGCCAGCGCCAATAACCAAGATGGCTCTGGCACCACAGTGTGTCTTCTCTGTGAGACCTCCTGCTGCATCGGTGTCAGCTGGAAGCAGGGAGACTGAACAGCCCAGCCGTAGCCAGATATGCTGTGTGTGCTGCTGGGGAACTCCCTGAGACTCAGCCATCACAAAGGGGGGGAGAGAGAGAGTCTTGCTTCCTTGCTTGGTGTTTATCACACCCCCTGCACAAGATATTGGGGCAGCATTGGCCCCTGGAGAGACTCAGGGGTGCACTTCAGCGCTGAGCCCTCACCATGAAGGGGCTATAGAGTCCTTGTGCGACCCACTCCTTCTACATCCGCAGCCCTCAGTGCCACACTCCAACTTCCAGACCCTGAGGGAGCTAATCATGGTCCTCCCCACAAAAAAGACCTCGATCTTATTGTGAAGGAAATTTAATTATCTTATCTGCATGCTCTCATTGTTCTTCAGGGGGAAATGGAGTCTATGGAAAGCGGGATTACTGCTGCCGAAATATCACAAGAGATCTTGGAAAAACGGTAGCCCGCTTGGAGGAGGAGAGCGCGTCCACTAGGGGTCACTGAAAGATCTCACCTGCTCATAGATGATTAGGAGAATAGCATCCGCGGTAGCCTGTTCCACTCTCTGACTGCCTTCACTGTCAGAAAGTTTTTCCTAATGTCTAATCTGAATCTCCTTCCTTTTAGTTTCATCCCATTGCTTCTTGTACTTCCTTGTGCTAATGAGAATAGGGTAGTTCCCTCTGCACTGTGACTCCCTTTCAGATATTTGTAGACAGCTATTAAATCTCATGTTGAATCTAGGATCTACTATTATGCCCAAGTCCTTTTCCCAAATGCTATCACCTAGTTCTATTCCTCCCATACTATATATGCTTTTTACATTTCTTTTACCCAGATATAGGACTTTGCATTTGTCCCTGTTAAACAGCATACTGCTCTCCTCGGCCCATTGTTCGAGTGTGTCTAGATCCTTTTCAATATGCTCTCTTCCCACTCTAGTGTTGGCTACTCCTCCTATCGCAGTATCATCTGCAAATGTTATAAGTTCCCCAGTAATTCCGTTGTCCAGATAATTTATAAAGATATTAAACAGCACTGGCCCCAGGACAGACCCTTGCAGCACCCCGCCTTTAACTTTCCTCCAGTTTGATATGTAGCCATTTAGTATTACTTGTGAACAGCCAGTTGTGAATCTATCTAACTGATTTTTTGTCAATTCCATACTTGATCATTTTTTCAATGAGGATGTCATGTGATACTTTATTGAATGTGTGACGCCCTGGGCAAGCCAGGAGTCACAGGTAATGACATCACCACACCCTACACCCCGGATAGGTACACCTAAGCTAGACCAGCAACCCTTGTTGCCTTCCTCCAGGTGCTGATGTTCACACCAGGGGGTGGGCCAGGTGATTGGCTCTGCCCACCGAGGAGTTCACAGTCCTGGAGGCGGGAAAATCGGGCAGATTAGGTTTGGAGTTTGAAGTAGAAGGAGGGAAAGTAGTGAAAGAGGAAAAGTGACAGTTTGAAAGCCTGAAGTTGGTCCGGGTGTGTGCCCCGGACCGAGACAGCAAGGTTAGCAGACGGCGGTGACCGTCTGCAGGAGTGGCCTATCGGAGGTGCCGTAAGGACCGTGGACGGGTGGTGGCCCGGCGGTACCGGACCGGTACACAAGGAGAAGCCAGCACCATTGGCAGGGGCCTTTCGGATCCCGGCAAGGCTAGGAGTCGCCGTGAAATTGCCAAATCCGTCAGTGAAGGGGACCTCCGGGTCTCCAAGCAACTAAGTCCCGATTGAAGGCAACAGTCCAACCATAGGAGAGAGACACCGCCACCGCCAAGGCACCAGTTTCTCAGGGCCAGCGCCTGCGGGCAAAGAGGGGCTCCTCCGGCCCATATCCAAGTCGGGGAGCGGGTTACCGGTGGGAACCCATCGCTACCAACATTACACAAGGTGCAGGGAAAGAGACAGTCACCGGTAACTACCGGGGAAAAGCAACAGCAGCCGTCCGTGGGAACCGTCTTTCCAGCCGTGTGTTTTACCGAGAACTGTGTCAACGTCTCAGGCTGAGTGAGTACCACCGTGCCGTACGGCACAGCGCTGCCCCCGCGACCCTGCACCTCACCGGGCCCCGCACCCGGCCTGCCATCCATCCCTACCCCATCACCGGGCCCCGGGACAACCAACCCCCTACCCACGGAGGGGAGAAATAACAACAAAGCTGCTCCCTGTCACCGCTCCCGGGATCCCCATACAGAGCAGCGGTGGTGTCCACACAATCACCACAACCGTGGGTGGCGTCATGGACAATAAATCCCCAAAACCAATCCCCTTTTCACTCACGGGCGAGGAGCGCCGCTCGAGTCCCCGGGATCCGGCCCATCGCTCGAGCCACCGAGCAGCAGAGGCCGCAGCAGCAGCAGCAGCCGGACCAGAGAAGTGGGAGAGCGCAGCGTCCCCTCCTCCGCCCGCGACAACTGCCTTACTGAAGTCCAGGTATACTATATCCACAGCATTCCCCTGGTCCAACCATTCAGTGACTTTGTTGTACTGTTTGTTGTCAGGTTGGTCTGACAAGATTTATTGGTCATAAAGTCGTGCTGGCTTTGATTGATTAATGCCTTCCCATCCAGGTACCTAAGTAAATGTTCTTTGACAATTTGCTCAAAGATTTTCCCTGCAATAGAGGTCAGACTTATTGGCCTGTAATTCCCTGAATCCTCCTTTTCCCCTTTTTGTAGATAGGAACCATATTTGCCCTTTTCCAATCTAGAGGGACCACTCCTGTTCACATGAGTCATTGAAGATTATGGCAAGTGGTACTATTATTTTCTCAGCTATCTCTTTCAGGACTCGGGTGTAAATCATCAGGACCTGGGGACTTGGTTTCCTTTAACTTGGCTAAATGTTCTAATATCAATTCTTTGCTTATTGTCAACTTGGACTCCTCCTGACCATCACTTTTATCATGAATATTGTTGATGCTTGCATTAGTTGTTTGGGAGAAGACAGATACGAAATACGAATTTAGTAGCTCTACCTGCTGTTCCACCCTGTTGACTGTTTCCCCTTTGATTTTTCAGGACTCCAATGGTCTCCTTCTCTTTTCTTTTGCTTTTAACATACCCCCAAAATCCTTTTTACCTTACTCTTGGTCTCTTTTGTAAGTCTCAATTCGTGTTCGGCCTTGGCTCCCTTGATGCTTGTATTGCAGAGTCTGCAAACTGCCATGTATTCTTCCCTAGGTATAATCCTCATCTTCCACTTGTATGTTTCCATTTTCTTTTTAAGCAGGTGATGTAATTTTTTTAGTCATCTATCCTGGTTTCTTTAGGTCTTTCTCATTTTTCTTCCTTTTAGGTATTGTTAGTTCTTGTGCTTTAAGGATTTCCTTATGGAAGATTTCCCATCTTTCATGTGCAGTTTTGTGTTTAAGAATTATGTGCCATGGAATTCTACCAACCCTTGACTTTAGTCCCTTGAAGTCTGCTTTGCTAAAGTCAAGTCTTGAAGTCTGTGTTATCTCAGGTGTTCCCCCTCTTGCAATCCCAAATTCAAGGATAGCATGATCGCTGAGTCCCAGTGTCCCTGCTACCCGTAGTCCCTTAACCATATCCTCGTTGTCTGTTAGTACTACGTCCAATATGGCTGTTCCCCTTGTATTTTTTTCTACCAGCTGGGAGATGACATTTGTGACGCCCTGGCACAGCCAGGTTGTCACATAAAGAGTTAATCCTCCTTGGTAATATGATCTCACACCGGTGCAGCCAGACAAGCACAGCCCCCAGTGTAAGGGAAAAGCAGAGGAGAGGGGAGGGGCTGGAGCAGAGAGTGTGGAGAGGTCAGAGAGAACAGAGGTCTGGAGTTCAGCTCCCGGCTGGGAGTGAAGCGTTCTCCAAGAGGGCCGGGGCAGGCCGTAGTGAGGAAGGGGCCAGAACAGGTAGCCGGAGCTGGGCGGTGGCCCCTCGGTACCTGGGTACCCGGATCACTACAGGGGAGTAGATTCCCCGTCCCTGGCTGAGGAGAAAGTGGAAGAGAGAGGAGAGAAAGACACGTGGCTGCAGGGAAGAACAACAAGGGCTGCTGCACCGTGTGTGGGACACTAACACCCCGTACCAAAGGCTGCGGACACCGGCAATTCTTAGTTCACCAGTGACTCCGTGTGACTTTCTTGTGAGTACACCCGTGCCCTCGGGCACCGCACTGCAGCACTGCGCCCTGCTCCCTGCGTCCCCCCATCACAGGGCCCCGGGACAACCAACCCCCCTACCCACGGAGGGGAGAAATAACATCTAGCCGCTCCATACCATCCCCGGGACCCCCACACTGAGCAACGGTGGTGCAATCACCACAACCGTGGGTGGCGTCACGAACTATAACAATTCCCCTTACAAATCCCCTTTTACTGTGGAGCCTGGGATCACAGACCGGGTCACGCCATCGTGATACCCACAGAAGTGACTCTGTGGCCCGGATCTGAGTACCCCTGGTCCCCGGGCGAAACATTTGGCGTCACGAACAGGATCGAACCCATCCAGTTACCTGGAGGAAGTGCGCCTTGCCCCGTCCGTCAGCGGCGTCCCGCTGAGGAAAAATCCCGAAGTCCGCCATTTTAGCCGCCATTTTAGGCGCCAAAAACAACAACTTGGCGCCTTCTTCTCCGAGCGGCGGGCGCGAAAAAGAGGCTCTGCCCCCTGAGAACGCGGGCGGAAGTGAAGCTCCGGAGGACCGGAAGCGAAAGAGAAACTTTAAAAGTTGCTGGAAGGACTGCTCCCGAGTACCAGGGGGGAGCAGGAAGAAGGAACCGCAGCTTATGTGACAAGGACTGTAAAGGCAGGGACGCCAGGACTCTGCCAGCATTTGGTTCCTGGAGAGGCCGCCGCAGCGATGCACCGACCCGTTACCCCTGTTACCGGTAGCGGAGCCCGCAGCACCTGTTGGGGAGGACCCAGACCTGGGGTCCCCAGGCCTCACCTTTGTCACCGCCCTGCCACCGGCCCCGGCAGTCCGCCCGGCCGCGACGGAGATGACGACGGCTCCGGCAGTCCGCCCGGCCGCAACGGCAGCGAAGTACCGGTCCCGTTGACCAATTTGGGGCTGTTCCTGGACTGGGGTCAAGGGGTGCTGCCTGGGTTTTAGGGGCAGCACCAAGGCTAGGTTGTTTGGGTGGGTGACTGAAGGACCCGTTACACAGTTACTATTAAAAGTGTTATATGTTGTTGCAACGTTGAAGCAATGTGCATCCCGCTGTGGGAAGATTGAAAATGTTTAAAATGTTTTATTCTTTTCCAGTTTAATAAAATGTCGGTGCCTAGCCGGCCCGAGGACGGGCCGTGTTTTACCAGGGGGGTGTGTGACGCCCTGGCACAGCCAGGTTGTCACATAAAGAGTTAATCCTCCTTGGTAATATGATCTCACACCGGTGCAGCCAGACAAGCACAGCCCCCAGTGTAAGGGAAAAGCAGAGGAGAGGGGAGGGGCTGGAGCAGAGAGTGTGGAGAGGTCAGAGAGAACAGAGGTCTGGAGTTCAGCTCCCGGCTGGGAGTGAAGCGTTCTCCAAGAGGGCCGGGGCAGGCCGTAGTGAGGAAGGGGCCAGAACAGGTAGCCGGAGCTGGGCGGTGGCCCCTCGGTACCTGGGTACCCGGATCACTACAGGGGAGTAGATTCCCCGTCCCCGGCTGAGGAGAAAGTGGAAGAGAGAGGAGAGAAAGACACGTGGCTGCAGGGAAGAACAACAAGGGCTGCTGCACCGTGTGTGGGACACTAACACCCCGTACCAAAGGCTGCGGACACCGGCAATTCTTAGTTCACCAGTGACTCCGTGTGACTTTCTTGTGAGTACACCCGTGCCCTCGGGCACCGCACTGCAGCACTGCGCCCTGCTCCCTGCGTCCCCCCATCACAGGGCCCCGGGACAACCAACCCCCCTACCCACGGAGGGGAGAAATAACATCTAGCCGCTCCATACCATCCCCGGGACCCCCACACTGAGCAACGGTGGTGCAATCACCACAACCGTGGGTGGCGTCACGAACTATAACAATTCCCCTTACAAATCCCCTTTTACTGTGGAGCCTGGGATCACAGACCGGGTCACGCCATCGTGATACCCACAGAAGTGACTCTGTGGCCCGGATCTGAGTACCCCTGGTCCCCGGGCGAAACACATTGTCTGCAAGGGAAGATAAAAATTGGATAGAGCCTTTACTCTTATCTGTGAGGGTTTTGCAATGAATATCTGGGTAGTTGAAATCTCCCCTGGACGCTGTTTACAGATTTGACAATGTGCGCAAAGTCTCCAGACTAAGGCGGGCTTTGCACACTACGACATCGCAAGTGCGATGTCGGTGGGGTCAAATTGAAAGTGCCGCACATCTGGCATCGCATGCGACATCGTAGTGTGTAAAGCCTAGATGATACGATTAACGAGCGCAAAATCGTATCACCGGTGCAGCGTCGGCGTAATCCATAATTACGCTGACGCGACGGTACGATGTTGTTCCTCGCTCCTGCGGCAGCACACATCCTGCTCATCTCCGCCCCTCCGCCGCTATTGGCCGCCTGCCGTGTGACGTCGCTATGACGCCGCACGACCCGCCCCCTTAGGAAGGAGGCGGGTCGCCGGCCAGAGCGACGGTCGCAGGGCAGGTGAGTGCATGTGAAGCTGGCGTAGCGATAATTTTTGCTACGCCAGCTATCACACAATATCGTACCTGCGATGGGGGCGGGGACTATCGCGTGTGACATCGCAGCATCGGCTTGCGATGTCGCAACGTGCAAAGCCCGCCTTAGTATGAGACCCTCCAATGCCCCAAGGGATGTACTTGGTTGCCTGCATTACCGCTCAGATAAGGACTTGATTGTCACATGGTCCGGTGGAATTAGAGACAGCTATCATTAAGCTGTTTCCAGATGTCTCCTCTTGGACTCTCGGTATGAGACGAACATTCCAACCCCTACTGGCTAAAACTAAGGATGCCAATGCATCCGATAGATGGGGACACCCATTTCCTGTCATCATCCGCAAGGGAACCTCTACCTTTGTCTTGAAGAGACACTCGGAGCTGCCTGATCTGTTCGCATTTCTGGAATCTGATGTGGTGTCTATTCTGGACAGGCTCTCAGTGGACCCTCCGGGGTTCCCTCCAAGCAGAGGTTGTAGAAGAAGGAGAACCTCCTTTCCCAGAGTGGATGGAGCGTGCTCAGGGTTTTCCCCTGAGGTCGTGGGAAGGGATTCTGATCTGGTTCCCTCTATGCCTTGACATTTAGGAACCCTCTTGGTCATGCTGCTTTGGGTTGGACTTCACTGTCTGAACATTTTGTCTACAGACGTTTTTCCCTTTTTCTGGTTTTGTTACCGGTTATTGCGGATATAAATGCCAATGATCATATGTTTACTCGGCTTGTTGTCTTCTGCAGAACTAAAGTATCTGCCCCCTGCTACCTCTTGGTAGGAGAGTGTTTTCCTCTGAGTTGCGGGAGCGAACATCAGGCTTCCTCCACGTGGTCGCTCTCGCTTCCCCTCTTATTACCTGGTAGGTTCTAGGCTGGTGCTAGCATTTGCCTGCCTGCTTTTCATAAGCTTTATACAACCTTCTCTTTTTTTCTCTTTTCCTATTTCTATTCTGCCTTTCTCTTCTTGCCTCTCTTCTTCTCTCTAGCTTTTTCTGCCTCTTAATCCACCTCTTCTCTCTCCCCCTCCCGCCCGCCTCGGTTTTTCCATTTGTTGTTTGCATGTTTGTTTTGTTTTGGTGTCTCCCCTTCAGGTCCTCATCTCAAACATGAAGCCGGTATCTCAGTCTGAACTACGAGTAGGATCCATGAACGTTAAAGGCCTGTACAGCCCTGAGAAGCGCTCAATCCTTCTAAATATGTTGTGGAGATGTCATCTTCAGGTAGTCTTTCCTCAGGAAACGTATTAAGGGGTGTTACACGCAGCGATATCGCTAGCGATATCGCTGTTGAAAGCACCCGTCCCCATCGTTTGTGCGTCACGGGCAAATCGCTGCTCGTGGCGCATAAAATAGTTAGGAGCCATCACACGAACTTACCTGCCTAGCGACGTCACTGTTGCCGGCGAACCGCCTCCTTTCTAAGGGGGCAGTTCGTTCGGCGTCACAGCGGCTTCACTAAGTGGCTGCCCAATAGAAGCGGAGGTGTGGAGATGAGCGGCCGTAACATCCCGCCCACCTCCTTCCTTCCTCATTGCTGGCGGCCACAGGTAAGCTGTAGATCGTCGTTCCCGAGGTGTCACACGTAGCGAACAACCTGCGACCCCAACAATCAACGATTTTTTGAAAATGAATGACGTGTCAACGATCAACGATAAGGTTCGTATTTTTTATCGTTAACGGCCGTTCGTTGGTGTCATAGCAATGACGTCGCTAACGATGCCGGATGTGCGTCACAGAATCCGTGACCCCGGCAATATATCATTAGATACATCGTTGCGTGTAACGGGGCCTTTACTGTAGAGAAAAACCATATAGACTCTATTACAGGAGATTCTCGTATGCATATCATTCTCCATCTCCTGATCTGCATTCCATGGGGACCAGCATCCTGATCACTGGCTCGCTTCCCTGGGAGCTGATAGAATCTTGCTCTGATGAGGAGGGTAGTTTTTTATATATATATATATATATATATATATATATTCAGTGCCTACAAGTAGTATTCAACCCCCCGCAGATTTAGCAGGTTTGATAAGATGCTAATAAGTTAGAGCCTGCAAACTTCAAACAAGAGCAGGATTTATTAACAGATGCATAAATCTTACAAATAGAGATGAGCGAACCGGTCGCGGTTCGGCTCGAGGTTGGTTCGCCAAACGGACCTCCCGTTCGAGTTCGGTTCGTCGAACGTTCGACGAACCGAACTCGAACTGCATAGGAAACAATGGCAGGCAATCACAAACACAGAAAAACACCTAGAAAACACCCTCAAAGGTGTCCTAAAGGTGACAAACAACTCAAACACATTGGAAAGTGACAAGGACATATACTCATGCGAAAACAAAACAGCTGGACAAGGAAAAAGAGGAGGACACACAGATATAGGCATGGCACGCCCTTCTAAAATCATGTAAAACACCGCAAGGTGACTCCAAGCGGAGTCTCCCTTTTTTCCAAAAATTGGGCCACACACACACCCACCCCTTCAGTGGTAGCACTTGTGCCCCAGTTGCACACTTCACAGCTAGATTTGCATCAAGCACATTCAAAAATACGCCATAATTAACCGTCCCCAGGATGACACCAGGGTAGGTAGCTAAGTCTTTCCTGATCCCAGCTCTGTGCAGCTTGGATCATTTATAAAAAACACAGCAATCAAGGGTTACTCCAAGCGGAGTCTCCCTTTTTTCCAAAAATTGGGCCCCACACACACCCACCCCTTCAGTGGCAGCAGTTGTGCCCTAGTTGTACACTTCACAGCTACATTTGCATCAAGCACATTCAAAAATACGCCATTCTTATCCGTCCCCAGGATGACACCGGGGTAGGTAGCAAAGTCTTTCCTGATCCCAGCTCTGTTCATCTTGGCTTCTTTTAAAAACAATGTAAGCAAGGGTTACTCCAAGCGGAGTCTCCCTTTTTTCCAAAAATTGGGCCCCACACACACCCACCCCTTCAGTGGCAGCAGTTGTGCCCTAGTTGTACACTTCACAGCTACATTTGCATCAAGCACATTCAAAAATACGCCATTCTTATCCGTCCCCAGGATGACACCGGGGTAGGTAGCAAAGTCTTTCCTGATCCCAGCTCTGTTCATCTTGGCTTCTTTTAAAAACAATGTAAGCAAGGGTTACTCCAAGCGGAGTCTCCCTTTTTTCCAAAAATTGGGCCCCACACACACCCACCCCTTCAGTGGCAGCAGTTGTGCCCTAGTTGTACACTTCACAGCTACATTTGCATCAAGCACATTCAAAAATACGCCATTCTTATCCGTCCCCAGGATGACACCGGGGTAGGTAGCAAAGTCTTTCCTGATCCCAGCTCTGTTCATCTTGGCTTCTTTTAAAAACACATCAAGCAAGGGTTACTCCAAGCGGAGTCTCCCTTTTTTCCAAAAATTGGGCCCCACACACACCCACCCCTTCAGTGGCAGCAGTTGTGCCCCAGTTGTACACTTCACAGCTACATTTGCATCAAGCACATTCAAAAATACGCCATTCTTATCCGTCCCCAGGATGACACCGGGGTAGGTAGCAAAGTCTTTCCTGATCCCAGCTCTGTTCATCTTGGCTTCTTTTAAAAACAATGTAAGCAAGGGTTACTCCAAGCGGAGTCTCCCTTTTTTCCAAAAATTGGGCCCCACACACACCCACCCCTTCAGTGGCAGCAGTTGTGCCCTAGTTGTACACTTCACAGCTACATTTGCATCAAGCACATTCAAAAATACGCCATTCTTATCCGTCCCCAGGATGACACCGGGGTAGGTAGCAAAGTCTTTCCTGATCCCAGCTCTGTTCATCTTGGCTTCTTTTAAAAACAATGTAAGCAAGGGTTACTCCAAGCGGAGTCTCCCTTTTTTCCAAAAATTGGGCCCCACACACACCCACCCCTTCAGTGGCAGCAGTTGTGCCCTAGTTGTACACTTCACAGCTACATTTGCATCAAGCACATTCAAAAATACGCCATTCTTATCCGTCCCCAGGATGACACCGGGGTAGGTAGCAAAGTCTTTCCTGATCCCAGCTCTGTTCATCTTGGCTTCTTTTAAAAACACATCAAGCAAGGGTTACTCCAAGCGGAGTCTCCCTTTTTTCCAAAAATTGGGCCCCACACACACCCACCCCTTCAGTGGCAGCAGTTGTGCCCTAGTTGTACACTTCACAGCTAGATTTGCATCAAGCACATTCAAAAATACGTCATTCTTATCCGTCCCCAGGATGACACCGGGGTAGGTAGCAAAGTCTTTCCTGATCCCAGCTCTGTTCATCTTGGCTTCTTTTAAAAACACATCAAGCAAGGGTTACTCCAAGCGGAGTCTCCCTTTTTTCCAAAAATTGGGCCCCACACACACCCACCCCTTCAGTGGCAGCAGTTGTGCCCTAGTTGTACACTTCACAGCTACATTTGCATCAAGCACATTCAAAAATACGCCATTCTTATCCGTCCCCAGGATGACACCGGGGTAGGTAGCAAAGTCTTTCCTGATCCCAGCTCTGTTCATCTTGGCTTCTTTTAAAAACACATCAAGCAAGGGTTACTCCAAGCGGAGTCTCCCTTTTTTTCCAAAAATTGGGCCCCACACACCCACCCATTCAGTGGCAGCAGTTGTGCCCCAGTTGTACACTTCACAGCTAGATTTGCATCAAGCACATTCAAAAATACGTCATTCTTATCCGTCCCCAGGATGACACCGGGGTAGGTAGCAAAGTCTTTCCTGATCCCAGCTCTGTTCATCTTGGCTTCTTTTAAAAACAATGTAAGCAAGGGTTACTCCAAGCGGAGTCTCCCTTTTTTCCAAAAATTGGGCCCCACACACACCCACCCCTTCAGTGGCAGCAGTTGTGCCCTAGTTGTACACTTCACAGCTAGATTTGCATCAAGCACATTCAAAAATACGTCATTCTTATCCGTCCCCAGGATGACACCGGGGTAGGTAGCAAAGTCTTTCCTGATCCCAGCTCTGTTCATCTTGGCTTCTTTTAAAAACACATCAAGCAAGGGTTACTCCAAGCGGAGTCTCCCTTTTTTCCAAAAATTGGGCCCCACACACACCCACCCCTTCAGTGGCAGCAGTTGTGCCCTAGTTGTACACTTCACAGCTACATTTGCATCAAGCACATTCAAAAATACGCCATTCTTATCCATCCCCAGGATGACACCGGGGTAGGTAGCAAAGTCTTTGCTGACCCATGACTTGTTCATCTTGGCTTCTTTTAAAAACAATGTAAGCAAGGGTTACTCCAAGCGGAGTCTCCCTTTTTTCCAAAAATTGGGCCCCACACACACCCACCCCTTCAGTGGCAGCAGTTGTGCCCTAGTTGTACACTTCACAGCTAGATTTGCATCAAGCACATTCAAAAATACGTCATTCTTATCCGTCCCCAGGATGACACCGGGGTAGGTAGCAAAGTCTTTCCTGATCCCAGCTCTGTTCATCTTGGCTTCTTTTAAAAACACATCAAGCAAGGGTTACTCCAAGCGGAGTCTCCCTTTTTTCCAAAAATTGGGCCCCACACACACCCACCCCTTCAGTGGCAGCAGTTGTGCCCTAGTTGTACACTCCACAGCTACATTTGCATCAAGCACATTCAAAAATACGCCATTCTTATCCATCCCCAGGATGACACCGGGGTAGGTAGCAAAGTCTTTGCTGACCCATGACTTGTTCATCTTGGCTTCTTTTAAAAACAATGTAAGCAAGGGTTACTCCAAGCGGAGTCTCCCTTTTTTCCAAAAATTGGGCCCCACACACACCCACCCCTTCAGTGGCAGCAGTTGTGCCCTAGTTGTACACTTCACAGCTACATTTGCATCAAGCACATTCAAAAATACGCCATTCTTATCCGTCCCCAGGATGACACCGGGGTAGGTAGCAAAGTCTTTCCTGATCCCAGCTCTGTTCATCTTGGCTTCTTTTAAAAACAATGTAAGCAAGGGTTACTCCAAGCGGAGTCTCCCTTTTTTTCCAAAAATTGGGCCCCACACACCCACCCATTCAGTGGCAGCAGTTGTGCCCCAGTTGTACACTTCACAGCTAGATTTGCATCAAGCACATTCAAAAATACGTCATTCTTATCCGTCCCCAGGATGACACCGGGGTAGGTAGCAAAGTCTTTCCTGATCCCAGCTCTGTTCATCTTGGCTTCTTTTAAAAACACAGCAAGCAAGGGTTACTCCAAGCGGAGTCTCCCTTTTTTTCCAAAAATTGGGCCCCACACACCCACCCATTCAGTGGCAGCAGTTGTGCCCCAGTTGTACACTTCACAGCTACATTTGCATCAAGCACATTCAAAAATACGCCATAATTAACCGTCCCCAGGATGACACCAGGGTAGGTAGCAAAGTCTTTCCTGATCCCAGCTCTGTTCATCTTGGCTTCTTTTAAAAACAATGTAAGCAAGGGTTACTCCAAGCGGAGTCTCCCTTTTTTTCCAAAAATTGGGCCCCACACACCCACCCAATCAGTGGCAGCACTTGTGCCCTAGTTGCAAACAGGATGTTTTGATTTGCATCAAGCACATTCCAAATCAACAAGCATTTACTCTCCCCAGGATGACACAGGGGTAGTAAATTCCTTCTGGATCCATGACTTGTTCATTTTGATGAACGTCAGTCTGTCCACATTGTCACTGGACAGACGCGTGCGCTTATCTGTCAGCACACACCCAGTAGCACTGAATACACGTTCAGAGACAACGCTGGCAGCTGGACACGACAAAATCTCCAAGGCGTAAGTTGCGAGCTCTGGCCATTTTTCTAGGTTTGAAGCCCAAAAGGAGCAAGGCTCCAGTTGCACAGTCATGGCATCGATGTTCATTTGGAGATACTCCTGTATCATCCTCTCCAGCCGTTGACTATGTGTCAGACTTGTTGTCTCTGGTGGCCTTGCAAAAGAGGGTCTAAAAAAATTATGAAAAGATTCCATAAAATTGCTGTTACCGGCACCAGATACGGTCCTACTGGTACGGGTAGACTGTTGAAGATGACAAGACCGTCCCATGTTTGTCAAGTTACAACTGGGAGATTCACTCCCTGCACCTGCACGGTTGTTTGGTGGAAAAGCCGAGCTAAGATCTAGTAACAGCTTCTGCTGATACTCCTGCATACGTGCGTCCCTTTCTATGGCTGGAATTATGTCACAAAATTTGGACTTGTACCGGGGATCTAATAGTGTGGCAATCCAGTAGTCATCATCACTTCTAATTTTGACAATACGACTGTCATGTTGGAGGTAGTGCAACAAAAAGGCACTCATGTGTCTTGCGCAGCCATGCGGACCAAGTCCACGCTGTGTTTGTGGCATAGAGGTGCTACCCGTTCTTTCTTCCTCTGACATCTGACCCCAACCTCTTTCAACTGAAATTTGACCAAGGTCTCCCTCATCCGCTGAGTCTTCCATGTCCATGGACAGTTCGTCCTCCATTTCTTCATGTTCTCCTGCACCTTGCTCAACATTTCGCCTGCTACTATGCGCCCTTGTCGATCCCTGTCCCCCTTGGTCCCATGCCTGCTGCGTTGGTGATGATGAACGTCTGGACCTTGGTGATGTTGTTGTCCCTTGCGCATATGAATCCTCCTGTAGTTCCTCCCCTTCATGTTGTCCCACCCCCTGACTCCGAATAGTGTTTAGCGTGTGCTCCAGCATGTAAATGACTGGAATCGTCATGCTGATAATGGCATTGTCAGCGCTAAACATATTCGTCGCCATGTCGAAACTGTGCAGAAGGGTGCATAGGTCCTTGATCTGAGACCACTCCATCAGGGTGATCTGCCCCACCTCTGCATCTCGTTGGCCCAGGCTATACGTCATGACGTATTGCACCAGGGCTCTGCGGTGCTGCCACAGTCGCTGTAACATGTGGAGAGTTGAATTCCAGCGTGTCGCCACATCGCATTTCAGGCGATGAACCGGCAGGCCGAAAGACTTCTGGAGCGATGCAAGTCGCTCAGCTGCGGCGCTTGAACGGCGGAAGTGAGCAGACAGTTTTCGTGCCCTGTTCAGAAGGCCATCTAGGCCGGGATAGTGTGTTAAAAATTGCTGCACGACAAGGTTCAACACGTGAGCCATACAAGGTACGTGTGTCACCTTGCCCAGGCGAAGGGCCGCACCCAGGTTTGCAGCATTGTCGCACACGGCCTTACCAGGCTGCAGGTTGAGTGGAGACAACCATTTATTAAACTCGGACCGCAGAGCTGACCACAACTCCTCAGCTGTGTGACTCTTATTACCAAGACATGTCAAGCTAAAGACCGCCTGATGCCGTTGCGCTCTGCTGCCAGCATAGTAATGAGGGGTGCGTGATTCCTTCTGCGCAGTGAGAACGCTGGTGGCCTGACCAGGCAGGCTTGGGGCGGAGGTGGAGGACCCAGATGAGGTGGAGGATGCAGAAGCAGTGGCGGAACTTGGACAGACAGAGGATTGACACACAAGTCGTGGGGACGGCAAGACTTGTGCAGCAGACCCTTCACCATCTATCACCATAGTTACCCAGTGCCCAGTCAGCGACATGTAACGTCCCTGTCCATGCTTACTGGTCCAAGTATCGGTGGTGAAATGCACCCGTTCACACACAGAGTTTCTCAAGGAAGCGGTGATGTTGTGTGCGACATGCTGGTGTAGCGCGGGCACACCTTTCTTAGAGAAGTAGTGGCGACTAGGCATCTGGTACTGGGGCACAGCGACAGACATAAGGTCTCTAAAATCCTGTGTGTCCACTAGGCGGAAAGGCAGCATTTCGGTAGCCAACAGCTTACAGAGGGATAGAGTCAACCTCTTAGCTTTGTCATGGGTCGGAGGAAGTGGCCTTTTATTTGACCACATCTGAGGGACAGAGATCTGGCTGCTGTGTGTAGACGGTGTTGAGTAGGGTGTCCCTGGAAAAATGCAGTTTTGTGAGGAAAGTGCAGGCGGAGACATGATGTTGCCTTCATCCAACGTTGGTGCTATCGATGTCTGAGAGAGCTGTACACACTCACTTGTTTCCCCTTCCAAACCAACTGACGACCTTACAAGCAAACTGCCTGTTGCGGTTACAGTGGTGGAAGTTTTGCGTGGAAAAACAGGTGTGACAGCTGTCCCCACAGTCCTAGAAGATGAAGAGCGCGCGGATGCACTGGAAGGGGCGGGCGGTGGATGGTTCGCTCCGCTAGGCCGCATTGCAGCACGGTGAGCTTCCCACCGGGACTTATGATATTTAGTCATGTGACGATTCATGGAAGAAGTTGTCAAACTGCTGAGGTTTTGACCTCTACTAACAGAATCATGACAAATGTTACATATCACATGAGTTGGGCGATCTTTTTCGATGTGAAAAAAGGACCAGGCTAGGCAAGGCTTAGAGGCCATGCGACCTGTTGATCCACCCCGAATAATGCTCATAGGCAGAGTGGTGGCTGAGGATGCAGTTGTAGACGTGCTACCAGTGCTCCGACTCTGTCCAGGAAGGCGCAAGGTAACTTCGTCGTCGGTTGCATCCTCCTCCACCGCCTCTGTTGACCTCCTCGAGTGCCTGACTGGGGGTTGACAGTAGGTGGGATCTAGAACGTCATCATCAATTGTTGTGTTTGCACTCCCCTCCCCCTCAGACCGAGCCTCTTCTTGCCCTGACCGAATATTTAAGTTGTCATCCCAATCGGGTATCTGCGTCTCATCTTCATCAGTATGTTCCTCATTGTCTATAACCACAGGTGTTACAGTTTGTGACAAAGGGTCAACATTATGCTCAGAAACTTGGTCCTCACGGCCTGAATCAGAGTCACAAAGGTTCTGGGCATCACTGCAGACCATTTCCTGTTCTGTACTCACTGTAGCTTGGGAGCAGACCTCTGATTCCCAGGCTATAGTGTGACTGAACAGCTCTGCAGACTCAGCCATCTCAGTTCCACCATACTGTGCAGGGCTGATGGAGACTTCAGAGCTGGGAGAAATCAAGTGTGATTGGGATGACAACTCAGAGGACTGGTGTTTTTTGGATGCGGTACTTGAAGTGGCTGAGAGGGCACTTGTTGGACCACTTGAGATCCATTCAAGCATTTTCCTTTTTTGCCCATCATCTACCTTTGTTCCTCTTGTTCGTGTCCGTAAAAAAGGGAGCACATCGGATTGTCCACAATAAGTAGTAGACATCTTACTTTTGCTAGTAGATGGTCTATCTGCAGCAGATGATAATGGAGCTTTGCCACCTTCCCCACTGACAAAACCTTTTTTGCCTTTTCCACCACGCCTCTTCCCCTTTCCACCAGCATCTGTCATTTTGCCACTCATGTTGATTGCGACAAGATTGTGGACTGAAAATGTGGTAGTAAAAATTGAGAGGTGGTGAAGATTGCAGTGGTGGTCTAGCTTTATTAACAGCAGAATAATAAAGAATAAATATCCCTGACAATGTAACTTAGTTATAATTAGTTGGAGTGTGCAACGCAGGCAGACGTGCTGCAAATGTCTTGGCACTAGTGGGACTAAAGCAAAGTCCAATAGCCACGTATAGGATGCCACTAGGTACACTAAGTGTTTGCTAGTATAATGGCTTAGTTATAATTAGTTGGAGTGTGCAACGCAGGCAGATGCGCTCTGCAAATGTCTTGGCACTAGTGGGACTATAGCAAAGTCCAATAGCCACGTATAGGATGCCACTAGGTACACTAAGTGTTTGCTAGTATAATGGCTTAGTTATAATTAGTTGGAGTGTGCAACGCAGGCAGATGCGCTCTGCAAATGTCTTGGCACTAGTGGGACTATAGCAAAGTCCAATAGCCACGTATAGGATGCCACTAGGTACACTGAGTGTGTGCTAGTATAATGGCTTAGTTATAATTAGTTGGAGTGTGCAACGCAGGCAGATGCGTTCTGCAAATGTCTTGGCACTAGTGGGACTAAAGCAAAGTCCAATAGCCACGTATAGGATGCCACTAGGTACACTAAGTGTTTGCTAGTATAATGGCTTAGTTATAATTAGTTGGAGTGTGCAACGCAGGCAGATGCGCTCTGCAAATGTCTTGGCACTAGTGGGACTATAGCAAAGTCCAATAGCCACGTATAGGATGCCACTAGGTACACTGAGTGTTTGCTAGTATAATGGCTTAGTTATAATTAGTTGGAGTGTGCAACGCAGGCAGATGCGCTCTGCAAATGTCTTGGCACTAGTGGGACTATAGCAAAGTCCAATAGCCACGTATAGGATGCCACTAGGTACACTAAGTGTTTGCTAGTATAATGGCTTAGTTATAATTAGTTGGAGTGTGCAACGCAGGCAGATGCGCTCTGCAAATGTCTTGGCACTAGTGGGACTATAGCAAAGTCCAATAGCCACGTATAGGATGCCACTAGGTACACTGAGTGTGTGCTAGTATAATGGCTTAGTTATAATTAGTTGGAGTGTGCAACGCAGGCAGATGCGCTCTGCAAATGTCTTGGCACTAGTGGGACTATAGCAAAGTCCAATAGCCACGTATAGGATGCCACTAGGTACACTGAGTGTGTGCTAGTATAATGGCTTAGTTATAATTAGTTGGAGTGTGCAACGCAGGCAGATGCGCTCTGCAAATGTCTTGGCACTAGTGGGACTATAGCAAAGTCCAATAGCCACGTATAGGATGCCACTAGGTACACTAAGTGTTTGCTAGTATAATGGCTTAGTTATAATTAGTTGGAGTGTGCAACGCAGGCAGATGCGCTCTGCAAATGTCTTGGCACTAGTGGGACTATAGCAAAGTCCAATAGCCACGTATAGGATGCCACTAGGTACACTAAGTGTTTGCTAGTATAATGGCTTAGTTATAATTAGTTGGAGTGTGCAACGCAGGCAGATGCGCTCTGCAAATGTCTTGGCACTAGTGGGACTATAGCAAAGTCCAATAGCCACGTATAGGATGCCACTAGGTACACTGAGTGTTTGCTAGTATAATGGCTTAGTTATAATTAGTTGTAGTGTGCAATGCAGGCAGACGTGCTCTGCAAATGTCTTTGCACTAGTGGGACTATAGCAAAGTCCAATAGCCACAGATAGGATGCCACTAGGTACACTGAGTGTTTGCTAGTATAATGGCTTAGTTATGAGTTGGAGTGTGCAGAGGACAAGAGGGTACAGTGGCAGGATTGTGGTGCTCTGGGTAGAGGAATGGAAGCCTGCCTTTCTATTCCCTCCTAATGGTGAAATGCAGGGAGGAAATCCCTGACCTTGGCTGCACAGACGCTGGCGCTGTTTTCAGGACCTGTCACCTTAACTCTGACCCTGCCGGTTTGAGCCCTTAAAAGGACTGCTATAAAGTGCTCTCCCTATGCTGTCTAACGCTGTGTATGCAGCGCATACAGCTGTATCAGCGATAGGACTCAAGACGGAGCTGCGACAGTGATGTCTGACACCAAAGACGCAGAAGGCAGATAATGGCGTCCGTGAAGAAAATGTCCGGTTTTATAATGCAGGGACATGTGACATGCAGATCCAATCACACATGCCGTTGCTTCTCTGGCTCAAAGTCCACTTAGCTGTGTGTGTGTCTGTGATTGGCTGACATGCTGGCCCGCCCCACAAGACGCGCGCGCTTAGGGAAGGAAGACAAGAAAAAAAAAAAAATGGCGATCGCCATTATAGAAACAGCAGTGATCTGAAGGCGCTGTTCACGCACACTATACACTGAAATGTGATAATAGTTTGATTCACAGAGTGACTTACACTATTACAGCAGAAACCAAGCTATGATTTAGCTGTTTTTTGGCTGCTAGAACCGTTCTCGAACGTTTCTAGAACTATCGAGCTTTTGCAAAAAGCTCGAGTTCTAGTTCGATCTAGAACATGCCCCAAAATCACTCGAGCCTAGAACTGGAGAACCACGAACCACGAACCGCGCTCAACTCTACTTACAAACCAACAAGTTATGTTGCTCAGTTGAATTTTAATAAATTTTCAACATAAAAGTGTGGGTCAATTATTATTCAACCCCTAGGTTTAATATTTTGTGGAATAACCCTTGTTTGCAATTACAGCTAATAATCGTCTTTTATAAGACCTGATCAGGCCGGCACAGGTCTCTGGAGTTATCTTGGCCCACTCCTCCATGCAGATCTTCTCCAAGTTATCTAGGTTCTTTGGGTGTCTCATGTGGACTTTAATCTTGAGCTCCTTCCACAAGTTTTCAATTGGGTTAAGGTCAGGAGACTGACTAGGCCACTGCAACACCTTGATTTTTTCCCTCTTGAACCACGCCTTGGTTTTCTTGGCTGTGTGCTTTGGGTCATTGTCTTGTTGGAAGATGAAATGACGACCCATCTTAAGATCCTTGATGGAGGAGCGGAGGTTCTTGGCCAAAATCTCCAGGTAGGCCGTGCTATCCATCTTCCCATGGATGCGGACCAGATGGCCAGGCCCCTTGGCTGAGAAACAGCCCCACAGCGTGATGCTGCCGCCACCATGCTTGACTGTAGGGATGGTATTCTTGGGGTCGTATGCAGTGCCATCCAGTCTCCAAACGTCACGTGTGTGGTTGGCACCAAAGATCTCGATCTTGGTCTCATCAGACCAGAGAACCTTGAACCAGTCTGTCTCAGAGTCCTCCAAGTGATCATGAGCAAACTGTAGACGAGCCTTGACATGACGCTTTGAAAGTAAAGGTACCTTACGGGCTCGTCTGGAACGGAGACCATTGCGGTGGAGTACGTTACTTATGGTATTGACTGAAACCAATGTCCCCACTGCCATGAGATCTTCCCGGAGCTCCTTCCTTGATGTCCTTGGGTTAGCTTTGACTCTTCGGACAAGTTGACTCTTCGGACAAGCCTGGCCTCGGCACAGGTGGAAACTTTCAAAGGCTGTCCAGGCCGTGGAAGGCTAACAGTAGTTCCATAAGCCTTCCACTTCCGGATGATGCTCCCAGCAGTGGAGACAGGTAGGCCCAACTCCTTGGAAAGGGTTTTGTACCCCTTGCCAGCCTTGTGACCCTCCACGATCTTGTCTCTGATGGCCTTGGAATGCTCCTTTGTCTTTCCCATGTTGACCAAGTATGAGTGCTGTTCACAAGTTTGGGGAGGGTCTTAATTAGTCAGAAAAGGCTGGAAAAAGAGATAATTAATCCAAACATGTGAAGCTCATTGTTCTTTGTGCCTGAAATACTTGTTAATACTTTAGGGGAACCAAACAGAATTCTGGTGGTTTGAGGGGTTGAATAATAAATGACCCTCTGAATAAACTTTTCACAATTTAAAACAAGAAATAACATTCTTTTTTGCTGCAGTGCATTTCACACTTCCAGGCTGATCTACAGTCCAAACGTCACAATGCCAAGTTTATTCCGAATATGTAAACCTGTGAAATCTGCAGGTTGAATACTACTTGTAGGCACTGTATATATATATATATATTCAGTTCAGGCCAAACGTTTGGACACACCTTCTCATTCAAAGAGTTTTCTTTATTTTCATGACTCTGAAAATTGTAGATTCACGTTGAAGGTATCAAAACTATGAATTAACACATGTGGAATGAAATACTTAACAAAAAAGTGTGAAACAACTGATAATATGTCTTATATTCTAGGTTAGTGATGGTGAACCTATGGCACGCGTGCCAGACTGGGCACACAGAGCCCTTTCTGTCAGCACGTGCACATTCAGCCACTTTGAACTGTCGGTGTGGTCGCGCCGGCAGATCAAAGTTGTGTTGGAGCGGAGGAGACATTTCTCCTCCCTCTGACACTCCTCCTCTCCTAGGCTGAAGGCCTGTTGCCTAGGAGATGGAGGAGCGTCAGAAAGCTGCGCCAGTATCTTGTGGCCTCGCGGGAACTGACTGTGTGCGGCTGTGCCAAGGTGTGGGTGGACAGTCCCAGCACGGGGCAAACATGGAGAGCATGGGACAAACATGGAGAGCACGGGGCAAAGATGGAGAGCACGGGACAAGCATGGAGAGCATGGGGCAAGCATGGAGAGCACGGGGCAAGCATGGTTAGCACGGGGCAAGCATGGAGAGCACAAGGAAAACATGGAGAGCACGGGGCAAACATGGAGAGCACAGGACAAACACGGAGAGCACGGGACAAACATGGAGAGCACGGGGCAAACATGGAGAGAACGGGGCAAACATGGAGAGCACGGGGTAAACATGGAGAGCACGGGGCAAGCATGGAGAGCACGGGGCAAACATGGAGAGTACGGGGCAAGCATGGATAGCACGGGGCAAACATGGAGAGCACGGGGCAAGCATGGAGAGCACGGGGCAAACATGGAGAGCACAGGGCAAACATGGAGAGCACGGGCAAACATGGAGAGCACGGGGCAAGCATCGGAGCATGGGGCAAACATGGAGAGCACGGGGTAAACATGGAGAGCACAGGGCAAGCATGGAGAGCACGTGGCAAGCATGGAGAGCACGGGGCAAGCATGGAGAGCACGGGGCAAACATGGAGAGCACGGGGCAAGCATCGGAGCACGGGGCAAACATGGAGAGCACGGGGTAAACATGGAGAGCACAGGGCAAGCATGGAGAGCACGTGGCAAGCATGGAGAGCACGGGGCAAGCATGGAGAGCACGGGGCAAATATGGCTGCAAGGATGGGGGAAACATGCAAGGATGGGGGAAGTATGCAAGGATAGGGGAAGCATGCAAGAAGGGGGGAAACGTGCAAGGATAGAGAGAAACATACAAGGATGGGGGAAACATGCAAGGATGAGGGAAACATGCAAGGATGAGGGAAGCATGCAAAGATGGAGAGAAATGTGCAAAGATGGGGGAAATGTGCAAGGATGGGGGAAACATGCCTGCAAGGATGGGGGAAACATGGTTGCAAGGATGGGGGAAACATGGTTGCAAGGATGGGGGAAACATGCAAGGATGGAGGGAAACATGCAAAGATGGAGGGAAACATGCAAAGATGGGGTAAACATGGCTGCAAGGATGGGGGAAACATGCAAAGATGGGGGGAAACATGGCTGCAAGGATGGGGCGAAACATGGCTGCAAGGATGGGGGGAAACATGCCAGGATGGGGTACATTTAGCAGGAAGGGGAACATGCCAGGAAAGGAAGGGGTACATTTACCAGGATGGGGGGAAACATGAAAGGATGGGGGGAAACATACCAGGATGGGGGTACATGAACATGCCTGGATGAGGAAACATGCCAGGATGGGGAACATTTAGCAGGAAGGGTGACATTTACCAGCGTGTGGTACATTTACCAGGATGGGGTACGTTTACCAGTAAAGGGGACATTTACCAGGATAAGGAAACATGCCTGGATGGGGTACATTTACCAGGATGGGGTCATTGAACAGCATGGAAGAAAATGCCAGGATGGGATACATTTACAATGATGGGGTACATTTACCAGGATGGGGTACATTTACCAGAATGGAGGACATTTACCAGGAATGGGGTACATGCCAGGATGGGGTACATTTACCAGGATGGGGCCATGATGGGGACAAATACAGTTAGGTCCAGAAATATTTGGACAGTGACACAAGTTTTGTTATTTTAGCTGTTTACAAAAACATGTTCAGAAATACAATTATATATATAATATGGGCTGAAAGTGCACACTCCCAGCTGCAATATAAGAGTTTTCACATCCAAATCGGAGAAAGGGTTTAGGAATCATAGCTCTGTAATGCATAGCCTCCTCTTTTTCAAGGGACCAAAAGTAATTGGACAAGGGACTCTAAGGGCTGCAATTAACTCTGAAGGCGTCTCCCTCGTTAACCTGTAATCAATGAAGTAGTTAAAAGGTCTGGGGTTGATTACAGGTGTGTGGTTTTGCATTTGGAAGCTGTTGCTGTGACCAGACAACATGCGGTCTAAGGAACTCTCAATTGAGGTGAAGCAGAACATCCTGAGGCTTAAAAAAAGAAAAAATCCATCAGAGAGATAGCAGACATGCTTGGAGTAGCAAAATCAACAGTCGGGTAGATTCTGAGAAAAAAGGAATTGACTGGTGAGCTTGGGAACTCAAAAAGGCCTGGGCGTCCACGGATGACAACAGTGGTGGATGATCGCCGCATACTTTCTTTGGTGAAGAAGAACCCGTTCACAACATCAACTGAAGTCCAGAACACTCTCAGTGAAGTAGGTGTATCTGTCTCTAAGTCAACAGTAAAGAGAAGACTCCATGAAAGTAAATACAAAGGGTTCACATCTAGATGCAAACCATTCATCAATTCCAAAAATAGACAGGCCAGAGTTAAATTTGCTGAAAAACACCTCATGAAGCCAGCTCAGTTCTGGAAAAGTATTCTATGGACAGATGAGACAAAGATCAACCTGTACCAGAATGACGGGAAGAAAAAAGTTTGGAGAAGAAAGGGAACGGCACATGATCCAAGGCACACCACATCCTCTGTAAAACATGGTGGAGGCAACGTGATGGCATGGGCATGCATGGCTTTCAATGGCACTGGGTCACTTGTGTCTATTGATGACATAACAGCAGACAAGAGTAGCCTGATGAATTCTGAAATGTACCGGGATATACTTTCAGCCCAGATTCAGCCAAATGCCGCAAAGTTGATCGGACGGCGCTTCATAGTACAGATGGACAATGACCCCAAGCATACAGCCAAAGCTACCCAGGAGTTCATGAGTGCAGAAAAGTGGAACATTCTGCAATGGCCAAGTCAATCACCAGATCTTAACCCAATTGAGCATGCATTTCACTTGCTCAAATCCAGACTTAAGACGGAAAGACCCACAAACAAGCAAGACCTGAAGGCTGCGGCTGTAAAGGCCTGGCAAAGCATTAAGAAGGAGGAAACCCAGCGTTTGGCGATGTCCATGGGTTCCAGACTTAAGGCAGTGATTGCCTCCAAAGGATTCGCAACAAAATATTGAAAATAAAAATATTTTGTTTGGGTTTGGTTTATTTGTCCAATTACTTTTGACCTCCTAAAATGTGGAGTGTTTGTAAAGAAATGTGTACAATTCCTCTAATTTCTATCAGATATTTTTGTTCAAACCTTCAAATTAAACGTTACAATGTGCACTTGAATTCTGTTGTAGAGGTTTCATTTCAAATCCAATGTGGTGGCATGCAGAGCCCAACTCGCGAAAATTGTGTCACTGTCCAAATATTTCTGGACCTAACTGTATACCAGAATGTAGGAAATATATATAAGGATGGGGGGGCATGTTTACCAGGAAGTGGCCCAGGAATGGAGACATAAGTACACAATGAAAGGGGAGGGGAGCAACTCCTACGTCTTTATGGGATTTCAAGATGTTCAGACTTTGAAATGTAGATGTGGATTATAGAGTGACATCTGATTGCATTCTATGCTAAAACCTCTGTCTAATATGCTGCAAGTTTTTCCAGAAAGATCAATCCAACTGATGTGTCTGGAAAGGGCAGGGGCTCAGCTTCAATGTGTGGTAAGCCTGCATGAGCGTGATGCCCCCTGCTGAAGAGAAGACTGCAAAGGTAAGGTTACAATCAATTATTTACATAATAGGATTGGTTGGCACTTCGGAAAAAAAATGGGTTTAGAGCTACAGTTTTGGCACTCGGCCTGTGAAATGTTCGTCATGACTGTTCTAGGTTCTTCAAAGTAGCCAACTTTTGCTTTGATTACTGCTTTCCACACTCTTTGCATTCTCTTGATGAGCTTCAAGAGGTAGTCACCGGGAATGGTCTTCCAACAGTCTTGAAGGAGTTCCCAGAGATGCTTAGCACTTGTTGGCCCTTTTGCCTTCACTCTGCGGTCCAGCTCACCCCAAACCATCTCGACTGTGTTCAGGTCTGGTGACTGTGGAGGCCAGGTCATCTGGCGTAGCACCTCATCACTCTCCTTCTTAGTCAAATAGCCCTTACACAGCCTGGAGGTGTGTTTGGAGTCATTGTCCTGTTGAAAAATAAATGATGGTTCAACTAAATGCAAACCGGATGGAATAGCATGCCGCTGCAAGATGCTGTGGAAGCCATGCTGGTTCAGTATGCCTTCAATTTTGAATAAATCCCCAACCATGTCACCAGCAAAGAACTCCCACACTATCACACCTCCTCCTCCATGCTTCACGGTGCGAACCAGGCATCTAGAGTCCATCCGTTCACCTTTTCTGTGTTGCACAAAGACACCGTGGTTGGATCCAAATGTGGCGCCCTGGACTAGCCAGGTAGCCACAGACAACACTCACACCCCCCACCCCCCAGACAGTTACATTAGTCAGACACAAAATCCCTGTTGCCTCCCTCCAGGGTCTGAGGTCCACACCAGGTGGGGTGGAGCCAGGCGGTGGCCCCGCCCACTGAGGAGTTCACAGGCCTGGAGGCGGGAAAAGGAGCAGATGAGTTCAGGAGGTGAAAGTGAGAGGAGGAAGAGGTCTGCGTGTGCCTGGGTAGGAGCCCAGGCACTGACAGCAAGGTTGGCAGACGGTGGTGGCCGTCTGCAGGAGTGGTGGATCAACGCGGAACCGTAGGACCGGGGTTGGGCGGTGGCCCGCCGGTACCGAACCAGGGAGTGAAGTGAAGCTAGCACACACAGGCAGGGCCATTGGACCCCGACTATGCTTGGAGCCGCCATAACAGTCAAATCCGAGTGTGACAGGAACCCCAGGGGTTTTCTAACTACCCAAGTTCTGTCAGAAGGCAACCGTCCGCACCGTGAGGGTATACAGCCACCGCCACAGGCTAGAGACCCAAAGGCCAGCGCCTGCTGGCAAAACGGGCTCCTCCGGCATCCATACACCGGGGAGCGGACTACCGTTGGGAACCCATCGTAGTCAAGACAGTACACAAAGGTGCAGGGAAAGACAGCCACCCTCACCTGTCCGGGGAGAGACACTGCAGCCGGCGGCGGTACCCGTCCATCCAGCCATTTGGTTTACCGGAGACTTTGTGACTTTCTGTCTGAGTGAGTGCAACAGTGCCATCCGGCACCGCGCTGTGCTGTCCCTGCAACCCTGCACCTCACCAACCCTGCCTCCCCGTCACACCACCGGGCCCCGGGACCATCAACCCCTACCCACGGAAGGGGAAAACAACATCCCAGCTGCTCCCTACCATCGCTCCTGGGATCCCCGTCACCAGAAGCGGTGGTGCCCATCTTCACCACAAGCCGTGGGTGGCGTCACGGACTAAATCCCCAAACAAACCACCCCCTTTTCACTCACGGGCGAGGAGCGCCGCTCGAGTCCCCGGATCCGGCCCACTGCTCGAGCCACCGAGCAGCAGCAGCGCCGGACCCGAGCGTTAGCGAGTGCAGCGTCCCCTCTGCCCGCGACACAAAGATCTCAAATTTGGACTTATCAGACCAAATCACAGATTTCCACTGGTCTAATGTCCATTCCTTGTGTTCTTTAGCCCAAACTAGTCTCTTCTGCTTGTTGCCTGTCCTTAGCAGTGGTTTCCTAGCAGCTATTTTACCATGAAGCCCTGCTGCACAAAGTCTCCTTTTAACAGTTGTTCTAGAGATGTGTCTGCTGCTAGAACTCTGTGTGGCATTGACCTGGTCTCTAATCTGAGCTGCTGTTAACCTGCGATTTCTGAGGCTGGTGACTCGGATAATCTTATCCTCCGCAGCAGAGGTGACTCTTGGTCTTCCTTTCCTGGGGTGGTCCTCATGTGAGTCAGTTTCTTTGTAGCATTTGATGGTTTTTGCCACTGCACTTGGGGACACTTTCAAAGTTTTCCCAATTTTTCGGACTGACTGACCTTCATTTCTTAAAGTAATGATGGCCAATCGTTTTTCTTTACTTAGCTGCTTTTTTCTTGCCATAATACAAATTTTACAGTCTATTCAGTAGGACTATCAGCTGTGTATCCACCAGACTTCTGCACAACACAACTGATGGTCCCAACCCCATTTATAAGGCAAGAAATCCCACTTCTTAAACCTGACAGGGCACACCTGTGAAGTGAAAACCATTTCCGGTGACTACCTCTTGAAGCTCATCAAGAGAATGCCAAGAGTGTGTAAAGCAGTAATCAAAGCAAAAGGTGGCTACTTTGAAGAACCTAGAATATAAGACATATTTTCAGTTGTTTCACACTTAAGTATTTCATTCCACATGTGTTAATTCATAGTTTTGATGCCTTCAATGTAAATCTACAATTTTCAGATTCATGAAAATAAAGAAAACTCTTTGAATGAGAAGGTGTTTCCAAACGTTTGGTCTGTACTGTATATATTGGGTTTATTATTTTTTTTTTCAATGAGGGTGGTGCTATAAATTGCTATTTGAGCAATTTGTACTTGGGGTGTCTTTTTTTAGATTTGTTTGTTTATTTATTTAATTTTGCTATTTTTATTTTTTTTTTATTTATTTCACACACTGTACCCTTCATAAGATCTTAAAAGACCATTGGAGGGTATTTTAACATATTAATGCATTCTACTCATTGCTGATTTCCCAGGTAACGGAGTCTGGTATATAATTACAGGCTAAATTCAGTCTTCTGCATGTATATATAGTAAAATCCAGCTTACCATTCCTGCTGCCTACCTTTTGTTCAGAGTTCTGACAAAGGCTCCGCCATGGCATGGATAATCATAAAAGAGACAAGATGGTCCACCACAAATAAACAACTTTTTTATTGCTTGAAAAATTCTTATACAGGGGAAATCAAGTATTTAAGGGTGGATGCACAACAGAAACGCGTTGATTCATACGCTACTATAACATTTTCCGTGTTAATACTTTAGAATAGAATTTGTCAAGCAATAAAGAAGAAGTTGTTCATTTGAGCTGGTCCTTCTTTTTCACTCATCAATTCTTCATGCATAGCAGAGCTAACTAGGTTTCCTTGGACCAAAGTAGCTTCTGTTCCCTTTCTAGACACAACGATCACATGATCATTGGGTCCTGCAAATAAGCACTGGTAGTGCTTCCCAATCTGTATATATATATATATATATATATATATATATATATATATATAAAAAAAAAATTGCATTATGTATAGAGCGTGCAGGAAGGCAGAGATTGTAATAGACCATGTCTGTATTCTCTATGATGGATCTGGCTGTCCCCAGCTAACTCCCTGTCCCCAAAAATGTATGATTTTATGTAAGCAACATACTCTGCATTGACTTTTTAGAGCGTCAGTGCAGAGTAAAGTGTGCACTGCCTGGAAGTTTAATGTTTTCGTTGGTCAGGAAATGGTTAACATAAGCTGACATGTGTTTGAACATGAGACATTTCACTATTTAGAGTCATTATATGGCTGGTTTATGGCATTTTCATCAGTCTATCAGTAATTTGCAAATGGTTCTGCAATAGTGAGTGAAAATTAGCTCTTATGATGTCTCCATTGTACAATAAACACAGAGGCAAGAGGAATTTCTGCTCTTTTCCACATCTGTAGCAGAAAAAGAAAGATTCAGATATTTTATAGCAGCATTGAGCAGTTTAACTAATAATTCAGCATTGAGGTGAGATAAAACACTTACTAGAAAAGAAGGAGCACTAATTCACTGCCTCTGTGCTCTTCCTCCCCACTCCATAAAATGTTATGGTATAGCTGTTACCATGATCCCTTAGTGAGCTGGTAGTCCATCCTGTATTGACCAAGCGGTATTTTAGCTTAATTTGTCAATGAATAATGAGTTGAGGAGGCACGTTATTAGATAAGAAATGGCTGCTGGAGACTGGGGCACCTCAATTTCTCCAGACCTGTAGCTGAGTCGCCATGTCAAGATTCGTAACTCTTTACCCCAGAACCTCAGTGACTTGAGGGCCGTTTTTCAAGAAGAGTGAGATGCCATGCCTCAGTAGACAATAACTTGACTTGTGAACAGCATGAGATGTCGTTGTCAAGCTGTAATTGATGCTCAAGACCACATGACAAGTTATTGAGACATTGACATTTTGGGGGATATTACTCACCTCTGTTGTTGGCTTTTGTTTCAATAAATTGTGTGAGAGGAGGAAATCCCCATTGAATGCTTCTACGTAAATGCCCTACTTTCATTATAAAATGTAACTAGCGTGAACGTTTTACATGAATTTCACCCGAAAGCCAAATATCCCTAACTTTTTGTGAGTAGTGCATTTAATTGAATGTTCCCTGGGTAAGATCCAATACATAGGATGTACAACAGGACCCTTAAAGAAACCCATTAGGAGACATATGTCAGACGCAATCAATCCTACGGCATTTAATATTTCAGCAGTTTCAAAACACTTTTCCCAGGCTCATAAAAGAGATATTACAGCCAAAAATTCATTGGTATAAAGAAAAATTTTAAACTGCTTAGAAAAGGAGATCTCAAGAGAAATATTCTAAAATCAAGAATCTTTCTGGATTTTTAAATTGCATACCAGAATGCCGAAAGGCAAAAATGTGAGCAGGGTCTGATTTTACAATATTCTTAGTATGCCATATATATATACACTACCTTCATTTTTCTTTGGAATTTTCATCGCATGTCAATTAGTTTTGTATACATTTTTATGCTTTTTACAAGGGTGTGTCAAAAATCAGAAACCATTTGTGATTGGTTAACGACCACATGTGGAAATGACGCTATGCAGTATATAAGAATTAATTCAAGGCAGAGGAGTCTTTATATTTGCTCAGTGACACAAACACCCATACACATCATGATTATAAATGTATAAACCATTTTATTTTGTAATGCTGTAGGGTATATCAAAATTATAACAAAGACATAATAAAAAGGACCAAGGGAAAGAGGTGCTAGAGGGGAGACACCCCACGTGTCCCGGGGAAAATATTAAGGAGAACAAGTCTCCAAGAGATCTGATAGACTTTCCCAGGTTAACATCATCACCAGGTGGATAATAACCCCAAATATCAATTGTAGCCTAGTAAACCAAAATGGTTTCAAATATGGCCTAGGGGAGAATAAATCCACTTACCAGGGAAAGAAATCAACCAGATGGCCGAGGTAACACGTGGGGACCTGACGTCCCAACACGTGTTTCGCTGGATGTGCTTCGTCGGGGGACAGATAAAACTAGTGCAAAGTGTTGGTCTTATAAAGGGTATCAGCACCCCATTAGAAACGCCCCCTCATAAGTGCTTCCAGGTAGATGACACGCCGGGTAACGCCGCGGTGAGGCATCAGCAGCGGAGATCGGAGGGAAGAAAACTTCCTGTGACGTCACCAACACTTCCGGTTCTCCGCTGCTAAGGACGCTACTGTGGTCGTGCCCAGAGGCAAGTACTTCTAACCCGCGCGTCATAGGGCCAGCCCATCCACATGGGGCAGGAAATAAAGCTCACGCCCACACAGCGGAGAGCCTAAAATGTCTCCGCAAGTTTTAGAAATCAGACAAAGTCCAAGATTTTGCCGCGGTTTGCGGGGGGCGGGCTGAGAGCTATAGAAAATATAGATCGAGACATATAAAAGGAGGGGATGGAAAGAAGAAACAAACATGGATAGAACCACATAACCGTATAACGGCATACAAAGAACTCATGGCATACTATAATATATGCAAGTAGACATATAGAAATATACAACCGAATATAAAGCGGTCATAAATATAATTGCGATGCATGCTATTGGTGAGTCCAATGCCGTGGAATCCATGTTCAGAAGTAGACTTGTAAGGAATTTATCCTCCTTCCATAGTACATGTCCCAGGAGTAGTAAAGGCAGGAGAGGGCAGGAATAGTAGGGGGATGAATCAATATAAGCTAAAAAATGAAACAAAACCACTGTTAAAATTGAGGACCAAAAAACACTTCGCCGATCACATGAAACAGTCTAAAAAACCTAATAGTACTGTAGGTATAATTACCCTAGTACAGTACCAAAAACCCCCCGCGGTCTGGGCCAATACACCAACCATGAGTGGAGAGGGAGGGAGGGGGAGGGAGGGGGGGAGGGGGGGAGAGAGGGAAAGGGCGATCTCCGCTGCTGATGCCTCACCGCGGCGTTACCCGGCGTGTCATCCACCTGGAAGCACTTATGAGGGGGCGTTTCTAATGGGGTGCTGATACCCTTTATAAGACCAACACTTTTTGGATACAACTGATAGGGGGCACTCTGACTGACACTATACGGGAATATTTTGTGACAAATGACGGTACTGCATCTAAACATATAGTGTGGGACGCAATGAAGGCGTATGTTCGTGGGACATATATTAGGGAAATTTGCACCCGAAAGGCGAAAACAAGGGAGCGCACTAAGTATCTGACGGACACTTTAGGTGATGCAGAACGACGTCTTATATCTAACCCTACAGATGATGCCAAGCGGGACTTAGAGAGGGCGCAGAGAGCTCTGAGAGACCATATGACTTCCTTGGCCACTAACAAACGCTTTTTCCTTAAGCAGCGGTACTTTACGGAGGGGGAGAGTGTGGGACATCTCTTGGCTACAATTGCTAGGGCGCAGGAGGGATTGACCTATATCACCAAATTGAAACTTGACACTGGAGAGGAGGTGAGGGACAGCGGGAGGATTGTGGAGGTCATGCAACAGTATTACACCCAATTATACTCCTCTAAATCGCATTATGGGGATGAGGAACTGCGGGACTTTGTGGAGGAGATCACTCTCCCCAGTCTGTCAGATAGTGAGAGAGAATCCCTGAATAGAGATATAGACCTGGAGGAGCTGGAGGAGGCGCTCGGTCAAATCCAAAATGAAAAGGCCCCAGGTGCGGACGGACTCCCGGGTGAATTCTACAAATTATATACCCATCTGCTGCTGCCAAGACTCTTGGATGTGTTCAGAGATGCTGAGGAGAAGGGATCCCTCCCTGCATCCATGAGGGAGGCTATTATTGTTCTGATTTTAAAACCCGGGAAAGATCCGACCGCGCCTGACTCCTATCGCCCAATCTCGCTGCTTACATTAGATATTAAATTAATCGCTAAAATTCTAGCTAACAGATTGTCCCGGGTGATCACGTCAGTGATCCACGAGGATCAGACTGGATTCATCCCCAATAAATCTACTTCCATTAATTTGCGACGTTTATTCCTGGGGATACAGCTAAGTTCTGAGGGGAGAAACAAGGAGAGAGCAGTCCTGTCATTAGATGCAGCCAAAGCCTTTGACAGTATTGAATGGAATTTCCTATGGGTAGTTTTGGAGAAATTGGGTCTTGGCTCCAGATTTATTGGCTGGGTCAAATTGTTATATGCCTCTCCGAGGGCCAGGATTCGAGTTAATCTTTGTACCTCCTCGTCTTTTAATTTGGCCAGGGGCACGAGGCAGGGCTGTCCTCTCTCTCCATTACTATTTGCAGTGGCAATTTAACCATTGGCGGCTATGCTTCGTGCATCCGCTGGCGTAAAGGGGTTTGAGATAGGCGGTCTGGAGCATAAGGTTTCCCTCTATGCGGACGATTTGTTGCTGTATCTCAGGGAGGTGGGGACATCGGTGGGCCCAGCAATGAATATTATTAAAGAATTTGGTAGGCGCTCGGGACTCCTAATAAACTGGAAGAAATCGGCCCTGCTCCCTATAGATCCACTCCCATCTAATTTTAGTACTCTGGGGCTGCCAATTCCGACGGTGGATAAATTTAAATATCTGGGGATTGTGGTTAGTGCCCGACCGCGTGATTACTACTCTCAAAATCTGGAACCAGTGTTGGCTCAGTTTAGGAACAAGATAGATGCCTGGTGTCGACTCCCACTGTCCCTTATTGGCCGTGCTAATCTACTAAAAATGGTACTGATGCCCAAACTTCTGTATCTTCTCCACAACGCCCCAATATGGATCCACTGGAAATTTTTCCGTAAAATCAGCACTTTGTTTCGGGAACTCTTGTGGCAAAAGCAGCAGGCTAGAATCCGCCTTGAGACCCTGCAGAGAGGGAAGGAGGATGGGGGTCTGGCAGTCCCCAACCCGTGGGTTTATTATGTTGCGGCACAGATGCAGCACTTCAGGGGGTGGGGAAAGGATGAGGCATATGACGCTGGGGGCAAATTGGTGAGGGGCCTTGCAGAATGGGGATACCCAGTGGCTTTTTTGGACGCAGGATACTCACCCAGAGGAGGAACAGTATATCCAACATTATCATTGATGTACAAGGTGTGGGATAGAGGGAAGCAGTTGCTGGGAATATCAGGAATGACTGAGTACTGGCCCTTATGGCATAATCGTGGACTGGCGGAGCTGCAGAGACTCCCGGGTTGGAGAATGTGGGTGAGCAGGGGGGTGCATCAGGTGTCTCAGATTCTTCAGAATAATATACTTAAAAGATTTGACCAGCTTCAAGCTGAGTTTGGGATACCGCACAGTTCCTTTTACCAATATCTGCAGCTCCGTCATGCCTATGAGACACAGACACGTCGTATGGACATTAGGATAGAGCGGAATCACACTCTTACTGAATTGTTGACATCTGATCGCTCCTATGGTATTATTTCTAGGTTGTATACAGTGATGTTATCTAGACACCTCGACAAATTCCCTTTGCAGGCTAGAGAAAAGTGGGAGAGGGACCTAGGCCCTATGACAGAGGAACAGTGGGGTGAGGTCCTGTGTCAGACTCCAAGCCTTGCTGTATCTGAAGGCCAACGACTGTCACAGCTATTCCTGTTACATAGAGTATATAGGACACCTAGTCTATTGCATAAGATGGGAGTTAGGATGGATGATCTGTGTCCTAGGTGCGGACAGGAGGGTGCTAATCTGATGCATATGATGTGGTCCTGTGGGAACATTGAAGATTACTGGAGGGCAGTACTAGAATTGATTAGACAAGTTTTCAATATCCGTCTACAGCCAAGACCTATTATATGTATCCTGGGTCTACTGGAAGGGGGGTGGACTTGAGTTCGCCGGTAATGGTCGGTATTACACGTCTCTTGTACCAGGCTAGGAAACTGTTGGCCTACCACTGGTTGGACCCAGCGCCTCCGGTCATCGGGGATTTTAGGGAAAGAGTAAACGCTATACTTCGACTGGAGAGAGGAGTATACCTTAAAAGAAATGCATTGAAAAAGTTCTATAAGATCTGGGGGGCATGGTTGGATACCCCAGGCCTTCCCTCCTCGGCGTTACTGCAGGACAGTGCGAGCGACCAGGTCCTTCTCTTCTGACCGGTTAACAAATTTCTTCAAATAGGGTGATATGCGTACTGCTGGAATGTGTGTGTATGTATATGTGTGTGCATGTATATGTGTGTGCATGTATATGTGCGTGCGTGCGTGCGTGTATGTATATGTGTATATAGATATAATGTCATAATGATGCTGGGTAAGCTATACTATGGAGAATATATTGGGAAATAATATGCACTTTGAGACCCATATTGAAATGAGACGTGGACTGCGGGTGCATTGTTTATTATGTTATTTGTGTGGTTTTTCTTATTGACTAAAGGTTTTTTCCCTTTCTGTGATATTTCTATGGAGGGAATTATTTTATGTGTTGTATAATTTTGCTGTTAAATAAAAATGAACCTGATTTAAAAAAAAAAAAAAATAAGACCAACACTTTGCACTAGTTTTATCTGTCCCCCGACGAAGCACATCCAGCGAAACACGTGTTGGGACGTCAGGTCCCCACGTGTTACCCCGGCTATCTGGTTGATTTTTTTCCCTGGTAAGTGGATTTATTCTCCCCTAGGCCATATTTGAAACCATTTTGGTTTACTAGGCTACAATTGATATTTGGGGTTATTATCCGCCTGGTGATGATGTTAACCTGGGAAAGTCTATCAGATCTCTTGGAGACTTGTTCTCCTTAAAATTTTCCCCGGGACACGTGGGGTGTCTCCCCTCTAGCACCTCTTTCCCTTGGTCCTTTTTATTATGTCTTTGTTATCATTTTGATATACCCTGGCCTACAGCATTACAAAATAAAATGGTTTATACATTTATAATCATGATGTGTATGGGTGTTTGTGTCACTGGGCAAATATAAAGACTCCTCTAACTTGAATTAATGCTATTTTGAGTTGTTTCCTTAATACTTTTTATGTGGCCCCTTTATGTTTATATTGCAGTATATAAGAATGTTGTTTTGTATATTGCTATGTATTATAATTAAGGCTTAATGTGTTGGTTTTGCCAGATTTCTGCGATATACTAGTATTATTTTAATGTAACAATAAAGTTGAAGGTTTAACTATACTTACCGAGTTGATTATCACTGGACAAATCATTTCCTTTTCTCCTGTTCCATAATGTCCCCTAAACACTTGTCCACTCCATAATATCCCCCACACCCTGCACCGTTCTGTAATGTTACCCACACACTGCCCTCTCCATAATGTTCCTCCCACACTGGCCACTCCCCATAATGTCCCCCACACCCTGCATGGCTCCATGTTTCCCCACACCCTGCACTGATCCATAATATCCTGCCACCCTGAACCTCTCTATAATATCCACCACACAGTGGCTCTCTCCAAAATATCTTCCATAGCCCACACCATTCTATAATGTACCAACATTGCCCCTCTCCATAATATCTCTCATACACTGCAATGTTCCATATTCCATAATGTTCCCCACACACTGACTCTCTCCATAACATCCCTCACACAATGCCCCACTCCATAATATACTCCACATACTGCCCCTCTTCATAATATCCCCCACACCCTGCGCCGTTAAATAATGTTCCATAGAAAATGACCCTCTCCATAATACCCCCCACACCCTGCCCACTCCATAATGTTCCCCCACATCCTGCACTATTCCATAATGTCCTTTCCCACACTGACCCTCTGCATAATTTCCCCACACTCTTCAACACTCTATAATGTCTCCCACACCCTGCACCACTGCATTATGTTCTCCCATACCCTGTACCATTCCAGAATGTTCCTCCATACTCTGCACCATTCTATAATATTCCCCCTTACCCTACACCTCTCCATAATGTCCCTCACATACTGTACAGTTGCATAAGTTCTGCTACACGCAGCACCATTTCAAAATGACTTCCCCCAAACTAGCCCTCTCCAAAATGTCTCTCACACACTGCTCCACAACTTAATGTTCCACCACACCCTGCACCCATCCATAATGTTTCCCACACCCTGCACCACTTTATAATGTCTCCACACCCTGCACTGACACCATTCCACAATGTTTCCTAACATCCAGCACTGCTCCATAATGTTCTCCCCCATCCTGCACTGCTCCATATTTTTCTGCCACACCCTGCATCACTCCATATTATCCTCCACACTCTGCATGGTTCTATAATGTTCCCCCATAACCTGCACCACTACATGATGTCTCCCTGCTCCATGCACTGCTCCATAATGTCCCCCATAACTTAAGGCCCTGTCACACATAGAGATAAATTTGTGGCAGATCTGTGGTTGCAGTGAAATTGTGGACAATCAGTGCCAGGTTTGTGGCTGTGTACAAATGGAAAAATATGTCCATGATTTCACTGCAACCACAGATCTGCCAAAGATTTATCTCTGTGTGTGACGGGGCCTTTACACTTCGTTTCTCCACATCCTGCACCACTCCATAATGTGCCATAATACCCTGCACCTCTCTGTACTGTGCCCACCCTCTGCACCTCACTAAAATATGTCCCACATTGCCCATCTGCATACTGTGCCCGTTGCATAATTCCCGCTAACCCTACGAGGTATCTTCATAGTAACACCAATCCCCCTCCTTCCTCCTATGATAGCATATATAATCTTCTGCTCTTTCTGGAGTGCTTACTATTTCTCTCCTGCTGTTCGGCGCTGGCGATAGCTGCAGTGTGATGAGGTCTCAGTGTGATGACCTTATCACACTGCTACACACCGTGGGAAGGGATAGGGAGAGCGCTTCTATGTTCTGCTCTCTTTTGCTTCGGTCAGCAGCACTCAAGTACTCAACTATGATTGTGACTAAAAGATGCAAACACAATTAAATATAGGAGGTTGAGAACCGGAGTCTCCCAGTTCTCCAGGAGCCATACAACATCCTGTGCAGGCTGGAAGCAGCCTGTGGTCCGTAGGTTGTGCAGGCCTGCCTTTGAACAATCTCTATAAAATTCTCTTTTCTTCTCTCCCCTGGTTTTTAGAGAATACAACCTTCCATTGTGTTTCATATTTGTAGAGTGCTGGTAAACTGTGCCGCCTAGCATTGTTCCCAGAGTGAAGCAAGGCCTACATTAGATTCACTAGGGACTGCTCAGGTACCTTGCTTGCTGGGTTCTTGAGCTCTGGTCAACTCCTCTTGCACCCAAACTACTTTTACTACATCACTGTGAAATCCCTACCCAAAGATACAAGCAGCTTGCTTTTGCATTTCTTTCTGTGTTGGTGCCCAGATCCTCCATGAATAGGTCTTTGCTTCTGCAGAGTCAATGAGATTATGCGAATGTGGAACCTGATCTCATCATCACAAAATATAATCTTCTCCTTTAGCAAAAAACTGATATCACTTGTTGATCTGCCATGAAATTTCAGAATACCGGTCAAATTTAACATAATTCTCATTTCTTCTCCTCCTTTTCTCTTTTTTTCCTGCTTATTTTCTTAGCTTCTTCTTTCCCAACTCACCCTTTTTAGCTGTTGCGTATAAGAGGCATAGGCAGAGCAGATCTGTGAGTTTTCCCTCAGCTAAATGGAACTGATGACAAAAATTGCAGCATGCAATATCGGACACGACTTCTCAATGCAACTCAATGGGTGAGCGGGAAAATAAATAGACCGTACATTGACCATCCATATGCTGTCCGTTTTTTTAATGGATACATTACCAATCTGTAGGAGAGAACACTGCAAATGGTCCTGTAAATGACTGTAGAATAAAAGTCGTTGAGAAAAAAGCACCTTCAAATACGGATAGCATACGGATGCTAGGTGAGAAAAAATTGCACAGTTCGCATAGCACTCGCATGACAAAAGGACACCTATACGGATTCCACTCATCCAACTTTTCAGACGCAGAATCAGACCAGATTCTTACACACCAGAATCTTTAGGACTAGTAATTGTTAAAAATGCATTGCTCAATTACCACACCTACTTTTATTTGTCCCTGATGTATTCACTTAATTTTCTTTTCAGTTTTAGATAATTGCTGTTTGTAATTCTCTCTTACGGTTGCTTCCCGCAGTTGGTTGAAATGGGGTTGTGCAGAGTGTAAATAAAGAATTTACAAAAAAAAAGGTGTAGGGTCAGTTTTTGGTGTTCAGCTCTAGCACCTGCATGATCCTCATTTGTGCTTTCAGGGCTAGGACACACGGTGAATAAAAAAATCGCATTCCACCCGAACTCATGTTACGCTATGGGGCCGTTTTCATCTGCGATTATTCTCATAGCCCTAGTCGGACCAAGAAAACAGTGACAACATGCTGATCCATATTCACTCACACCCTTACACGTTTATAGGTACGAGTGAAACATTACACTGCACTCGGATGACACCAGAGTGTAGTGCGATAATCACATCAGCTGGCAATGAAGGAGAGAGGGAGATTAATTCGTTCCTCTCCTCTACAGCTCCCGCCCTCTCCACTGCAGCTGTGATCTGATTGCAGGATCGGATCACAGTGGCATGACATTCGGCTTACACTCGCAGCACAGCGGGAGCTAACTATCACATCCGATGTACTCGCATTCGATTCCATACGCACATGTGGCCTTAACCTCAAATCTCCACTCATGATGGATAAGTTCCACATGTACTTTGTAGTCCAGCTTCCCCTGGCTCCAATGTTGGTGACCGGTGGCCTTGTTCTACTGTCTCTATTAAACCTAATACTAATTTTATTGAATCCAGAATTAGGATTAACTGTTGCTACATATTTTAACCAGTGTTAAAATGATAAAATGTAGAATATATTTTCCTATAATTCCATACGGGGTTTTTTAAACACAAATGAAATTCATTTTTGCAAACTTTCCAGCGTTTTATCTATTTCTTGGCAGATGACCATGAGACATTTCCGGACAGATACAAGTAATGGACCCAGAAAGCAGACTTTCCTTTCCTTACGTTAATGGCACAGCCACCCGTAACAGCTGGTCAATTAGTAATCATTACTCTGAAAAAGGAAATTAATGTTTTGACAAAATTCAAATGTGTTTCAGCAAACCAAAGCCACAGAAAATGTAATTACACATCCACACTCAGCAGCACATTTGCCACAAGCTTCTGACAATGGCTTGAATTACAATTAAATCTAATGTATGCTTTATTGAAACCATTTCCTGTAATATTTCAGTCCGCAAAGATTTTTTGTGTATTCTGGTAGCAGGTCCATGCTAATCCAGCTGGGGCTAACAAACTATGTTATCTGTCCGAATACATTCTTTTACAAATAAAACTCTATTCGCTAAAGATAATTGCTTATCTTTAATTAGAAAATCAAATATTTCCAATAATTCTAAAGGGTATTGACTCTGTTGCCCAAAATAATCATTTGTGTTTTAAATAATTTTTTAACCATTTTTGTTATTATGGTATTTGTTAATGGGGTTTTTTTAGCCACATTTTTTACAATGGTTCACATAGGTGGATGATTTTTGCGCAAAACTAAAAAAACACATTTTTTTCACTTTTACTTTTTTGTATCTTTTTTAACCCATTAACAACCATGGACTGTAATGGTACGTCCTAACCTATATAGTTGTAATCACCTGCAGCTGCTGCGGGTAGCTGCCGGTGATTCGTTCACATGTCAGCTGATTTCAACATCTGAAATGTGTGCCTCGCAGGCACGAGTGGATCCGCGATTCACTCGCGCCTGTTAACCCCTAAATCGCAATGTCAAAATGTGACATTGCAATTTAAATCCCCGCCTCGGTAAATCTTCACTTGCCCGACTCCATCGTTGGCGCAGTGACGTGATCACTGTGAGCTGTGATGACTCCTGTAGCTATCATGACTCACTTCCTAATTCACCCAGCCGAGTGCTGCCAGTAACAAGAGGTGAGTATTTCTGGTGATCACAGCTGTGTAGCTGTGATTAACAGAAATTAATGAGCGATCTGACTGCTAATCCTTATAGTCCCCTTATGGACTAGTAAAATAAAGAAAAAAGTTAAAAAAAAAAGTTTAAAAAATGTAAAATAAATGAAAAAAAAACTAAAAGTTCCAATCACCTCTCATTCGCCCCATAGAAAATTAATGGGTTAAAAAAAATAAAAAATATACAAACATTTGATATCACCGCCTTCAGAAATGCCCGATCTATCAAAATATAAAATCAATTAATGTGATCGATAAACGGTATAGTGGCAAAAAAATTCCAAACGTCAAAATTATGTTTTTTGGTTGCCGCAAATTTTGCGCAAAATGCAATAACAGGCAATCAAAAAGTAGCATCTGCGCATAAATGGTACCATTAAAAACATCAACTTGAGACACAAAAAATAAGTCATCACTGAGCCAAAGATCCTGAAAAATCAAAGATCCTGAAAAATTATAACGGTACAGGTCGCAGAAAATGGCGCAAAAAGTGTGCCACTTTTTTGGACAAACGTCTGAATTTTTTTTGACAACATAGATAAAAGTAAACTTATACATGTTTAGTATCTACGAACTTGTGCCGACCTGAGGAATCATACTGACAAATCAGTGTTACCATATAGTGAACACGATGAATTAAAATATCTCAAAAACAATCAAGCAATCACACTTTTTTTGCAATTTTTCCGCACTTGGAATTTTTTGTAGTTCTCCAATACACAATATGTTAAAACTTATGGTTTTATTTAAAAGTACAATTTGTCCCACAAAAAACAAGCCCTCATATGGCAAGATTGACAGAAAATAAAAAAAAGTTACGGCTCTCGAAAGAAGGGGAGCAAAAAAAAAAAACGTAATCCTTTAAAATGTCGCACGATAGTCTTCAACGACACAAAAATAAAAATGTACTCCATGAGTGTATTGTATAATTGCAACAAAAAGTTTGTAACATTTCAAAAATGCCATATATGATGAATTAGGCTAAAACATATGTATAAGATAATCTATGCCCACATTTAAACTGAGTAAAGTTACCGTAACTTAAAAAAGGCACAAAACAATAAATATGCGCAAACATAAAAAGTTACTATTTGAAATATTTTTACTCTAGAAAAGAAGGCTTAATAATTCTACATCTTACAGCCAGATCATGTTACATACTTTACACTGACGCGTGGCAATTACCCCGAAAGACCATGTCTACAAATTGAGGTTCTGATCTGGCATTTCCCAGAGTAGCATTGCAGCTATAAGTCTCCTCACTACTGACATGCTGGATTGGTGTGTCAGTCTCTGCAAGGAGAATAGCTTTCCCCCTAGACCCTGATTGAGGTTCTCATCTGGCATAAATCCTAAGGCGGGCTTTGCACGCTGCGACATCACAAGCCGATGCTGCGATGCCGAGCGCGATAGTCCCCGCCCCCGTCGCAGCAGCGATATCCTTGTGATAGCTGCCATAGCGAACATTATCGCTACGGCAGCTTCGCATTGACTCACCCGCCCTGCGACGTCGCTCTGGCCGGCGACCCGCCTCCTTATTAAGGGGGCGGGTCGTGCGGCGTCACTGCGATGTCACATGGCAGGCGGCCAATAGATGCGGAGGGGCGGAGATGAGCGGGATGTAAACATCACGCCCACCTCCTTCCTTCCGCATATCCTACGGAAGCCGCGGTGACGCCGGTAGATGTTCCTCGCTCCTGCGACTTCACACACAGCGATGTGTGTTGCCGCAGTAGCGAGGAACAACATCGGACCGTCGCTAATTATGGATTACGCTGACGCTGCACCGATGATACGATTACGACGCTTTTGCGCTCGTTAATTGTATCATCAAACCTTTACACACTACGATGTCGCCTGCGATGCCGGAAGTACGTCATTTTCAATTTGACCCCACCGACATCGCACCTGCGATGTCGTAGTGTGCAAAGCCCGCCTTAGTCCAGTGGCATAGCTAAGAGTTCAGCTCAGGGGGGTGAAACATCTGAGTGGGCCCCTAACCAGGTAACCATGATAACTACAGTGGCACAGACTAATCGTGGGTATAGGGGAACCTCAGCAGATGACACTGATATTACCACTATATGGTGACTATGCAGTGGTAGATATCGGTGCTGCAGCATATACAAGAGATTACAGTATTACAGTACAGTTATAGATAGTGAGTTACAGCTGATGTTCTTTCTGATGGAATTGTTCACCTTTTATGTCTTTTCCATCTGGCCCAGACCAACATGACAACTTCTTCCAGCCACAACTCGTCTACAGAGATTACAACAGACACATTTGACTTCTCACATTTCTGGCACTGTCCCCATCTAATCCCAGCCTGCACAAACTCCTCATTCTGCCGTCACCCCAATACTGAGCCACTGCTGTTGCATGTGTCCCTATTACTGCACCTGCTGTGTGGCACAAAAACTGTGCTCCTCTTGCTGCCCCACATAGTAATGCCACCACTGTGCCCTCACATGGTAATAATGCCACCACTGTGCCCCACCACATACTAATGCCACCACTATACCCCCACATATTAATGCCACCTTTACATGGTAAAATGCCTCCTTTGTGCCCTCTAGATGGTACAATTGCCCCCAGAAAATATTTTTGCCCTGTATAAGTGTCGCGGGCGGGGAAGGACGCCGCTGCGCTCGCTAACGCTCGGGTCCGGCGCTGCTGCGATGGCTGCTCGGTGGCTCGAGCGGTGGGCCGGATCCGGGGACTCGAGCCGCGCTCCTCACCCATGAGTGAAAGGGGGTAGTTTGGTTTGGGGATTTGGTCCGTGACGCCACCCACGGGTTGTGGTGAGGTTGGGCAGCACCGCTGCTGGTGACTGGGAACCCGGGAGCGATGGCAGGGAGCAGCTGGGATGTTGTTTTCCCCCTCCGTGGGTAGGGGTTGGTGGTCCTGGGGCCCGGTGAGATGACGGTGAGGCAGGGTTGGATGGGTGCAGGGTTGGATGGGTGCAGAGTCGCCTGGACTGCGCAGCGCGGTGCCGGATGGCACGGTTGTACTCACTCAGCCACAAATATACGCAAAGTCTCTGGTAAACCAAACAGCTGGATGGACGGGTCCCGCAGCCGGCTGCTGTGGCTTCTCCTGGACGGTTGGTGGTGGCTGCCTTTCCCTGCACCTTTGTGTATGTTCGGTCCCAATGGATTCCCACCGGTAACCCACTCCCCAGCGTGTATATGTGCCGGAGGAGCCCTTTTGCCCGCAGGCTCTGGCCCTTAGAACTCTAGCTGTGGCGGTAGCTGTATTTCCTTCTGTTGGTTGGACGGTTGCCTTCAATCGGGTCTTGGCTGTTAGGAAACCTCTGGGGTTCCGGTTACTGACGGATTTGATCTCTAATAGCGACTCCAAGCCTGGTCGGGGTCTGTAGGCCCTGCCTGGGTGTGCTGGCTTCACTTCACTCCCCGGTTTGGTACCGGCGGGCCACCGCCAGTCCCCGGTCCTACGGTTCCGCGTTGATCTGCCTCTCCTGCAGACAGCCACCACCGTCTGACAACCTTGCTCTTAGTGCCTGGGTCACACACCCGGACACGGTCAGTTTGCTCCTCCACTTCCACTTCACTCCTCACTTACTACTACTCTAACTTCCTTCTCCCGCCTCCAGGACTGTGTACTCCTCAGTGGGTGGGGCCAACCACCTGGCTCCACCCCACCTGGTGTGGACATCAGCCCCTGGAGGGAGGCAACAAGGATTTTGTGTCTGGCTGATGTGCCTGTCTCAGGGTGGGGGTGTATGTTGTAGTACCTGTGACGACCTGGCTAGTCCAGGGCGCCACATAAGTGCCATAGAAAAGTGCCTACATTTTGCTCCTAGAAAGTAATAATGCCCCCTGTGTGCCTGTTACGGACAATGCACTTAGTGCTCTTATAACAATAATAGTTCTTAACTTTCTTAACTGTCTATTTAACAGTTAATAATGTCCCCTCCTGTACAGCTCATCTATGCACAGTATGAAGCCCCTATACCTCCCCTATACACAGTATGATGTTCCCATAACTCTTCCTATACACAGTATGATACCTCTACACCTTCCCTATACACAGTATGATGCCTCTACACCTCCCCTATACACAGTATGATGGGCCTACAGCTCCCCCAAAACAATGGTCCACACACTGTATTATGGTCACCACAGTAGCCGACACACTGAATAATTGTCCCCACAGCAGCCTCCACATTGTATAATGGCTTCAGTATTAGCCCCCCACACTGGATGAGGGCCCCCAAAGTAGTCCCCACAGTATATGACAGCCCCCACATTAGCTCCCATACTGCAGAAAGGTCCCTCCATTAGTTCCCACACTGTATAATGTGTGCTACGTTACGTTACGTTAGCTACCACAATGCAAAAAGGCTCCTCACACTGTATAAATGCCCCACACACCAGTGGCATAGCTAGAGTCCGATGGACCCTGATGCAACAGTCACATGTACGGGTCCTTGCAGCTTTCTAAATCCTATAAAGACATGTGTCTCACCCCCTTTATTATGTTGTAATGTCCCCCATCCTGGTATATATAGTATGTCCCCATCCTAGTGTATATAGACCTCCAGTCTGGTGTATATGGGCCCCCAAAATGGTCCCCATTCTGGTGTAAATGAACCCCCAGCCTGGGACCCATGCTAGTATTTATGGGCCCCCACCCTAGGCCCCATGCTGGTATATATGCGCCCCCACCATGGGGCCCATGCTGGTATATAAGGGCCCTCATGCTGGTATACATGAGCCCTCAGCCTGAGTCCCATCCTGGTGTATATGGGTCCTCAGCCTGATGTATATGGGTCTCCAGCCTGGACACCATGTTAGTACATATGGGCCCCCAGCCTTGACATTTATGTCCCCCATTCTGTATTTAAAAAAAAAAATCATATACTCACCCCCCCAGCAGGTCTTGAGCGGTGTAGTGCGGGCAGGACATCGTGTGCACAAGACATCAGAATCCCAGCGCTTTGCGATGACATCACCACACTGGGACTCTGATGCCCTCTGTATGTGCGCTGTCATCAGCAGCAGTGCAGGGAGATCGTGACTCCTCAGCACTGCCGCAGAGGTTAACTATGTCAGCGCGCTATGCACTCTCTCCCTCTCTCTCCCCAAGTCTCTGTCTGTCTGTCTCGCTATCTGTCTGTCTCTGTCTGTCTCTCGTCGCTCTGTCTCTGTCTGAATCTATCTGTCTGTCTGTCTCTTGGCCTGTCTGTTTCTGTCTGTCTCTTTCCCTGTCTGCTTCTGTCTGTCTCTTTCCCTGTCTGTCTCTGTATCTCTTTGTCTGTCTCTGTCTGTCTCTCTATCTGTCTATCTGTCTCTGTCTGTCTCTTGTCCTGTCTGTCTCTCTGTCTGTCTCTTTCCCTGTCTGTCTCTGTATCTCTTTGTCTGTCTGTCTCTATTTGTCTCTCTCTATCTGTGTATCTGTCTGTCTCTCTCTAACTCTGTCGGTCTCTTTCCCTGTCTGTCTCTGTCTGTCAATCTATGTGTCTATCTGTGTCTGTCTGTCTCTATCCATGTCTGTCTCTGTCTTTCTGTCTGTCTGCCTATCTGTCTGTCTCTGTATCAGTTTCTCTGTCTGCCTCTCTCTCTCTGTCTGTTTGTCTCTCTATCTGTCTCTATTTTTCCCTGTCTGTCTCTTTCTCTGTCTGCCTGTCTCTTTCCCTGCCTGTCTGTCTCTGTCTGTCTGCCTTTTTCCCTGTCTGTCTCTGTCTGTTTGTCTCTGTCTATTTCCCTGTCTTGCTCTGTCTGTCTCTGTATAACTGTCTCTTTCCCTGTCTTTCTCTGTCTGTATATTTCCCTGTCTGTCTGTCTCCCTGTCTGTCTCTATCTGTTTCTTTCAATTTCTATCTCTTTCCATTTCTGTCTCTTTCAATATCTGTCTCTTTCCCTTTCTCTTTGTCTGTCTCATTCCCTGTCTGCCTTTGTCTCTCTCTATCTTTCTCTCTCTGTCTGTTTCTCAGTCTCTTTCCCTGTCTGTCTCTTTCCCTGTCTACCTGTTTGTCTGTATCTTTCCCTATCTGTCTCTCTCTGTCTGCCTCTGTCTTTGTCTCTCTTTCCCTGTCTGTCTCTTTCTCTCTCTGTTTGTCTCTGTCTCTTGCCATGTTTGCCTCTGTCTGTCTGCCTCTGTCTGTCTCTTTCCTTGCCTGCCTTTTTTACCCTTTATGTTTGTCTCTGTCTCTTTCCCTGTCTGCCTCTGTCTGTCTCTTTCCCTGTCTACCTCTGTCTGTTTGTCTCTGTCTGTCTCTTTCCCTGTGTGTCTTTTCCTGTCTGTCTCTTTCTCTGTATGTCTGTCTGTCTTTGTCTGTTTGTCTCTGTCTCTTTCCCTGTCTGCCTCTGTCTGTCTGTCTCTTTCCATTTCTGTCTCTGTCTTTGTCTGTCTCTTTCCCTGTCTGTTTCTTTGTCCGTCTGTCTTTTTCCATGTCTGCATCTGTCTGTCTGCCTCTGTCTGTCTCTTTCCCTGTCTGTCTGCCTTTTTTCCCTATCTATCTGTCTAGTTCTCTGTCTCTTTCCCTGTCTGCCTCTGTCTGTCTCTTTCTCTGTCTATCTGTCTCTGTCTGCCTTTTTTCCCTGTTTGTCTCTGTCTATTTGTCTCTTTCCCTGTCTGCCTCTGTCTGTCTGTCTCTGTCTGTCTCTTTCCCTGTGTGTGTTTCCTGTCTCTTTTTCTGTATGTCTGTCTGTCTCTGTCTGTCTTTTTTTTCCCGTCTCTCTTTCCCTGCCTGTCTGTCTCTGTCTGTCTGCCTTTTTCCCTGTCTGTCTCTGTCTGTTTGTCTCTGTCTATTTCCCTGTCTTGCTCTGTCTGTCTCTGTATGTCTGTCTCTTTCCCTGTCTGTCTCTTTCCCTGTCTGTATCTTTCCCTGTCTTTCTCTATCTGTTTCTTTCCCTTTCTGTCTCTTTTCATTTCTGTCTCTTTCAATATCTGTTTCTTTCCCTTTCTCTTTGTCTGTCTCATTCCCTGTCTGCCTTTGTCTCTCTCTATCTTTCTCTCTCTGTCTGTTTCTCAGTCTCTTTCCCTGTCTGTCTCTTTCCCTGTCTATCTGTGTGTCTGTATTTTTCCCTATCTGTCTCTCTCTGTCTGCCTCTGTCTTTGTCTCTCTTTCCCTGTCTGTCTCTTTCTCTCTCTGTTTGTCTCTGTCTCTTGCCATGTTTGCCTCTGTCTGTCTGCCTCTGTCTGTCTCTTTCCCTGTCTGCCTTTTTTACCCTTTGTGTTTGTCTCTGTCTCTTTCCCTGTCTGCCTCTGTCTGTCTCTTTCTCTGTCTGTCTCTGTCTTTCTGCCTTTTTCCCTGTTTGTCTCTTTCTGTTTGTCTCCTTCCCTGTCTATCTCTGTCTGTCTGTCTCTGTCTGCCTCTTTCCCTGTGTGTCTTTTCTTGTCTGTCTCTTTCTCTGTATGTCTGTCTGTCTTTGTCTGGCTTTTTTTTCCTGTCTGTCTCTGTTTGTCTCTGTCTCTTTCCCTGTCTGCCTCTGTCTGTCTGTCTCTTTCCATTTCTGTCTTTGTCTTTGTCTGTGTCTTTCCCTGTCTGTCTCTTTGTCCATCTGTCTTTTTCCATGTCTGCATCTGTCTGTCTGCCTCTGTCTGTTTCTTTCCCTGTCTGTCTGCCTTTTTTCCCTATCTATCTGTCTATTTCTCTGTCTCTTTCCCTGTCTGCCTATGTCTGTCTCTTTCTCTGTCTATCTGTCTCTGTCTGCCTTTTTTCCCCGTTTGTCTCTGTCTATTTGTCTCTTTCCCTTTCTGCCTCTGTCTGTCTGTCTCTTTCCCTGTGTGTATTTCCTGTCTTTTTTTCTGTATGTCTGTCTGTCTCTGTCTGTCTTTTTATTCCTGTCTCTCTATCTCTTTCCCTGTCTGTCTGTGCCTACTGTATGTCTATCTGTCTCTGTCTTTCTCTCAGTCTGTATCTTTCTGTCACAGAAACAAGAGACCAGTTCAGCTCACCAAAGTAGATAGGATATCTCAGAAGGTGCGATGCACAGAAAAATATCAGGCCGGTTCCTGAACTGAAGCAATCCAGATTAGAAGAAGACCAGCGTCCGCAGATAATATATTAAAACCTTTGCTTTATTCTTCTTAGACACCGTCCGGTCTACGCATTTCGAACAAAAAATGTTCTTAATCATGACACCTAAATCTGTCCATTGATATCATATTACCTCACACATAAGCTTCTTATACTAAGAATGTCCTATAGCAACCAAACACAGCTCCTGATAATGACCTGTAGCTCCCAGCTCCATTGACTTTAATGGAGGCAGGTTTTTTGGAGAGTAACTGTAAAGTGCAGGGTTAATTTTTCCCGTCAAAACATAGTCTATGACATTCCCTGGGTCACATGGGGTGTCTGGGCAAAAATTCGTGATTGTAAATTCCTTTAGTGGACACACACACATACACTCAGCTTTATATATTAGATAACTGAATAAAGATTGAAAAATGTAACCAATAAAGTTGGAGTGTATTAACTTGCATGTTAAGCTTTTCAATAAATATAACCTCCAGGTGTTGCCCATATTAGGAATCAAATGACTCTAGAGTGGCCTCCTTTTACTCCCTCCGTCGATGCAATTTACCGGGCAGGTGGTTTTTGGCTGATTGCCATAACACCACTAAAAACAAGTAGATTTCACTTAAATACAAGTAGTGGATCTACAAGCAATAAAGTTGTGACCTTCTGATTCCAGACTCGCCAGAGGTCCCCCAAGAGCAGGATAAACTCATGACAACTATGTGGGTGTATTATAATACTGTATATGTAGGACGATGGAATGCATTATAATATTTGGAGGTTTATGGGGAGTGCATTAGAAAATATAGAGGACTAGGGGGGTGCATTATACTATATTAGATAGATACAGTTGAAACCAGAAGTTTCCATGCACTATGTAAAATTCATGGTTTTTCTCACTATCTGACATGGAATCAGAATAATCCTTTCCCGTTTTAGGTCAATTAGGAACCAATATTATTTATATTTGCCAAATGTCACAAAAATGGGAGAGCGAATGTTTAAGTCATTTTTATTACTTTCTGCAAAGTCAAAAGTTTACAACACTAAGGCGGGCTTTACACGCTGCGACATCGCTAGCAATTGCTAGCGATGTCGAGCGCGATAGCACCAGCCCCCGTCGTACATGCGATATCTGGTGCTTGCTGCCTTAGCGAACATAATCACTACGGCAGCTTTACACGCACATACCTGGTCGGCGACGTTGCTGTGACCGCCGAACAATCCCTCCTTCAAGGGGGAGGTGCGTTCGGCGTCACAGCGACGTCACCGTGACGCCCACCTTCTTCCTTCCGCATTGCTGGTGGATGCGATGTGTGGTGCTGCAGCAATGACAATCAACATCGTATCTGCAGCAGTAACGACATTATAGAAATGAGCGACGTGATACAGATCAGCGATTTTTGTACACTTTTGCGCTCATTCATCGTCGCACCTAGGATTTACACATTGCGATGTCGCTACTGGTGCCGGATGTGTGTCACTAACGACGTGACCCCGACGATATATCGGTAGCGATGTCGCAACGTGTAAAGCCCACCTAAGAGTATTATGCCTTTAAACAATATGGGACAGCCCATATGATGTTGTCATGTCTTTGGTAGCTTCTGGTTTATTGGCAACATCTGACTTAATTAGAGACACACCTGTGACACACCTGTGGATGTATTTTAATGCACACCTGAAACACACTGCTTCTTTGTGTAGCGTCATGGGAAAGTAAAAAAAAAAAAATCAGCCAAGATCTCAGGAACAAAATTGTGGACATGCACAAGTTTTGTTCATCCTTGGGTGCAATTTACAGATACCTGAAGATGTCTTGTTCATCTGTTCAAACAATTATATGCAAGTACAAACAAGATGGGAATGTACAGCCATCATACAGCTCAGGAAGGATATGGGTTCTGTGTACCAGACATGAACGTGCTTTGGTCAGACATGTGCATATCAACCCAAGAACAAAAGCAAAAGACCTTATGAACATTCTGGCAGAAGCTGGTAAAATTGTGTCATTATCCACAGTAAAACAAGTAGTGTATCAACATGGGTTGAAAGGCCACTCTGCAGGAAGAAGCCGTTACTCAAAAAGAAGCATAAAAAAAAGCCAGATTAATGTTTGCAAATGCACATAGGAATCAAGACCTTAATTTTTGGAGACATGTCCTGCAGTCTGACAAAACTAAAATGTAACTGTTTGGAGAAGCTTTGAAGCCTAAGAACACCACCCCAGCTGTGAAACACAGGGGTAGTAGCATAATGTTGTGGGGTTGATATGCTACAGGAGGGACTGGTGCACTTCACAAAATAGATGGCATCATGAGGAAAGAAGATTATGTGGCAATACTGAAGCAACATCTCAAGACATCAGCCAGGAACTTAAAGCTTGGGCGTAAATGGGTCTTCTAAATGGACAATGACCCTAAGCATGCCGCTAACCTGGTTACAAAGTGGTTTAAGGATAACAAAGTGAATGTTTTGGAGTGGCCATCATAAAGCCCTGATCTGAATCCTATTGAAAATTTATGGGCAAAGCTGAATAGGCAGGTGTGAGCAAGGCGACCTACAAACATGGCTCAGTTACACTAGTTCTGTCAGAAGGAATGGGCCCAAATTTCTACCAACTATTGTGAGAAGCTTGGGGAAGGATATCCAAAACGTTTGACCCAAGTCATACAGTTTAAGGGCAATGGTACCAAATATTAATGAAATGGATGGAAACGTTTGACTTTTCAGAAAGTAATAAAAATGCCTTATAACATTCTCTTTCTCTCATTATTCTGGCATTTGGCAAATATAAATAATTTTGGTTTCTAACTAACCTAAAATAGGAAAGGTTTATTCTGATCACATGTCAGATAGTGAGAAAAGCATGCAGATGTGTCTTTTTAGATAGTGTATGTAAACTTCTGGTTACAGCTGTAGGTACAGTAGATGATAAAAGCACTGTGCATGTCCCAGAGCTTTGAGCTATTGCCCTTCCAATAGCAGAAGTAAAAAATGTCAGCGCTTAAATTTTGAACAGTGATGGGTACTTTATTCAGAAGAGAAGAATGAATTGATCTGCTGTAAACTAATTTCTATTAGAATTTCATGAAATATGCATGAGCTTGAAAATTAGAACAACTTGTGATTCAAGTCTCTATATAGGTAGATAGAGCAATAACTTTTATTAGGGGGCTTGCCGAGGTTGTGTGTAAAGCCCCCTTCACACGTCATTGATTCTGGCATATATGACGTCCGTTTTCATACGTGCCGGAGACATGGACATATGCAGACCCATTAAAATCAATGGGTCTGCATACACATCAGTGTTTTCACGAGGACTGTGTGTCCGCATGGAGCACACGTGTGTCCATGTGTTCTGCACGAAGACAATCTGTTTCTCTCCGAAAAAACTAATGTCACACAGACCCCACACGGATGTTGTCCGTGTTACATCAATGTGACATTGACAATGACAAGAAAACACGTGTCATTGAAATAAAATGATTTTCTATACTTACCTGTCTCCACCGCTGCTGTCTTCGGCGCTGCTGTCATTTGCTTCTGGGTCTCGCTCGTTATGCTCATTGCATATTCACTGAATCGCAGACCAGGAAACAGCAGCAGCGCCAGAGTTAGCAGCGCCGGGGACAGGCGAGTATAGACGTTCATGCTGTCCGTGTGCTATCTGTATGTCACACGTAGAGCACAGGGACAGCACATGTATGCCAAAATCATGGAACACAGATGGGCCGTACACAACTTTAACACGGCCGTGCAAAACAAGAATATTTTTCACGTAAATGTGAAGGGAGCCTAAGACACTATTTTGTCTTCAGGTTTGGTGTGTAAGACAGGAGATGAGTTAATAGATGCTGAAATGTATTCCTGAAAAATTCTGTAGCTTTTTGGTAATGTACCGCCCTCGTGGAAGCAGCCGAGCTGCTCGGATTCGGGTTCGCTGTGGCTCGAGGGTCTCCGGACCCGGGGGTCATGCGGCCACTCGAATGAAAAGGGGGGTATTTACAAGGGAGTTATTGTTTGTGACGCCACCCGTGGTGTGTGGTAATTGGGAGTACCACCGCTGATGTTGGGAGTACCCGGGGATGATGAAACAGGTCAGCAAGGTGTTGTAACCCTCCACGGGTAGGGGGGTACCCCGGGACTCGGTCAGGGGGAATGCCGTGGGGATGCAGAGGTCACTCTCATACTCACTCAATTCATAAGCAGACACCGACAACCAGGTAAACCAAGTCTCTGGGTACCACTGCCGCTGAGGGGAGCTCGTCCGGGTCCCATCCCCAAGTGGTGCTGCCTGGTGATCCGTGACCTGCCTCCTGGCAATTAGTTTAGACTTCAACTTGATGGCCCAGTAGCGTGAAACTAGCCGGGCCCTGCTTCCTACTATGGCTAAGTATGGGAGCTTGCTCTCAGGGCTCACGCTTGGTATTTTCTGGACCATTTTAGTTGGAAAGTCCTATCCCCCTCGTTGTGCGAATGCCCCGATACTGGAGTGGGTGGGAATGGATCGTAAAGGCTCCGTTCTCCTCAGGTGAATTGCTGGGTTGCCTGAAGCTACTCCCCGACCTAGGGTCCATCTACCCCATCGTGCCTTCGATCCCGGACCAGTGACAGGGCTAGGCTGCCGGCCGTCCTCCTCGATGGGTCCGAGCACCTCACCACAATCTCCTGCGACTGGGGGTCCAACTCCTCTAGGCTCAGACCACCATCTGCAACCTAGGCAGTTACTTCGGGTGTCACCACTCCCGACTTCCTCTGAGCTCGAGGGCTATTTCCAACTCCTTCTACACTCACAGACCAACTACAACTAACTATACACCTCCCCTCCCTTCCCTGACTCCCCAGGTGGGCGACTCTATTCCACTCAAGCCGTCCACTGGTGTGTCAGGTGGGTGTGGTGCAGGGTGTCTCTAGGATTTGATTTGCTGTTGGAGGCAACACCACTGAAGTAGGGACCCAGAACCAAGAGGGAGGTGGAATACTGCACGGAAGGGCAGCTTGTGCAGTACCCTGTGACGACCTGATAGTCCAGGGGCGTCACAGTAATACAAGAAATTGCTGCCCACCCACAGAAGGAAGAGACCCAAACTGCAGAGAAGTGAGTAAGGAGGCTGAAAGGTTTAAAAGAAAAAATTATGTTGGAGAGTGGTGGAGCTTTTTTGCTAATGATGTGCAATACTCCAGAGACAATGTGTTTTTTACAGTCCGTTGTATAACCTGTTTAAAGCTGGGCCAGATGAATGAAGCCTAACGATGTTCTCTTGTTTAAAATCAGAGCAGCAGAGAGATTCCAGGACAGTAAAATATGCAATGATACACAAGCAAGAGTCATAGGAGTAACTCAAAGCACCTTGGCTTCAATACAAATTTTTTTTACCAATTGCTATTATAATGATTCTTTTTTAGCAACAGAAAGACCTTTGGGCCCCAAAACGTTTAGGCCAGGGATGGGCAATTAATTTTCCCATGGGGCCGCATGAGAAGTTGGGATGGTTTTAGAGGGCCGGACTAATATAATTAACTCGGTTCTACATATATATATGTGGCGCCCTGGACAAGCCAGGACGTCACAGGAACTGCAACAACACACCCCACACCCCGGTTAGGATATCTAAGTCAGACACAAATCCTTGTTGCCTCCCTCCAGGGGCTGATGTCCACACCAGGTGGGGCGGAGCCAGGCGGTTGTCTCCACCCACCGAGGAGTTCACAGTCCTGGAGGCGGGAAAAGGGTTCAGTTACAGTTGGGAGTGTAGAGCGAGAGTGAGGGAAGTAGTAGTGAGGAACTGACTGGCCGTGTCCGGGTACGTGGCCCGGGCACAGAAACAGCAAGGTTGGCAGACGGTGGTGACCGTCTGCAGGAGAGACCGATTGACGCACAACCGTAAGGACCGGGGACGGGCGGTGGCCCACCGGTACCGGATCGGGGAGCGAAGAGAAGCCAGCACCATCCGGCAGGGCCTACGGACCCCGACCAGGCTAGGAGTCGCCGTAAAACTGGTCAAATCAGTCAGCGTCGGGAACCTCCAGGGTTTCCCAGCAATAAAGACCCGACTGAAGGCAACCGTCCAAACCGTGAGGGAGATAAAGCTACCGCCTGAGCTAGAGCTCCCAGGGCCAGAGCCTGCGGGCAAAAGGGGGCTCCCTTAGCCAACATACCGCGGGGGAGTGGGTTACCGGTGGGAAGCCATCGGGGCTGAGAACATAACACCGGTGCAGGGAGAGACAGTTACCGCCAACCTACCGGGAGTGACCGTCGCAGCCGTCTGTGGGACTCGTCCATCCAGCCGTTTGTTTTACCAGAGACTCCGTGTGCGTTACTGGCTGAGTAAGTACCACCGTGCCATCTGGCACTGCGCTGCCCCGCGACCCTGCACCTGGCCAAGCCTTGCAATCCATCAATCAGACAACAACTCCGGGCCCCGGGACTACCAAAATCCCCCTACCCACGGAGGGGAGTAAAACATCCCAGCTGCTCCCTGTCACCGCTCCCGGGATCCCCGTACAGAGTAGCGGTGGTGCCCCAACCTCATCACACACCATGGGTGGCGTCACAAACCGACATCCCAAACACCAACAAAACACCCCTTTCACTCACGGGCGAGGAGCGCCGCTCGAGTCCCCGGATCCGGCCCACCGCTCGAGCCACTGAGCAGCAACAGCAGCGCCGGACCCGGGCGTGGTGAGCGCAGCGCCCTCCCCGCCCGCGACATATATATATATATATATATATAAAATATAATATACACACACGCATATATACGGTGTGTGTATATAATATATATACGCATACACACAAAATATACATACATACATACACACACAATCCCCATATACTACATCACTACACCCGCCACATACTACACCTATAATATACATCCCTATACACTACACCTGTAATAAACTACACCTCTATATACTATACCACTATATACTACATCACTACACCCCTATATACACCTGTAATATACTACATCACTATATACTACACCTGTAAGAAACTGCACCACTACATCACTATATACTACACCTGTGATAACCTACATCACTACACCCCTATATACTACACTTGTATTATACTACACCACTACACCCCTATATACATCTGTATTGTACTACGCCCCTATATACACCTGTATTATACTACACCACTATATACTACACCTGTATTATACTACACTCCTATATACTACACCTGTATTATACTACAGCACTACACCCCTATATACACCTGTATTATACAGCAGGTGTATATAGGGGTGTAGTATAATACAGGTGTATAAAGGGGTGTAGTATAATACAGGTGTATATAGGGGTGTAGTGGTGTAGTATAATACAGGTGTATATAGGGGTGTAGTATAATACAGGTGTATATAGGGGTGTAGTGGTGTAGTATAATACAGGTGTGTATATAGGGATGTAGAGGTATAGTATAATACAGGTGTATATAGGGGTGTAGTGGTGTAGTATAATACAGGTGTATATAGGGGTGTAGTGCTGTAGTATAATACAGGTGTATATAGGGGTGTAGTGGTGTAGTATAATACAGGTGTGTATATAGGGGTCTAGTGGTATAGTATAATATAGGTGTATATAGGGGGTGTAGTGGTGTAGTATAATACAGGTGTATATAGGGGTGTAGTGGTGTAGTATAATACAGGTGTGTGTATATAGGGGTCTAGGGGTGTAGTATAATACAGGTTTGTATATAGGGGTATAGTGGTGTAGTATAATACAGGTGTATATAGGGGTGTAGTATTATACTACACCACTACACCCCCCCATATACCACACCTGTAAAACTACATTCCCATATACTAAACCACTACACCCCAAATATTTGTCAACAGTTAACCCCCCCAGGTTACTAGTAACCACTCACCTCTCTCTTCTTATTGTCCCCTCCTCAGGCTCCTCCGTACGTGCCCCCCGCTGAGCGGCTTCTCTTTCACATGCCCAGGCTGCGCCGACGCTGTATTCCTAGGAGCCGCTGCTTCTCTCCATACGGCCCCCGCCGCTGCAACGTCTTCTGCTGCCGGGCGGGAACTTTTTAAATGACACACGCACGCCGTACTGACGATATCAGGGCGCGTGTGTGTCACAGAGAAAAGTGCCGGACAGGGAACAGACGACAGATTCCTGCATTCCGTTGCCTGCACTGACTGTGCGGAGCTGCAGGATCTGTTCTCTGTTTCCTACCCGGCACGCAGCGTGTGATGAGGGCAATCTGACCACGGGCCTCCCGGAGCCTGGAGCTCCGGACAACAGGTCAGATTGCCCTCATCACTGACCGGCCAGCAAGGACACCCTGAGCCAGGCAGGCCGGTCATGGAGAGTAGGCGGGCCGGTTGTGGCCAGCGGGCCGCCCCTTGCCCAGATCTGGTCTAGACCATGGCACAACCACTACCTTTACACTCCCAATAGCCCAACATTGACACACTTGGTAAAAATATAAGACGATGAGGTCTGTTGAGAAAAGGGATTTAGCTTTTATTCATTTTTTTTGCATCCCTCAATAGGTGATCCAAAGCTTTAGCAAGCTATTGTATTGATGATATGCTAAATCTATCATCTCTGTATTATATAATGTGTCTAAAGAGTAGTATTAAACACAAGTTTAGGCAACCTTGGCCTTATTGCTTCTGAAGTTGGAACTAGAAGCTAATCAACTAAAACCAGAGCCTAAAGTCAAGAATAGGTTACAAAAATAAACAAACATCTAATGAAAAATGCATTTAAGGTCATGAGAGATGATGGGACTAATCCTGCGCTTATAGTTACCTATAGAATTCTATGTGCTTGACAGCACTGATGACACTATAATTATCTCTGCTCATCACTAACACATGAAGTGGAGAAATTAAGGACTAGCAGGCAGGGCAAAGTTCAGAGGCAGTCAGAAAAATAAGAGATCAAAGACAGGTGACAGGAAACGAGGTTAATTGTCCAGGTTAATAGTATTACATTTAAGAAGAAACTAAAATTAGCAAGTAGGTAGGCAGGAATTTTCAGTAGAGATGCAAGGCTTGTATGTCTGGTGTACTGGTACCTCAAAGACCAGCAACAAGTCTCTGCTATCTTATTTTTAAGGTGCACCTTTATAGTCCAACCAATGTGAAGGAGTAGAAAGAACTTGGCACTCTTTTGTCAGTTGCAAAGCATATTTGTTCTGCAACCCAAAACATGACCTTTCTCAAACTTCAGGTGCTGCCAAGTTTAAAGCACATCAATCACCAAGATTTTCCTATATAACCTAAAGCCTAAAGTCAGTGGTATACTGGCATTATGATGCTGATTCTATACATACCTTTAGCTATCAGCTCGGATGTATAGGTTTGAAACATAAGCAAGTAAAGTTTGTAAAATGAGCAGCTTTTTAAGTGGCAGCAGTTGCCAATCAGTTGATAGCTGGGGTGGGTATTCATAGTGATTCCTGCCCCCCTGCCTATCCATCCTCCCCCTGTTATGTATGCTACTGTAATTCTATTATAGAATTGTTTTACTAAGTGACTAGAAGGACCTGTGCTGATGTCACACACATATGACCAGAAGAGTGGGGCCTCAGCCAACATAGCTGATACCAGGAAGCAACATTATTTTCCTGTTCGCTGAGGCAGTTGTCTGCAGTTTTCAACATCATGTGTGCTCTCTTTTTGAAATGTAACCTTTCTAAAACTGAACTTCTTCTACTCTCTCCTTCTAATAACCTCCCTAAACCTGACATCTCCCTCTCTGTGTGCGGCACCACGATAACACCTAGGCCGCAGGCTCGCTGTCTGGGTGTTATGCCTGACACTGATCTCCTTCACCTCCTTTATACAATCCCTCACCCAGTCTTGTCAAACATCTCTAGAATCCGCACCTTTCTCATCAGAGAAACAAAAAATACCCTCACTGTCGCCATGATCAACTCCCTCCATGATTACTGTAATTCTCTATTATTTGGCCTCCCCCCTCACTAGACTTTCCCCTCTCCAGTCCATCCTTATTGCTGCTGCCAGGGTCACCTATCTTGGCAGTCACTGTACTGGCTGCCCATACATTGTAGCATCCAATTTAAATCACTTGTTCTCACCTAAAAAGTTCTTCACAGCATGGCACCCTGCGACCTATCCACCCTCATCTCTGTCTATCACCCTACCCATTCTCCACGCTCCACAAACAACTTTCGACTAACATCAACACTAATCCAAACCTCAAACTCTCGGCTTCAAGCTCCACTAATGGAAGGCTTTACCCCAAGAACCTAAATTCTTGGGGTAAAGAATCACTTCATATATATCCCATCCACTATTTTTCAGAACATAATTCTCTGTTACACTTCACTGCACCCAAAAGCATTAGAAAGATTGTCTGGTAACTGGCTCATGCAGCGTTTATGAATCCCCGATTTCTTTGAGATGGCTGGATGGTCGTTGTAGGGTTTTCCTTTCTTATTTATCTAAGTGAAAAAGCACATTGCGCCTTAAGATATTAAGAAACGCATGTTTGAAAGAAGAAAAAGATAAGGAAACAAGATAGAAAAAGGAAGAGAATATAGAAGAAGCATAAGAGGATGAGCAGGGAAAAAGTGGGACGGGAGGAGGGAAAATAGAGGTGGGGATGAGGGGGGAAGGAGTAGGCGGACATTCAAACTCGCTGTGTTTATCAGCACATTTACAGAATTGCGGATTCGTTTGTTCCCGTGCTGTCTCCCACCAGCTCTCTATAGTCCCCTGTTTGTTGGAAGTTCATCCACCCCCGCCAGGTGGCCCAGAATTTCACATAGGAGTCATGCAGTGAGGAGGTCAGATCCTCCATATGCATTAGGGCATTGACCTTAGTTATCCACTGTGCCACCGTGGGGGGGGGATTGAGTTCTCCATTACTCCGGAATACATAATCTCACTGCCATTATGAGGAACTTTCTCGGGGATGTTTTGTATGTTTTTAGTGGGGTCTCACAGTGATGCAACAGGAAGATGGCTGGACCCATTTCCTCAGTGGTTCCTGTAACCAACCGGATGATATCAGACACCCCTTTCCAAAACGGTTGGATTGCCTCGCATTCCCAAAACACGTGGAGGAGAGTGCCTTCCTCCACACCACATCTCAAACAAGTAGGATCCACCCCTGGAAAAATGGCATGAACTCTAGATGGCACCCTGTACCATCTGGACAGCAATTTGTAACTGGCCTCCTGGAATCTAGAGCTAATGGATGAACTGTGTGCAAGCAGACAGATAAGTTCCCACTGGTCAGAGGAGAGACTTACGCTGAGGTCACCTTCCCACTTCACTACAAAAGACGGAGGAGGTTGATCAGGGGGAGAGGATAACAAAGAATATACCGCCGATAGTGAGTGTCGTATCGGGCCTGTTCCCCCACAGATAATTTCAAATTGTGTCTTGGGCTGCTGGAAGTAGGCCCTATTTGGAATTTTATTGAGAAAATGTGCTAACTGTAAACACCTCCATTGTCCCAATAGGGCTGGGGTGTGTCTATTCTCCAGAATGGCAACCGAGGGCCAACCCTCCCGATCTCCCAAGTCTTCTACCCGATCTATGCCATTGCGTATCCACAACTGAAATATGGGGTCTTTTCTTCCCGGCTCAAAAGAGGGATGGCTCAGGATAGGCATCATGCGGGAGTGAAGGGTGATCAATTCTGCGTGCACCGCACCCGTGTTGCACTACATCACCGTAGGGCCAATAGTTGGATGTACCTTCCGCCCTGCAGGAGCTTCAGAGAGCACCCAAGGCAATTTATTTAGAGGTATTTGAGAAAAAGACTGTTCTATTTGAACCCACACCTTCTGTGTACCGTTCCTGCACCAATCAATTATTCTGGTGAGGTGGCCTGCTAAATGGTAAGGCTTCATGTCCGGCAGCCTGACCCACCTCTGCATTTCGGTCTAAATAGGGTAGTTCTCTTTAAGCGTACTGATTTGCCCGCCCATATAAAAGATGACTGAATTGACTCGAGTGTCCGGAAGAATGCGGTTGGAATTTTAATTGGGAGAGCTAGCAGAATGTATAGGAGCCTGGGCAATATATTCATCTTAAAGATTTGACTTCTACCAAACCATGAGAACAGAGATTTTACCCACCGGTCACAGTCTTTCCTAATAGATGCTTATTATTGTTTTTATATGATCTTCTGAATTGTAAAGTGCTATGGAATATGTTGGCGCTATAGAAATAAACATTATTTTTATTATTATTATTATTATTATTATTATTATTATTATTATTAAATTACCTTAAATTGACCATGATGAGTATAAATGGCCCCCCTCTCAAAATAAAAAAAGAAAAACTCTATATACTCATGTCAATATTCGGCACCTATTTTGTACATAAATTAATATTGCCTTAACCACTGGAAAACCTGCAGTGCATGAAGTGGTTTTCATTTTGTTATGGAAATTACAGTTAATCAGCAATATACAGGAACTCAGGGTTTGATAACTGACTTGCGATATATATAGTAGAAAGGGGACATATTTACGAGGATAGGGACATATACACCAGGATGAGAACATATACAACAGTATGGGGACATTTACCAGGATGGTGAGCATATATACTAGGATGGGGGACATAGTAACAGAATGGGGACATATATACCAGGATGAGGACATATATACCAGGTTGAGACTAGGATGGAGACATATATACCAGAATGGGTACATATTTACCAGGATGGGGGGCATATATACCAGGATGTGGGACATATTTACAAGAATGGGGACATATGTGCCAGAATGGGGACAGGCAGCATGGTGGCTCAGTGGTTAGCACTGCAGTCTTGCAGCACTGGGGTCCTGGGTTCAAATCCCACCAAGGACACCATCTGCAAGGAGTTTGTATGTTCTCCCCGTGTTTGCGTGGGTTTCCTCCGGGTTCTCCGGTTTCCTCTCACACTCCAAAAACATACAGTTAGGGACCTTAGATTGTGAGCCCCAATGGGGACAGTGTTGCCAATGCATGTAAAGTCCTATAGAATTAATAGCGCTATATAAATGAATAAATTATTATTATTATTATTATATGTACTAGGATGGGGGACTTATTTTTGAGGAACAAGCCGAGGATGGGATACATTAAAATAGGATGGGGGACATTACTGAATAAAGGGGGGAGGAAAACTCTTATGTTTTTAAAGGATTTAGAAGCCAAATAGGGCCCATACAGCTGACCAACAGGGGGGGCCGCAGGTCCAAATTTTGCATCAGGTAGCATCGAACTCTACTTACGCTACTGTATACCAGACCGTAAGTTGTAAATATAAAGTGTCAGTGGTTTTATAGTCCTACGTATGTTGGGTACCGTATATACGGTAGACTGTTTATTGGTTAGATGTGGGTACAGACCAAGCCACTGTCAGGCAGTAGGGTATTTCTACAGAAACCTTTTTAACAACACATACATTTTCTGGTCTATATTCTACCCCACTATTTGTGTAATATGCAAAGAAAACTGTTTAATTTTTCCCCTGTGGAGTCACAGTTGTGCAATTGAACACTGATTACAGCTGACGGCTGGATGGCATAGTAGATCACTTTATCATTAGGGGGCCCTTCTAACCAAAGGGGATTATCCTCAGACAACTCTTTTAATGGAATTTTACTGTAGGTAATTATGCATTGAAATTTGGATTTTATACTGTGCAGTCATTTGAATAAGCAAATCAGCAATATTTAGGCTAAACATCACTGACAAAGACATCTGTGTTTTACCTATTCTTATAACAAGATAAGACAGCTGAAGTTAGATATGTGGTCCTAAATATATCCTACAGCTAATTTTACAAAAAAGTCTCCAACATGACTCTATAGAACAGACCTGGGCAAGGGGCGGCCCGCGGGCCACATCTGTGACCGGCCCGCCTTGTTCAGGGCGTCCTTGCTGGCCGGTCAGTGATGAGGGCAATCTGATCTGTTGTCCGGAGCTCCAGGCTCCGGGGAGGCCCGTGGTCAGATTGCCCTCATCACACGCTGCGTGCCGGGTAGGAAACAGAGAACAGATCCTGCAGCTCCGCACAGTCAGTGCAGGCAGCGGAATGCAGGAATCTGTCCTCTGTTCCCTGTCCGGCACTTTTCTCTGTGACACACACGCGCCCTGATATCGTCAGTACGGCGTGCGTGTGTCATTTGAAAAGTTCCCGCCCGGCAGCAGAAGACGCGCCGGGCAGGGAGCGATCCTGCAGCTCTGCAAGTGCAGGCAGCGGAACGCAGGACTCTCTCCTCTGTTCCCTGCCCAACACCTTTCTCTGTGACACACGCGCGCCCTGATGTCATGAGTATGGCGCGCGCGCGTGTCACTTGAAAAGTTCCCGCCCGGCAGGAGAAGAAGCTACAGCAGCCGGGGCCGGTACGGAGAGAAGCAGCGGCGGGGGCCCGTACAAGAGCAGCAGTGGCGGGGGTCCGTACAAGAGAAGAAGCGGCAGGGGCCCGTACAAGAGCAGCAGCGGCGGGGGCCCGTACGGAGGTGCCTGGGGATGGAGAGGTGAGTGGTGACTAGTAACCTGAGGGGATAATGGGGGGTGGGGTAACTGGTGACTAATATTTGGGGTGTAGTGATGTAACATATGGGAAGGTAGTTTTACAGGTGTAGTATATAGGGGTCTGGTGATGTATATGGGGATGTAGTGATGTACCGTATATTACAGGTGTATATAGGGATGTAGTGTAGTATATTACAGGTGTAGTATATAGGGATGTAGTGTAGCATATTACAGGTGCAGTATATAGGGATGTAGTGATGTATATTACAGGTGCAGTATATAGGGATGTAGTGTAGTATGTTACAGGTGCAGTATATAGGGATGTAGTGTAGTATATTACAGGTGCAGTATATAGGGATGTAGTGTAGTATATTACAGGTGCAGTATATAGTAATGCAGTGTAGTATGTTACAGGTGCAGTATATAGGGATGTAGTGTAGTATATTACAGGTGCAGTATATAGGGATGTAGTGTAGTATATTACAGGTGCAGTAAATAGGGATGTAGTGTAGTATATTACAGGTGCAATATATAGGGATGTAGTGTAGTATGTTACAGGTGCAGTATATAGGGATGTAGTGTAGTATATTACAGGTGCAGTATATAGGGATGTAGTGATGTATATTACAGGTGCAGTATATAGGGATGTAGTGATGTATATTACAGGTGCAGTATATAGGGATGTAGTGTAGTAAATTACAGGTGCAGTATATAGGAGTGTAGTGATGTATATTACAGGTGCAGTATATAGGAGTGTAGTTGTTAGGGCCAGGTGGACGGGCAGACCCAGGAGGTGGATCCACTGGGCCGAACTCCTTAATGAAGGCAAGGGGTCCGGTAGCCGGAGCACTACGGGTAGCAGGACAGTCCGTGCAAAAGAGTGGAATGGAGAAGTCCCTGGGACCACGGAGTCGCTGATGGTAGTCCGGGTGACGGAGCTCAGGTTCGGTGGCCGAGATGTTGTCAGGCAGAGTCCGGAACCGATGGAGCGAGAGGACGGGTCACCACAGGGATCAGAGATGGTACGGACTGACGGGATGGCAGATAGTCAGCGTTCGAGGTTCGGGAATCGGCAGGACCGGATGGCGAGGCAGGAGCGGCTCTAGGAGAGAGATAGGTAAGTATATCACAGAGACACAAGGAGACCTGACTCCTAGCTTAGGAAACACGAAGAACAGGCCCCCGCCCACTTGGACATTAAACCCCTTTATACCCTGTACCTGTGTGTTCAATATCCTTGAAGCCTACAAATGATCACTGGTTATTAATTAACCCATGAATGACAATCCAAATGGACACGTCTTTTTTTGAAAAATTGTATACAAATCTTTATTAACAAAATTAGTACTTTATGAGGGCACACAAAATAGACAGACAGTGTTGTTAAAAACATGTGCAAACCACCATATTAAAAACCAACAGGGCAGTGTGGTCAGTCAAGCAATATCATCCACATGAGATATAACACAGCGGTCATAATTACATATCACAGGCTCAATTTATCTCAAGATAATTCCAGAGTTCATAAGTATTGCATACATACATCTATATTTTATAAAAATATTTTAGTGTAGGACTGCTTCAAATGAGTCATCAGGCTTTGTCCACAGGCTTTTTACTTCATGCAGCATTTGCTTGGACCTGTCCCGCCCACAGCCATGACTCAGTCATGGGTACGGGATTGAAATAGACCAGGTGAGTGCTGCTAAGAGCAGTTCTACCATTCATATGTGAGGCCGTATGGCACATTTTATAAAAATATTTTAGTGTAGGACTGCTTCAAATGAGATTTGCCGTGACGTGGCGAAGCAGCTCAAGAAATTGCAATTTTTTGCCAAAAATCTCAAAAAAATTTTTTATAATAAGTACAGTTTGGAATGTTTAGTGCTGTAGTGCACATTTGGTGCTGGCTTTTTGTTTTTTCTTCATTGAATTGGTCGGTGGTTGACCTCCACCTTGCTATGCACCCCAATTTGGGATGTATTCCATCTGTCTGGATTTTGGCGGTTGGTGACTGTTCACATTAAGTCATCAGGCTTTGTCCACAGGCTTTTTACTTCATGCAGCATTTGCTTGGACCTGTCCCGCCCACAGCCATGACTCAGTCATGGGTACGGGATTGAAATAGACCAGGTGAGTGCTGCTAAGAGCAGTTCTACCATTCATATGTGAGGCCGTATGGCACATTTTATAAAAATATTTTAGTGTAGGACTGCTTCAAATGAGATTTGCCGTGACGTGGCGAAGCAGCTCAAGAAATTGCAATTTTTTGCCAAAAATCTCAAAAATTTTTTTTATAATAAGTACAGTTTGGAATGTTTAGTGCTGTAGTGCACATTTGGTGCTGGCTTTTTGTTTTTTCTTCATTGAATTGGTCGGTGGTTGACCTCCACCTTGCTATGCACCCCAATTTGGGATGTATTCCATCTGTCTGGATTTTGGCGGTTGGTGACTGTTCACATTAAGTCATCAGGCTTTGTCCACAGGCTTTTTACTTCATGCAGCATTTGCTTGGACCTGTCCCGCCCACAGCCATGACTCAGTCATGGGTACGGGATTGAAATAGACCAGGTGAGTGCTGCTAAGAGCAGTTCTACCATTCATATGTGAGGCCGTATGGCACATTTTATAAAAATATTTTAGTGTAGGACTGCTTCAAATGAGATTTGCCGTGACGTGGCGAAGCAGCTCAAGAAATTGCAATTTTTTGCCAAAAATCTCAAAAAAATTTTTTATAATAAGTACAGTTTGGAATGTTTAGTGCTATAGTGCACATTTGGTGCTGGCTTTTTGTTTTTTCTTCATTGAATTGGTCGGTGGTTGACCTCCACCTTGCTATGCACCCCAATTTGGGATGTATTCCATCTGTCTGGATTTTGGCGGTTGGTGACTGTTCACATTAAGTCATCAGGCTTTGTCCACAGGCTTTTTACTTCATGCAGCATTTGCTTGGACCTGTCCCGCCCACAGCCATGACTCAGTCATGGGTACGGGATTGAAATAGACCAGGTGAGTGCTGCTAAGAGCAGTTCTACCATTCATATGTGAGGCCGTATGGCACATTTTATAAAAATATTTTAGTGTAGGACTGCTTCAAATGAGATTTGCCGTGACGTGGCGAAGCAGCTCAAGAAATTGCAATTTTTTGCCAAAAATCTCAAAAAATTTTTTTATAATAAGTACAGTTTGGAATGTTTAGTGCTGTAGTGCACATTTGGTGCTGGCTTTTTGTTTTTTCTTCATTGAATTGGTCGGTGGTTGACCTCCACCTTGCTATGCACCCCAATTTGGGATGTATTCCATCTGTCTGGATTTTGGCGGTTGGTGACTGTTCACATTAAGTCATCAGGCTTTGTCCACAGGCTTTTTACTTCATGCAGCATTTGCTTGGACCTGTCCCGCCCACAGCCATGACTCAGTCATGGGTACGGGATTGAAATAGACCAGGTGAGTGCTGCTAAGAGCAGTTCTACCATTCATATGTGAGGCCGTATGGCACATTTTATAAAAATATTTTAGTGTAGGACTGCTTCAAATGAGATTTGCCGTGACGTGGCGAAGCAGCTTAAGAAATTGCAATTTTTTGCCAAAAATCTCAAAAAACTTTTTTATAATAAGTACAGTTTGGAATGTTTAGTGCTGTAGTGCACATTTGGTGCTGGCTTTTTGTTTTTTTTTTTTCTTTTTTTATACATCTATAGATGCAACCAAGGCTGTAATAAATTTGAGGTGTTTGTCTGATAATACAGACCCGCTGTAGCCATAGTTCCAATCTCGACCACACTGCCCTGAGGTGCAGGGCAGTGTGGTCAAGATTGGAACTATGGCTACAGCGGGTCTGTATTATCAGACAAACACCTCAAATCTCTAATTAATTCAGGGCTTGTCCCTGCACTTTTCTCCGGTTCAATGTCTATGGTAACCTCTTGGTTTATGGTATCTATAACCTTGACATGTAATTGTGTATATCTGACTGCCTGTTAAATTTATTACAGCCTTGGTTGCATCTATAGATGTATGTATGTGACTGAATCATTTATATTTATATTTATGTGTACCCCTGCTGGCTGTAAAGGTGTGCTTCTCTAGATGTAATACCTATAACTATGTCTAGTTCCTGACTACCTGCAACTTTGTCTGCAATTTTGGCTGATTAAATTATAGTAGAGAGGTTAAATATTGACCATCTTATATATGTTCTATGAAACTTCATGCCAATAAATTGCACTTTCTTGCTGGTTGTCAGGACAAGTTTATATGCAATACTTATGAACTCTGGAATTATCTTGAGATAAATTGAGCCTGTGATATGTAATTATGACCGCTGTGTTATATCTCATGTGGATGATATTGCTTGACTGACCACACTGCCCTGTTGGTTTTTAATATGGTGGTTTGCACATGTTTTTAACAACACTGTCTGTCTATTTTGTGTGCCTCATAAAGTACTAATTTTGTTAATAAAGATTTGTATACAATTTTTCAAAAAAAGACGTGTCCATTTGGATTGTCATTCATGGGTTAATTAATAACCAGTGATCATTTGTAGGCTTCAATGTAATTCTTGGGATCATGGTTTAAGGATATTGTAATCTATGATATTATGGATCTTATTCAATTAATGGTGGTTTCTGTGTTCAATATCCTGTCTGTGGACGCTGGCCCTTTAAGAAAGGGTCAATGACCGCGCGCGCGCCCTAATGCGCATGCGCGAGGCCCGGGTGCCAGAAGCCGGGGCAGGGAGCGGCGAACAGGAGGCAGGGGAGCCGGGCTGGAGCGAAGCTGCCAGCGGACGCTGGGAGCGGGGACCGGGACACCTAGGGATCATAGGTGAGGAGGCCTGGAGGCTGTGGAGCGGGGAACGCCGGACAGACAGAGGAGCCGGGGAGTGAGCCAGGGAAGCCGGGGAGCGTGGCAGGGGAGCCGGGGAGCTGGACAGGGGACCCGGGGAGCAAGACAGTACCCCCTCCCCCACGCCCCCCTCCCCGCAAACGGGACAGGAAGGCACGAATCAGAGGAGTACCCACATTCTCCCGGGGTTCCCAGGACCTATCCTCAGGACCATACCCCGCCCAGTCCACCAAGAAGAACTGCCGGCCCCGTACGGTTTTCATGGCCACGATATCCCTTACCGCATAGATGTCATCATCAGCAATAGGAGGAGGAGCCGAACTGGCAGCAGCGGAGAAGGGACCAAGGACAACCGGCTTGAGCAGGGAGACGTGGAAGGGGTTGGGTATCCTCATCGTGGCCGGGAGCTGCAGCTTGTAGGAGACATCATTTATTCTGCAGAGGACTTTAAACGGCCCGATGTAGCGAGGACCCAGCTTGTATGATGGTAGCTTCAATCGGACGTACTTGGAAGCAAGCCAGACGAGATCTCCTGGAGAGAAACACGGAGGATCCAAACGCCTCTTGTCTGCGTGTCTCTTCATCCGCAGGGAAGCACGTCCAAGGGACGCCTTGACAGAGTCCCAAATTGTTGCAAAGTCACGGGCTAAAGCATCAGCAGCAGGGACATCCGAGGAAGAGGATACAGGCAATGGGACGGAAGGCTGAAGTCCGTAAACGACATGGAAGGGAGAGCTGGAGGAGGACTCACTGACGTGGTGGTTATGGGAGAATTCAGCCCAAGGAAGAAGCGTGGACCAGTCGTCATGATGGGCGTTGACGTAGTGACGTAAGAAGGAGGTCAAGATCTGATTGACTCGTTCCACTTGGCCATTCGACTGAGGATGGTAGGCTGAAGAAAAGTCCAGAGTCACTCCCAGATGTTTGCAGAGAGCCCTCCAGAAGCGGGAGGTGAACTGAGTTCCTCTGTCGGACACAATGTGTGATGGAAAGCCATGCAACCGGAAGATGTGCTGTATGTAGGCGTCAGCGAGTTCCTGGGCTGAGGGCAGTCCAGCCATAGGGACGAAATGAGCCATTTTGGAGAACCGATCCACCACGACCCATATGACTGTGTGTCCGGAGGACAGGGGCAAGTCCGTAATGAAGTCCATTGCAATGTGTTGCCACGGAACTGAGGGTATAGGCAGAGGCAGAAGACGGCCATATGGCAGATGTTTGGGCGTCTTGTTCCTGGCACAAGAGGAGCAGGCTGAGACAAAAGAAGAGACGTCCGTACGAAGGGATGGCCACCAGTAATGACATACAATCGTACTCCATGTTCTTTTCTGACCAGCATGGCCGGCTGTTTTCGAGGCATGGCCCCAGTGCAACACTTTTTGCCTGTCAGTCTCAGAGACGTAGGTCTTCCCGGGCGGTATCTGGGCCAGGGTGACAGGGGCCACCGGAATGATTTTACTAGGGCAGATGATGGGCTGGGATGTCTCCTCCTCCTGCTCCATGGGCATGAATGACCTGGACAAGGCATCTGCGCGTACATTCTTGTCCGCAGGTCGGAAATGGAGCTGGAAATCGAACCTGGCAAAGAACAAGGACCACCTGGCTTGCCGTGGGTTCAGTCGCTGAGCGGACCGCAGGTATTCCAGGTTCTTGTGGTCCGTGTAAATGATCACGGGGTACACTGCTCCCTCCAGAAGGTAGCGCCATTCCTCCAGAGCCAGTTTGACTGCCAATAGCTCTCGGTCACCGATGGTGTAGTTGCGTTCAGGCGCTGAGAAGCTCTTGGAGAAGAAACCGCAAGTCACCATCTTCCCGGAGGAGGACTGCTGCATGAGCACTGCTCCGGCTCCCGAGGAGGAGGCATCCACCTCCAAGGTGAACTGTCGGTTTAACTCCGGACGGTGGAGCACAGGGGAGGAAGCAAATGCCTGTTTCAGGGAGCCAAACGCGGCGTCGGCCGCAGGTGACCAGTCCTTTGGATTAGCCCCCTTCTTGGTCAAGGCGGAGAGAGGTGCAGTCAGAGCTGAGAAGTGAGGGATGAACTGACGATAATAGTTTGCGAATCCCAGAAAGCGTTGGATTGCCTTCAGTCCAGAAGGAGGGGGCCAGTTGAGAATGGAAGAGACCTTCTCTGGATCCATCTGCAGTCCGGTATCGGAGATTACGTAACCCAGGAAGGGAAGAGAAGACTGCTCGAAGACACACTTCTCGTACTTGGCGTACAGACGATTTTCCCTCAGTCTTTGTAGTACCAGCTGCATGTTCTCTCTGTGGGTCTGGAGGTCCGGAGAAAAGACCAGGATGTCATCAAGATACACCACCACACAGATGTAGAGAAGGTCCCGGAACACGTCGTTCACCAATTCCTGAAAGACTGCTGGTGCGTTACACAGGCCGAAGGGCATCACACAGTATTCATAGTGCCCATCGCGAGTATTGAACGCGGTCTTCCATTCGTCCCCAGAGCGGATGCGGACCAGGTTGTAGGCACCCCGAAGATCCAACTTGGTAAACACACGAGCTCCTCTAAGCCGATCAAACAATTCGGGGATGAGCGGCAGGGGGTATTTATTTTTCACGGTGATTTGGTTCAATCCCCGGTAGTCAATACATGGGCGTAGGTCGCCCTCTTTCTTCTTAACGAAGAAGAAGCCTGCTCCAGCAGGAGAGGAGGATCTCCGAATGAATCCCCTTGCCAGGTTCTCTGTGATGTAGGTAGACATGGCCCTTGTTTCGGCAGGAGACAGCGGATATATCCGTCCTCGAGGTGGTGTAGTTCCCGGGAGCAGGTCGATGGCACAATCGTAAGGACGATGTGGCGGAAGTACCTCTGATTCCTTTTTGTCAAAGACGTCCGCGAAGGACCAATAGGCCGAGGGCAGTCCCGGTAGGGACTCTGGAACCGGAGGTCGTTGGATGGGTTGAATAGCCTTCAGACAGTTCTCGTGGCAAGAGGGGCCCCATCGGTTGATTTCACCAGTACCCCAGCTGACTGAGGGTTCGTGTGTCCGTAACCAGGGGAGTCCCAGCAGGATTTGATGGGACATGTGTGGGAGGACATAGAGAGCGATGTTCTCGGTGTGCAGGGCACCGATACGCAGTTCCACCGGCTTGGTGATCCACGAGATGGTGTCAGAGAGGGGTCTCCCATCCACAGAGGCAATGACTAGGGGTTTGTCGAGTGGAGTAACAGGCACCTGGTACTTGTCCACCGTGGCCTGCTGGATGAAATTGCCTGCTGCCCCGGAATCGAGGTACGCCTCGGCCGTGAACCGCGTCTCTCCCGTTGTCACTTGAACAGTCCACGTAACCGGGTCTGAGAGAGTCCCAGCACCTAGGGTGGCCTCTCCTACCAACCCTAGGCTTTGGAGTTACCCGGCCTCTCTGGACAGGAGCGTAGAAGGTGTGTGCCATCTCCGCAGTAGAAGCAGAGGCCCTTGGCGAGCCATTCTGCTCGGCGTTGTTCAGACTGCCGCAAACGGTCGATCTGCATGGGCAGATATAGGGATGTAGTGTAGTATATAGGGATGTAGTGTAGTATATTACAGGTGCAGTATATAGGGATCTAGTGTTGTATATTACAGGTGCAGTATATAGGGATGTAGTGTAGTATATTACAGGTGCAGTATATAGGGATGTAGTGTAATATATTACAGGTGTAGTATATAGGGATGTAGTATAGTATATTACAGGTGCAGTATATAGGGACGTAGTGATGTATATTACAGGTGCAGTATATAGGGATGTAGTGATGTATATTACAGGTGCAGTATATAGGGATGTGGTGATGTATATTGCAGGTGCAGTATATAGGGATGTAGTGATGTATGTTACAGGTGCAGTATATAGGGATGTAGTGTAGTATATTACAGGTGCAGTATATAGGGATGTGGTGATGTATTTTGCAGGTGCAGTATATAGGGATGTAGTGTAGTATATTACAGGTGCAATATATAGGGATGTAGTGTAGTATATTACAGGTGCAGTATATAGGGATGTAGTGATGTATATTACAGGTGCAGTATATAGGGATGTAGTGTAGTATATTACAGGTGCAGTATATAGGGATGTAGTGATGTATATTACAGGTGCAGTATATAGGGATGTAGTGTAGTATATTACAGGTGCAGTATATAGGGATGTGGTAATGTATTTTGCAGGTGCAGTATATAGGGATGTAGTGTAGTATATTACAGGTGCAGTATATAGGGATGTAGTGTAGTATATTACAGGTGCAGTATATAGGGATGTAGTGTAGTATATTACAGGTGCAGTATATAGGGATGTAGTGATTATATTACAGGTGCAGTATATAGGGATGTAGTGATGTATATTACAGGTGCAGTATATAGGGATGTAGTGTTGTATATTACAGGTGCAGTATATAGGGATGTAGTGTAGTATATTACAGGTGCAGTATATAGGGATGTAGTGATGTATATTACAGGTGCAGTATATAGGGATGTAGTGTAGTATATTACAGGTGCAGTATATAGGGATGTAGTGATGTATATTACAGGTGCAGTATATAGGGATGTAGTGTAGTATATTACAGGCGCAGTATATAGGGATGTAGTGATGTATATTACAGGTGCAGTATATAGGGATGTAGTGATGTATATTACAGGTGCAGTATATAGGGATGTAGTGTAGTATATTACAGGTGCAGTACATAGGGATGTAGTGATGTATATTACAGGTGCAGTATATAGGGATGTAGTGATGTATATTACAGGTGCAGTATATAGGCAAGTAGTGTAGTATATTACAGGTGCAGTATATAGGGATGTGGTGATGTATATTGCAGGTGCAGTATATAGGGATGTAGTGTAGCATATTACAGGTGCAGTATATAGGGATGTGGTGATGTATATTGCAGGTGCAGTATATAGGGATGTAGTGATGTATATTACAGGTGCAGTATATAGGGATGTAGTGTAGTATATTACAGGTGCAGTATATAGGGATGTGGTGATGTATTTTGCAGGTGCAGTATATAGGGATGTAGTGTAGTATATTACAGGTGCAATATATAGGGATGTAGTGTAGTATATTACAGGTGCAGTATATAGGGATGTAGTGATGTATATTACAGGTGCAGTATATAGGGATGTAGTGTAGTATATTACAGGTGCAGTATATAGGGATGTAGTGTTGTATATTACAGGTGCAGTATATAGGGATGTAGTGTAGTATATTACAGGTGCAGTATATAGGGATGTAGTGTAATATATTACAGGTGTAGTATATAGGGATGTAGTATAGTATATTACAGGTGCAGTATATAGGGACGTAGTGATGTATATTACAGGTGCAGTATATAGGGATGTAGTGATGTGTATTACAGGTGCCGTATATAGGGATGTAGTGTAGTATATTACAGGTGCAGTATATAGGGATGTAGTTGTCAGAGTTCCGGGATTTCCAGTTTTCTTTTGAAAGAGCTTGCCCTTTGCCATTTGAAGGTACACCCGGTCTTTCATGTTTCTCTACTCAAACCTGTCTCCCCTAATACGTTTCATGGTCGTATCGTGCCTCCTCCTCCGCCTGTGATGGTTGACGGCCAGGAGCAGTTCGTGGTTGAGGACATTATTGACTCCCGGCTCCATCGGCATCGGCTTCAGTATCTGGTACGTTGGCAGGGGTACTCCCCCGAGGACGATTCCTGGGAACCTGTGAGTAACATTCGAGCGCCCCGGAAGGTTGCTCAGTTTCATCGGCGGTACCCAGACAAGCAGGGCCCTGATCCGTCCTGAGGCCGTTTCTGGGGGGGGGGGGTACTGTCAGAGTTCCGGAATTTACAGTTTTCTTTTGAAAGAGCTTGCCCTTTGTTAACATGGAGTTTTCTGTTCTGTTACCCAACTTCCTGTCCATCTGTTTAAAAGCCGCCCCTAAGCTTAGTCCAGTGCCTGAGTATACTGCTTCCTGTGTGCTCCTGCCCTGCTGCTCTTGGTTCCTGATTGTTTTTTGGATCCTCTTGAAAAACAACCGAATCTGACTCTGGACTTCACCTGGTATCATCTAGCTGTGCCCGGACTCCGTCTGCTGTCTTTGGTCGGCAATTCTGCCCGGTTCCTTCCGTTCCATAACCACTCTGGACTCACATCACGTACGGACATTTTTGGACTATACCTATTGCCCTTTTGTGTCCCGGCTGCTGCGCATTTAGGCCTTCTGGGGTGATTGCCAGACAGTCCCTGTATAGGGGTTCGCTCTTGGTGGTCTCCCTGGGGGAGTCCGGTGCGTGGTCCCGGGAATTCCCTTTCGCTCCGACCCTGGAAGGTATTTCCTGTGTTTATGTTCTACTGTGTTTTTGTTCCGTTTATGTACATATTGTTGGTTGCATATTATAAACGTCTTGCACCAAGAACTCGTCTCTGGTTGTCATTGCCCTAACGCAATCGAAATCCTCAGTACATACAATAGTATTACATTATACTCAGGCCATAAAAGGATTTCGCTGGGGCAATGACTGAGACACGAGTAGATCAGCTCTTCTCCATGATTAACTCATTACAGCAGGAGATGGAGGCGGTGCAAACTAAGCTTAGAGATGTGGAGGTACAGCTGGGCCATGATCACCAGGTACTGGGTCCAGCTATTCAGGATTTGCAAACCAGAGTAGAGGCTCAGGAAGCCGCCCCCACTACGTCTGTATCAGCTGCCGGGATGCCTAGGTTAACCCCATTTCGTTTCAGTGGTGATCGTAGTCAGTTTTGTGGATTTATTAACCAGTGTATACTGTTTTTTGATGTACATGCTGATTATTACTGTTCTGACCGGTCAAAAGTGTTATGTATAATCATGTTGTTAACCTCCCGAGCACTGGCTTGGGCTAATCCTATGATAGAGAATCGTGATATCCGTTTAAATCACCTGGATGACTTTTTAACAGCAATGGCGCAAATGTTTGATGATCCTAATCGCCGTGCTACCGCTGAATCGGCTCTCCTTTCCTTACGTCAGGGAAAGCGGTCTGTCGTCGAATACGCCACTGAGTTCAAAAGGTTAGTGGTAGACACCGACTGGGGAAACAATGCGTTATTGTCAGTTTTCAGAAAGGGTTTGTCCGGTACGAGTTAGCTCGTTCCGAATCTCCACGGGATTTTGAACTGTTTCTCCAACACTGTGTGCGTATCGATACCCGCTTGACGGAACGTAGACAGGAAAAATGGGCAGCTGTAAACCGGGTAACCAACTTTGCGTTTCCTTCTAGAGAACCCGCTCTCAAGACGCCATAGGAGGCCGAGGATGTTCCTATGCAAGTGGACTCTCTACAAAAGCGAGAGACCAACGAACGTCGTGAACACCGGCTCCGTGAGCGTTTGTGTTTCTATTGCGGTCAATCGGACCATTTTCTGATTGACTGCCCAAAACGTCCAAATCGCCCAAATAAGGTATTGGCAGCCATGGCAGAGTGTGACAACACGGACGCAGAGTCCGATATCTCTGAGGCAAGTGGACACCTGGATGCGGTATTTCCCTTGACTGTAATGTCAACTTCACCTATGGACTCAGAAGGGAAATACACCCATTGCTCGCTTCCCATTCAGATACGGTGGGAGGGACAGTTAATTCCTACATCTGCTATGATAGACTCTGGGGCAGGGGGAAATTTCATGGACTCTTCTTTTGCCAGGAAACACGGTATCCAGACTCAACAAAGATCCTCACCGGTTACCATGGAGACGGTAGACGGTTCTCCATTAGTTTCTGGACCAGTTGATCGGGAGACAGTACCCCTAGAATGTGTGATGAAGCCAGGTCAGCAGGAGACCCTTGTTTTCATGTTAATTTCTTCTCCCCATTTTCCGATAATTTTAGGAATTCCTTGGCTGCGGTCTACAAATCCAGTCATCGATTGGGAGACTAAAGAAATATCCTTCCCACCGCAGAGTGGTCCGACCATTAGTCCAACTGTACCGGTTCCAGTAACACCGAATGCGGAGGGCACTGTACAGGTACCTGTTCTACCCCCGGTTTATCATGACTTTGCTGATATATGCGACAAAATAAAAGCAGATCGGCTTCCCTCGCATAGACCGTATGATTGTCCCATAGACTTAGGGGCACTTTGCACACTGCGACATCGCAGGTGCGATGTCGGTGGGGTCAAATTGAAAATGACGCACTTCCGGCATCGCATGCGACATCGCAGTGTGTAAAGGCTGGATGATACGATTAACGAGCGCAAAAGCGTCGTAATCGTATCATCGGTACAGCGTCGGCGTAATCCATAATTACGCTGACGCAATGGTCCGATGTTGTTCCTCGCTCCTGCGGCATCACACATCGCTGTGTGTGAAGTCGCAGGAGCGAGGAACGTCTCCTACCGGCCTCACTGCGGCTTCCGTAGGATATGCGGAAGGAAGGAGGTGGGCAGGATGTTTACATCCTGCTCATCTTTGCCCCTCCGCTCTGATTGGCCGCCTGCCGTGTGACGTCGCAGTGACGCCGCACGACCCGCCCCCTTAACAAGGAGGCGGGTCGCTGGCCACAGGGACGTCGCACGGCAGGTGAGTGTGTGTGTGAAGCTGGCGTAGCGATAACTTTCGCTACGCCAGCTATCACCACATATCGCTGCTGCGACGGGGGCGGGCATTATCGCACTCGGCATCGCAGCATCGGGCTGCGATGTCGTAGTGTGCAAAGCCCGCCTCACTCCCAGGGGCAGAGATCCCGTTTGGTCATGTCTACCCGTTGGCGGCACCTGAGTTAGAAGGACTAAAAGATTACATCGATGAAAGTCTAGCCAAGGGATTTATTCGCCCTTCTACCTCACCAGCAGGGGCACCCATCTTTTTTGTGAAAAAGAAAGAGGGGACTCTGAGACCTTGTATCGACTACCGGGAACTAAATAAGATAACCATCCGGAACCGGTATCCGTTACCGTTGATTCCTGAGCTATTGGAGAGAGTTCAACAGGCAAAGATATTCACTAAATTGGATCTCCGTGGGGCATATAATCTACTCCGCATACGTCCCGGGGACGAGTGGAAAACAGCGTTCAGATGTCGGTATGGACATTATGAGTATCTAGTGATGCCTTTTGGACTTTAACGCCCCTGCGGCTTTCCAACACCTAGTCAACAATATTTTTAGGGATATAATGGACCAATTCATGGTGATTTACCTGGATGATATCTTGATCTTTTCTGATTCCCTACAGGAACACCAGGAGCACGTCAAGACAGTACTTACCTGACTGAGGGATAACCACCTGTATATTAAACTGGAGAAGTGCGAATTCCATTGCTCAAAAATACAATTTTTAGGATATGTCATCTCTCCTCAGGGACTGAACATGGAGTCTGGCAAGATACAAGCAATTCTAGACTGGCCGGAACCGGGAAACATCAAGGAGGTACAACGCTTTGTCGGTTTTGCCAACTTTTACAGACGCTTTATCCGTAACTTTTCAGAGATCGTCCGTCCTATCACTCTGTTAACCAAGAAAGGACAGACGTTTGTGTGGTCCGCCCAGGCCCAGGAAGCTTTCAATCGTCTCAAGGTTTGTTTTACCTCAGCACCAATACTAATACACCCGAATCCCGCACTCCCCTTTATTGTGGAAGTCGACGCTTCCTATTATGCATTAGGGGCTATCCTTTCCCAAAGGAATGGGGACAAGAGTCTCTTGCATCCATGTGCTTTCTTTTCTCGCCGGTTGTCCCCTGCAGAAAGGAACTATGACATTGCGGACAAGGAATTGTTGTCGATTTCAGCTTTTAAGGAATGGAGACACCACTTACAGGGAGCAGCGCAGCAAGTGATAGTTCTCACAGACCATCGTAACCTGGAATTCCTTAAATCTGCCAGGTGCCTGTCTCCACGGCAAGCCGGTTGGAGCTTGTTCCTTAACCAGTTCAATTTTATCGTTACATACTGTCCAGGGTCACGTAATGGGAAAGCCGATGCCTTGTCCCGAATCCACGCCATGGACTCCGTGTCTGGAACCCCGTCTCAGACCGTGTTATCTGATGCCAATTTCGTTGGAGTAATCCAGGACCAGGACTTGTGGAAGGACATCAAGCTGGCCTATGATGGTGACGTATTTCTTGCTGCCCCCCCGAATGATGTGACTCTTGTTCTTCGGAATGGTGTGTGGTTGAGAGAGCGACGTATTTATGTCCCGGAGGCCGTCAGACTTCGGGTTTTCAAATTGGTCCATGACTCCGTGTTGGCAGGTCATAGGGGGGTACAGAAGACGCAGGAATTTCTGAGTCGTTTTTTTCTGGTGGCCAACCTGTTTAAAGGATGTGAAAGACTATGTCCACTCATGTGTGGTTTGTGCCCGGTGCAAGGTCCCTCGTGTGGCTCCTACGGGACTCCTTCAACCGTTACCCGTTCCATCTCGCCCTTGGGGATCCATCTCAATGGATTTTATTGTGGAGTTGCCAGTCTCAGGCGGTCACAATACCATTTTAGTGGTGTTGGATCGGTTGACAAAAGCTGCTCACTTTATTCCATGTACCGGTCTTCCCTCAGCCGCAGAGACAGTGGATTTGGTTATCCAGAATATATTCCGATTGCATGGGGTACCAGATGAGATCATCTCTGACCGGGGCGTGCAGTTCACGTCTAAGTTCTGGAAGGGGTTTTGTTCGGCACTCCATATTGATGTCTGTTTGTCTTCTGCATACCATCCTCAGACAAATGGGCAAACCGAACGGACTAATCAAACCCTGGAGCAGTACCTACGATGTTATGTCAGCTATCTGCAGGACGATTGGTTGAAGCTGCTTCCTTTGGCGGAGTTCTCGTATAACACTCAGAGCAGCTCCACTAAGGTAACGCCCTTTTTCGCTAACTTGGGTTACCATCCGAATGTTTTGCCTAGGTCACCGGTGGCGGTTTCGGTGCCAGCGGTGGAGGACAGATTGACGGAGCTACGACAGAATCTGGAGGTTTTAAAGGACTCTATGGCTTCGGCTCAGGAGCGTTACAAGAAGTCGGCAGACACTCACCGGAAACAGGCACCCATGTATAAGGTAGGGGACTCGGTGTGGTTATCCACCAAGAATCTGAGATTGGGTGTTCCTTCGCAGAAGCTGGGGCAGAAATTCATCGGTCCGTTTAAGATCACCGGGATCGTGAGCCCTGTGGCCTGTCGGCTGAGGTTGCCGCACCATTTGAAGGTACACCCGGTCTTTCATGTTTCTCTACTCAAACCTGTCTCCCCTAATATGTTTCATGGTCGTATCGTGCCTCCTCCTCCGCCTGTGATGGTTGACGGCCAGGAGCAGTTCGTGGTTGAGGACATTATTGACTCCCGGCTCCATCGGCATCGGCTTCAGTATCTGGTACGTTGGCAGGGGTACTCCCCCGAGGACGATTCCTGGGAACCTGTGAGTAACATTCGAGCGCCCCGGAAGGTTGCTCAGTTTCATCGGCGGTACCCAGACAAGCAGGGCCCTGATCCGTCCTGAGGCCATTTCTGGGGGGGGGAGTACTGTCAGAGTTCCGGGATTTACAGTTTTCTTTTGAAAGAGCTTGCCCTTTGTTAACATGGAGTTTTCTGTTCTGTTGCCCTACTTCCTGTCCATCTGTTTAAAAGCCGCCCCTAAGCTTAGTCCAGTGCCTGAGTATACTGCTTCCTGTTTGCTCCTGCCCTGCTGCTCTTGGTTCCTGATTGTTATTTGGATCCTCTTGAAAAACAACCGAATCTGACTCTGGACTTCACCTGGTCTCATCTAGCTGTGCCCGGAATCCGTCTGCTGTCTTTGGTCGGCACTTCTGCCCGGTTCCTTCCGTTTCATAACCACTCTGGACTCACATCACGTACGGACATTTTTGGACTATACCTATTGCCCTTTTGTGTCCCAGCTGCTGCGCATTTAGGCCTTCTGGGGTGATTGCCAGACAGTCCCTGTATAGGGGTTCGCTCTTGGTGGTCTCCCTGGGGGAGTCCGGTGCGTGGTCCCGGGAATTCCCTTTCGCTCCGACCCTGGAAGGTATTTCCTGTGTTTATGTTCTACTGTGTTTTTGTTCCGTTTATGTACATATTGTTGGTTGCATATTATAAACGTCTTGCACCAAGAACTCGTCTCTGGTTGTCATTGCCCTAACGCAATCGAAATCCTCAGTACATACAATAGTATTACAGTAGTGTAGTATATTACAGGTGCAGTATATAGGGATGTAGTGTAGTATATTACAGGTGCAGTATATAGGGATGTAGTGTAGTATATTACAGGTGCAGTATATAGGGATGTAGTGATGTATATTACAGGTGCAGTATGTAGGGGTGTAGTTATGTAGCATATGAGGATTGTTTGTGTATATAGTGAGTGTGTGTGTGTGTATATATGTGTGTGTGTATATATATATATATATATATATATATATATATATATATATATATATATATGTGTGTGTATTTATACTATATGCAGGCTTGTCGCCATAGAAAGGGGGGGCCAGATACAATTTTTTGCACAGGGGCCCCGAGCTGTCAGTGTCCGCCCCTGCTGCTGAGAGCAGACACTTGATTGTGGTGCTCCCGGCATTGGCTCCGTGTGGAGCTCAAACATAACTAGAGCGGGTCTGGTACCTAGGATTAGCGCAGAGAAAAGATCGAAACTGCGAGTGGTACTGGAGTTACATCAGGTACCACACGCTCCCTCCCCGCCCCTGCAGTGGCGTGCCGCCATTACAGGGCTTGATTGCGTTTCTCCAGTACCTGTTTGCATACGTGTGACAGGTACCGGAGAATTTATTATTGAATGTTCTCAGTGAGAGGAACAGGTACCGGAGAAAACACGAGTCTGTGAAATAAAAAGATTTTCCATATTTACCTGCTTTCTTCGGCTCTGCTGCCTCCCGCTCATGACCCCCGCTCATTCATCGAGTATTCACCGCACTCAGGACCTGGAAGTTGGAGCATCACGATGACAGTGACTTGCCCACCCCAGGGCTATGGGACACCCGGTGCCGGGCCGGACTAGTCCGGGGGTCGTCAGTGGTGGCGGGGCCCGACTCCGTGGCCCTGGTGTGTGTCAATTAAATATGGCTGGTGAATAAAGTTTATGGTTGTCGTGACGCCACCTGTGGTTTGCGGCTACTGAGCCGCCGCTGCTGTGTGAGGCCTCCGGGGTGATGGAATGGCAGCAATGATGGTACTGCTCCCCACAGGTGGAGCGGTACCCCGGGGCACAGTTGGTGCTCGTGAGAGTCTATGGTGTGATGTTGTGTGAATAATACGGTGCAGGGCCGACAGGCAGTGAAAGAAACAGGCACAAACAGTAGTCTCTTTACCTTCTCCTCTTTTACTTGGCAACAGTTTAGTCCTGGGAGACCGTCACAGGTGGTAGAGGGCTCCGGCCGGCCTGGAAGTAACTGAGGTATCTTTTTGGACAGATGAGTATGAGGCCTACTCCTGTTCTTTCTTTACTGTTATAGGACCCTGCTCTCTGGCTTAGCAATGGCCCTCTTGCTGCTGGGACCGGTGGTACGTCCCTCTCCCTGTGTGGTAGGCTGCGCAGGCCCTCTCTGGTGCTTCTCTGCTGGAGTCCACACCGGGCCCTGGTGATGCAGCTGTACCTTCGGGCTTTTTATGGGCCAGGTGCTTGCAGCTCTCCTGCCCTTCGGATTCGGCTACCAGGGAGTATTTTAGGCCCTGGTGGCCACAGACTCCGATGTCCGAGTCTCTTCTGTGCCTCTCTGCTCTTCCTGCTTCACTGGGCCAAGCTATTCCAGCTCCAGGCCCCAGTCCGCAGGACAGCACTACTCTGCGTCTGCTTTCTCTGCTTTCTCTCTATAGACTCAACACTAACCCCTCCCTCAGGTCCGACTTAAGGAATGCTCCCTGGAACTCCAGGTTCAGAGCTCCCCCTGCTGGCCTGAGGGAGAAACTGCGTTGGATGTTAAACTTACTGGCCAATGATTCCCCCAATTACCTCCAGGCTCAGCATTAACCCTTTGGAGGGGCAATGCTGTTGTGGCGACCAGGTCCTGGGGCGCCACAACAGTGCCGGGCTCAGTACCGCTGAGGAAATCACCGCGGGGACAGGTGAGTATTCTGCAAGCACAGTGACATTCAGGAGGTCATCGGAGTTTCCAACGAACTCTGTTGACCGCCCCTGCGACGCCCGCGCTACAGCTTCACGGGTTCATCAGAGTTGATTTGGAACTGTGATGAGTCCCTGATGCTGTCCCCGTGATGCTCCGTTTTCCAAGTTCTCACCACACACACACCGAGCACATATATATACATATGTATACACACAAAGCAGACACACATAGATACACCGAGCACTTATACACATATAACGCACATGCATGTATACACTGAACACACACTCTGCTGTACTCACCCAGCGATGTGGTCCCCGGCACTGAAGTCCCCAGCGCTGCTCCTGCTTCCAGCTCCACAAGGCACTGCATATTCAGTGAGCATAATGAGCAGGGGTCAGGAGCAGGAGGCAGCAGAGCCGGAAACAGCATCGCTGGAAAGAGGTAAATATAGAAAATCTTTTTATTAAAAAGACCCGTGTTTTCTCTGGTACTTGTCACACTGATGTCACACGGATCACATCAGTGTGCGATCCGTGTGACACCCGTGCTACCGGTGAAAAAACAGACATGTGTGCGTGCGGGGCCACGAGGGGTTACACGGTCCATGTGAAAGCACGGACGTGTGAGTAACAGCAAATAACAACATGGGTACTTGTGGCATCCATGTTAAAAACAGATGTCACATGTACCTGAAACACAGACGTCTGAAACCAGCCTAAGGCTATGTGCGCACTTACCGGATTTTGCCGCGGATTTTCCACGGATTTGCTGCATGTTTCGCTGCAGAAAATGTTCATAACATCTCTGCAGTGAATCACCAGCAAATCCTATGGAGAAAAAAAATCCTGTGCGCACTGGGCGGAATTTGACAGCTGCATGTTTTGCTGCGGGAATCCCGCAGCAAAAACAAGTGCATGTCACTTCTTTTCCGCACATCGCTGCGGGATTTCACTCCATTGACTCCATTGTAATCATGAAATCCTGCAAGGAATAACGCAGGCAGCAAATTCTGTGCGGTTCACTGCGTTTTCCTGCGTTATTCCCTGCGGTATTTCGCGGTTTACCTCCGGTCATGTGCATCGCCTGTCTGCGGTTTTGCAGGGAAGTGATGTCATTACAGGAAGAGGAAGCCGTGCAGAGTAAACACACACATCACAGACATCACAGACACATAGAACACATAGACACAGACACATAGAACACACATAGAAAGAAAACGGAAATATAGAAAACAAAGAACGTGGGCTCCGCTGCATATTCACCGTCCAGCCGAGGTAAGCACACAGCGGCGGCCCGGTATTCTCAGGCTGGGGAGGGAGAGGGGCAGGGATAATGTCCCCCGCCTCACTCCCCCTCCGGCAGCCGAGAATATCAGCCGCAGCTGCCCCGGGACTGTCGCATGCAATATGCGGCAGTACCGGCGTGTCCTCGGCTCTTCTTGCCACCGTGTAGCAGTGGTGGCAAGGTAATACAAGGGGTTAATGGTAGTGGGGGACCACCGCCATTAACTCCAGGCTTGATCATGGCAGCGTCTATGTGACAGCTGACATGATCAACCCGTAAGTAAAGTGAATAAAACACACACCGAAAAATCCTTTATTTTAAATAAAACAAACAAGCCTCGTTCACCATTTTATTAACCCCCCCAAACAAAGCTCCGGCGTAATCCACCGCTCCGGCGTAATCCAGGTCCGACGTCCTGCGCTGCTTCCATCCAGCCGCGACTGAGACACAGCGCTGAATGAAAGCAGCAGACAGCAGAGGTAATTACCGGTCATTTCCCACGGCCGGTAATGTGAACTCACTGCCGACCGTGGGAAATGCAGCGATCTGTCCTCTATCTATCTATCCCTCTATCCCTCTGTCTATCTATCCCTCTATCTATTCTTCTATCTACTCTCAGAATTAAATGACTTTTTTTTTTTTTTTTTTTTCAATGTGCTTTATTGCATTGAATGCAATAAAGCACATCCCAACCCGCACGCGGCAAAACCGCGGCAATACCGCGAATAATACCGTGGTAAAACCGCAGCAAACCGCGGCAAACCGCATGCGGTTTTCGGGTGCGGTTTCCCGCGTTTTTTTACCGCGGGTGCGGTAATCTTTGAGGGCATGCGGAATTTTCTCAAGAAAATTCCACTTCCCAGTGCGCACAGGGCCTAAAGGTGACAATTTTCTAAAGTGAACAATCACAAGTTCATTAAAGTTCACCATCTCATCATTAAATAATGATGTAATTAGGTCCTCCATATTTTCATTGAATCTTTGTATTGTTTAACTTACTGTTTGTTTATGAAGGGATAGTATATAAACTATATACAGTATGGGGTAAACTAAGTTAATTATATTATAAGTCCGGCCCTCTAAAACCATCCCAATTTCTCATGCGGCCCCATGGGAAAATGAATTGCCCACCCCTGCTATAGAAGATAATTGTAAACAGAAGAAAAGTTCAGCTCACCAGTTTACATGAACACTCGGCCTATCCTTGGTTTAATTGAAAAAGAAGGACATCCAGCAAGCTGGATCACTGCTAAGGCTGTCAGTCCATATTTCCCGGGGCGGACATATCATTGGTGCGAAGAGGTAAGGGGGCATATTTCCACCCGTAAAGTAGGTATAATTGTGCATTATGACTGCAAAGGGTCCAATTACTGTTCTTGCACAGGGGCCTCTTCCATCTGTATTTGCCAGTGAATATTACATTAAAACCATTATCACAAAAAAATAGATATATGATCATAACATTTTCAATGACTTGCACTTTCATAGAAGTGGTATTCTCTCAATTCAAAAGCAAGACAATACTGCAAAGATGTTGCCCGTGTTTATCCTAGAAGTGTTTACGGTTGTGTATTTTCAAAGATTCAGTGTCGCACACTAGATATTATAAAGAGTAAGCTTTGCAGGTTACAAACTATACTACATTTGAGGTTTTGCAATTTATACAGTGTGTCCACCCATATCCTGTCCACCGCCATTAACTTGAGAACGGCGGCAGCTATAGGCATAGAAGTGGTGTCTAGGTATAGTAAAGTAGCCATGCGCTACGCAATGAAACCATCTGTAGTGCCACCTGGTGGAAAACAACGGAGTTAGCATTTTTATCTCGAAAACTGAACGAGATAGAGAAAAAAAAGTGAATTACAAAGTTGTAGGGCATCATCAATTCAATACGAATCGACACCTTTCATACAGAAATGCTATGATATGAAACTCAAGACCCCCCCAAAACATTGAATGCTGCTCACGCATATGGTGCTCATTCAATTTTGATGCTCAAAGTGGCCACCGTCAGCTGCAATGCACATCTGGACTCTAGACAGCATACTGTATCTTGCTGCACGTTGTGCAATATGGTAGGTGACACATTTGCACAAGCATCTGTAATACGTCGTCGTAGGTCCTGCAATGTTGGTGGAGGGGTCACATACACCTGCTGTTTGATGTGACCTCACACAAAGAAGTCCAATGGGGTCAGGTCAGGTGAGCGTGGAGGCCACTCCATGCAGCCACCATACCCAATGACTTGTAGGAAGGTCTCCATGAGGTATCTCTTCATGTCTGCAGCCTTGTGAGTTTTACACGTTCTTATGATAGCATTACTGTATGCAAGTTGTCGATTCATATTGAATTGATGCTCTACAACTTTGTAATTCACTTTTTTTTATCTCATCTATCTCATTCCATTTTCAAGATAAAAATGCTAACTCCGTTGTCTTCCACCAGGTGGCGCTATAGGTGGTTTCATTGCGTAGCGCATGGCTACTTTACTATACCTAGACACCACTTCTATGCCTATAGCTGCCGCCCTTCTCAAGTTAATGGCGGTGGACAGGATATGGGTGGACACACTGTATATTGCCATTATAGAAAAAGGCCATTTCTGAGATAAGTTTACATTGTTTGGAAACCTGCATATAATTGTAGCAGGTTCATTGGTAGGGTATGTGCAAACGTTTAGAAATTGGTGCAAACATTTCTACTCCATTTCTGCATCTCCTGGCAGGAAGAACACAACAGCGAAAATGTGCATTTTGACACATTTTCAGTGCGTTTTTGGTGCAGATTTTTCCCCTTCAATTTGTCACACAATTTATGCTGAATATGGAAATACCCCACATGTGGTTGTACAGTACTGATTAGCCACACTGCAGGGTTCAGGAGGGAAGGAGCACTATTTAACCCTTGGCATTTAGGGGATTAAACTTCTGGGGGTGTTGTAGACTCTCATTTTAGTGCAAAAGTGAAATATATTATGAATTTTACAACATCAGATGCAGTCAAACATTTTTTGGGATGCCTTCCTATATAGTCACAAAAAACCTTTGACAACTCAATAATCCAAACGTAGGAAGAGGAAAAAACGGCACTCACCAAAACGTTGCTGTGCAGGTTGCAGCTTTATTTCAAGCGCAGAGGTTACATGTGCGGTGGGGGCTGGTGGGGAGGGAGAGGACGCCGGACACGTCAGACGACGGCCGTTTCGCACTTACACAGTGCTTCAGCTGGTCTGAGTTGGTATGACATCAGATCCTTTTTATCCACATACCACATGTGGCTGATATCAAAACAATTAAAAAATGTTAAAAACAATAATATATGTCCAAATCTTACTGAACACGCAACATAGTAGCAAAGATTTACACATATATGAAACAAAGAAATGTGCACTGAATCAACCCAAGAAAACACTAAGATCATTCCTTTCATTTAACCCTAGAGGGCCTGTGGCATTGAACTTCATAATATACCCATTTCTGCATCTCCTGGCAGGAAGAACACAACAGCGAAAATGTGCATTTTGACACATTTTCAGTGCGTTTTTGGTACAGATTTTTCCCCTTCAATTTGTCACACAATTTATGCTGAATATGGAAATACCCCACATGTGGTTGTACAGTACTGATTAGCCACACTGCAGGGTTCAGGAGGGAAGGAGCACTATTTAACCCTTGGCATTTAGGGGATTAAACTTCTGGGGGTGGACTCTCATTTTAGTGTAAAAGTGAAATATATTATGAATTTTACAACATCAGATGCAGTCAAACATTTTTTGGGATGCCTTCCTATATAGTCACAAAAAACCTTTGACAACTCAATAATCCAAACTATAAGTCAGGAATCAAATTGTATATATGGATACTAACAAGAATAAATCTCTTTCATCTACTTTGAATACGTGCCATTATTTTTTTCATGCTTTTGTGTTTGACTGAGCAATAAAACACACGGGTTTTACACTTTAAAGAAGACCTTGAGAAAAAGATGATTGCAGAATTTCCCCATGATAGGACCACTAGTAATCAGCTGTAGTCAATAGGAAAACCTGTCCATATATGCTTCATTTCTTTGTAGCACCATGAAAGGGGAAATTAAGCCAAAAGGGTACTTTACACGCTGCGATATCGGTATCGAATGTGCGACACGGGCAAATCGCTGCCCGTGGTGCACAACATTGCTTACACCCGTCACACGGACTTATCTTCCCTGCGACGTCGCTCTGACCAGCGAACCGCCTCCTTTCTAAGGGGGCAGTTCATGCGGCATCACAGCGACGTCACACGGCAGCCATCCAATAGAAGCAGAGGGTCGGAGATGAGCGGGCGGAAGATCCCGCCCATCTCCTTTCTTCCTTCTTTTCCGGTGGACGCAGGTAGGAGATGTTCGTCATTCCTGCGGTGTCACACGTAGCGATGTGTGCTGCTGCAGCAACGACGAACAGCCTGCAGCAGCAACAATATTAAGGAAAGGAGTGACGTGTCAACGATCAACGATTTTTGACGTTTTTGAGAGCGTTGATAGACACTCCTTGGTGTCACATGCTGCAATGTCGCTAACGGTGCCGGATGTGCGTCGCTAATGACGTGACCCCGACGATATATCGTTAGTGATGTTGCAGCATGTAAAGCACCCTTTACACAAAGCACAATGAAATTCGTGGACTGTATGTGTTACAGGCCAGGTCCTGCCAGGAAAGAGATAGTCTTTGTAACTATTCTCCACTGTGGTCAAGCTATGAGTTTTCTTAACACAGATTAGTTCTCTATTAACTCTGACTTCTAAAAGGATACATGGAAATGGATTTTCTAAACGGGACAGGCGCGTTACCGTCTTTTTATGTAATTGTCCATGTGAGAATGTTTGTGCATAGACTTGAGAGAACATAAACATTTAGTTAATTAGTAATATTTAATTAAAGTTCTCATTACGTTGCACACATTTACTCTGTGGGGTTAGAACTAGAATTTAGTTTTCTGTAATTCACCCAGAATATGGAGAACGCACATCATTTGTTGGAAGAAATCAATGATACTAGAGATTATGGAAACTAATCAGAATGACCACCGCGCTAGTAAACTAATGGTGATGTCCTAGCTAGAAGCAATTTTCTGTTTATATGGGTTTTTTAGTTTGAGTGCACATATTGATAGAATTAATGCCTAGTAATACAGACACGTTATATTACATCTTATCGATTGCTAAAGTAGATGTAACAGTTACACATTATTCCATGAAAATTGGTGTGATTGAAAAATCTTCCCCTTAAGCTACTTCAGGTAAAATAAACAATTATGTGCACAGTAGGCTTACTGAGGACCATTATACAATGCCATCAGCCCCTGCAATAACAAGCGTGACGCTTGTCTGCTATAGCCAAGGTAATATTGAAATGCTTGATCTGGTAGATCTATCAACTTCATACTGTTGTTGCTTGAAAAATGCGGAAAGGAAGAAAGGAAGAAAGCATCTTATTTGATCTTGTCCCTAATCTGCAGTGAGAATACTAGCTAATATACAAGTAACTTACAGTGTATTCGATGCTATAGAAAGCTGGAAGCAGAATACACATGTCGAAATTAAACATACCCATTTAACTTTTTTCTCTTATAAGAAGAAATGGGACACTACTATAAATATTGGATAATCCGACAGTTTTGCCAAGATGGACAGGTTTGATTGACAACAATCTAATGTGCATCGCCACTTTAAAATCTTTAATCTATAAGTGTCACATATTTATATATATAATGCTCAAAAAAATAAAGTGAACACTTAAACAACAAAATGGTATTTTTAATTTTTTGAGCAGTATATACGGTATATACACATTGGCAAAAGATAAAGACACAATAATAATACATTTTACAATATTGCCAAATTGTAGAACTGTGCAGATATAGACTAGACAGTCTAAAATGCTCTTTGATTATTATTATTATTAATATTATTATTTATTTATTGTTAGAGCACCATTGAATCCATGGTGCTCTGTATGAGAAGGGGTTACATAAAAAAATTTCAAATATAAATTACAGTAAAAAAAAAACCTAACAATGATAGACTGGTACAGAGAGGAGAGGCCCTGCCCTTACAGGCTGAGGGCTCGTGCGCACGTTGCGTACTTACATGCATTTAGCTGCGTATTGCACTGCAGCGTAAATGCATGCGTCCTGCATCAACTGCACAATATATGTAGATTGTGCATGAGACGTGCGCACGTTGCTTTTATAAAGCAGCGATTTGGGTGCTAAAATTTTGACCCAAATCCATGCGTTCAGAAAAGCAGCATGTCAATTATTTTGTGCGCTTTGGATGCAGCTCCCACTCTGTCTATGCTGGGGGCAGCAGCCATAGCGCATGAAATCGGCTTTTTTCTACAAAAATACTGCATCCATGACGCAGTGTTTCTGCAGCGATTTGAAGTGCACATGTGCTGTCAAATCGCTGCAGAAATTTCAGCATCTACGTGTGAACAAGCCCTTAGATTGTACACAGGGGTGGACACATACTGCAGAGCACCCTGGGTCGCTCTCCCTCCATACAACAGCAAAGTTATCTAAACATATCTTACATGTTAATACTAGCTGAAAACACAAGTATCAAGCATAAACATTAACCCTTTCACCACCCAGCTATTTTCCATTTTTCGTTCTCATTTTTAAATCCCTTTATTACAGAACCCATAACTTTTTTTATTTTTCCATCAGTATAACCATACAAGGGCTTATTTTTTGCAGGATGAGTTGTACTTTTGAATGACACCATTCATTCTGCCCCATATTGTACTGGCAAACAGGAAAAAAAGTGCAGTAAAATTTAAAAAAAAAAGTGCAATGCCACCATTTTTCTGGGGGGTTTTCTATTTACTACTGTAATACTGATCTGACCTTTTGATTCCCCAGGTCAGTACAAGTTCATAGATACCAAACATATAGTTTTTCTTTTATTTAATGGGTGATAAAAAAAACTCTGAAATTTGTCCAAAAAATGAATTGTGTTTTTGTTGCTATTTTCCAAGACCCGTTGCATTCTCATTTTCCTGGGTCTGGGCTGTGTGATGGCTTTCTTTTTGCATCCTGACCTATCGTTTTTAATTATATAATTTTTGGGTAGGTGTGATGTTTTGATCGCTTGTTATTGCATTTTAATACAATGTTGCAGCTACTAAAAAAACATAATTCTGGCATTTTGATTTTGTTTCTCATTACATCCTTTACCAATCAGATTATTTATTTTATATTTTGATAGATAGGGCATTTAGATTGTGAGCCCCAATGGCGTCAGTGTTGCTGATGTATGTAAAGCGCTATGGAATTAATGGCGCTATAAAAGTAAATAAATATTATTATCATTTGTGAATCCGGCAATACCAAATATGTGTATTCTTTGGGTTTTTTTATTATTTTTTTTTCAATGGGGCAAAAGAGGGGTGATTTGAACTTTTTGTGTTTTTTGATTTTTTCATATTTTTTAAAACTTTTTTTTATACTTTTTCTTATTTTCACTAATTCCCTTAGGGGACTTGAAATCATACACTATGATCGCTTCTACTGTTCAGAGCAATGGTTCTGTACTGTTCAGAACAGCAAAAATACTGATCTTCTGTGAATGCCTGTGCTCAGGAAGATTGTCATGACAGTAACGGAGGTCATTAGCTAACCTTCAGCTGTAATGACAACCCTTCGGCACCCTGTGATCATCTCATGGGGCCGCCGATAGTCGGCAGGGAATGACTCGCTCAATGCCATTGCGCTTTAAATGCTGCTGTCAGAGACTGACAGCAGAATTTAACTGGTTAACAAATATATAAGACTTGGCACTCATATGATGATTATGTTGAAGTTTTATTTAGGAGAATTTATCAATCCAGCAAAAATACAGACGTTTCGGTCTGACAAGACCATCATCAAGGTGCGTGGCTCAGTCCTGCTATAGTATATAGGTGCCGTGGCTGGTGTCTAGATACGTAGATGAAAGATTCAAATGGTGCAGCAGACAGTGCTGAGAGGAGTGTTGTGGTGTCCACCGCTGTGGAGGAGATGCGCATCTATTTGCTTGAATACGGTTTTGGAACCTACTTGTGCACCATCCTACCGGAAGTGCCATGTGTATCTATTTAACTGGTTAACAGGCATGGGTAGATCAGAGATCCTCCCACACCTATTAGCTGCACATGTTGGCTGATCAGATCAGCCAAGATGTGCAGGGAAAGATGTGGGCTTGCCAACTTATCTGTTGTTTAAACTGTTTCGTCTAAGTATAAGCCACTTTTGCTTACTTTATGCCCAAACTGTTCATCAAAATTACTCTTTCCAGATAGGCCACTCCCTCTTGTTGGGAAAGAGGGGCATAAAAACCATAATAAATATGAAGCCATAACGTGCATGTGGAAATGTTCTGTGCCCGCAAGCTGTGACTTCTGTATGTATGTAGCAGGATTTTTTCGGCATTATTATTTATTTCTTTTCACTTACAGATTAGTAATGGGGGCTATCATAGATAACTCCAATTACTAATCTAGGGCTTAGTGGCAGCTGTGAGCTGTTATTAACCCCTTATCCCGATTGTCATCGCACCAGGGCAATCGAGATGAGCCGGGTAAAGTTCCGGGATTGATGCATCTAATGGATGTGACAATTCTGGGTGGCTGGATGCTGCTATTTTTAGGCTGGGGGAGGGGCCCAATAACCATGGGTCTCCCAAGCCTGAGAATACCTACCCCCAGCTCTCCTATACATCATGGCTGGGTATCAAAATTGGGGGGAACCGCAGGCCATTTTATTTTATTATTTATTTAAATAATTTAAAAAAAAACCCACGATACACAGCCAAGATAAGCACACAGCTTGGGGCTGCAGCCTGTAGCCGTATGCTTTATCTGTGCTGGGTATCATAATATCGGGGGACCCTAAGCCAATTTTTTTATTTATTTATTTTTACACCACTATAGATACACACAGGGTGCGGAGCAGTCTGACTGCAACCAATCAGAGACATCGGGACTGCCGGTGGGCGGGTTGAAGCAGTGAATATGTATGAGGTTAATGAGCAGCCCCAGAAGTGGTGTTAAAGCCTCACAGGAGACTCGGTAACTATAAAGCTCCCACTTATCCCTATTTTCTTTCGTTTTCCTTTATTTTTTATAACTATCCAAGTCGCCGAACCTGGATAGTTACACAGAGTTCCCAGGTATCCAGCATGGATCCCGAATTTTAAAGTTCGTGTTCACCCATCACTAATAGCAACACTTATACTCACTTCCGATGCCATTCAAGTGGTGTTGGCATTCACTCTCCTGGGGCTCACATGGCATTGTTAAATCATGCGAGCCCTTTGCCCAATCAGCACTGACTTCACTCTGGGGATAGATAGGGAGAGTGAAACCAGCACAACATGAGCACAGGGCTCGTGTGAAGTAAAAACATCACATGAGCCCCAAGAGCGCAGGGGTCAAAACTGCTGAACAGCGTCAGCAGAAAATTGGTGAAAACTTAAAACTTTTCATCTCAATTTAGACTACTGTAAGAGATCTGCTAACTTAGAGGAAATCTGTCAACAGGATTTCACCCCCAAACTATTTTTATGCCCATGTTGCTCCACCAACGTCAAGTCCAGTAATACTTTTATATGGCTATTCAGTTCCCCCATTGCTGAGAAATCAACGTTTTAATTAATAAGCAAATGAGGGTATAAATCTTAAACCTCTGTCACTCCAGCTCTGTTCCTTGCCCAGTGTTACCTCCTCCTGCTGACAGCCTCTATGCTGTGTGACAGTAGGCAATGGAGCCACAGGCAAGCAGGCGTAGGAAGGCAGGGGCGGAAATAGACCTGGAATGAAAGAGGCTTCAGATCTACAGCCTTATTTCTATATCAATCCAAATCCTGATTACTCACTAACGGTGGACCGGGCTGGACTTGGCTTTGAAGGAATTACAGTAAATGTGCATGTAAAAACTTTGGGGTGTGAAATCTTGCTGACAGATTCCCTTTAACAATATAGCAATATACTAAGAATTTAGCAACTGTTAAAATAAAGCTGAATAAGGGGATTTAGGCTGTAGGTAGTCATTTGCTGCATCAAGCATTGACTGCTTTGCAATTGCTTTGATTTAAGCATGATCTACTGCATTCCTCTGCCTGAAAGACATTGTTATAAATCTTGTGATGGTTTCAGTTGCCATATGGGGTAATAACACACAGTTTATACGGTACTTTGAATAGTAAAAAGGTCAAACCCTCCCTAAACATTTTCTGTGTTACTCAGCTTTCAAATACCATGAAAACAGATGATCAGGATACAGAATTAAATAATATTCTGTTACTTTGTTATACAAATTACATTACACCCACAAACATTTTCAGCAGCCATTCCATCTAAAATTGCCCATGGTATAATGTGTGTAATATTCACCAGCATCTGGCAGATCATTTTAATAACGGATAAATGTAAATGGATAAAATTATTGCTTACATTATGAGGAAATTTACTTGACCTACTTAAAAACATTACCATTTTGAGCACGCAATGTAAATAGTGGTCAAAATAAATTCTTTGTGGTCACAAATGTTCTATTTTTATTGCTGTTGGGGCTCGTTCACGAGATTTTAATCCAAGAGCTCTGCGTGAAAAAAATGGATCGCACTCGAAGCAATGTTATTCAATAGGGCTGTGCAGATGACCGATTTATTTCACTTCTGGATGAGACTCATTCAAGTCTATGGGTGCGAGAAAAAAATTGGATGCAACAGGATAACATCCGATTTTTGCAGATACATTACAATTCTATAGCATAGGAAAGTGTAAATGGTCTTTTAAGTTTTCCATTGCTGCTGCTATAAGACAATGCATTGCACACGGATGACAAGTGAGAACAAAACCATCCCCCTTTTCTAGATGAAACTCTGAACGATTTTTTTATACGGTAGTGTGAATGAGCCCTTATATTAAAATATTTCTGCATGTAAGCTCATCACAGCTCAGGTAATTGTCCAAATAACAGATTTTTGGCACAACGGGCCACGTAATGGTAAAATTGGTCTGCTTCATCCCAGAATAAATATGTTCTTTTTGTTTTGAAGCAGAAAGAAACAGAAGGTAAGTAGAAAAGGTAAATGATGTGGAAACAGAAATAGCAGCAAAAATGCATCAATTAACAAGTCAGGTACTTGATAAAGTCAGACGATTTCCAATAAATAACAGAAGCACGGCAGAAACTAAAATGTGTTGTCCTCAAAATGTTCTCTTCACTACGAGCTTTGTTAGCTATGTGCTTGCTGCAGTCTCCCAGATGCTCAGTGGCCCAATTGTTAAATAACCCTTAGGATAATGAAAGTACAAGCTTATACATGTGTATAAATCATTCAAAGTTTACAGCAAGAACATTTGCAGAAATGTCTCCAGTGCAAAGTTTCCAAAAAGTAGTCCATCAAGTCCTGCATGAGTTGATAGTGGTAAAACACAGCTCAATAGTCTAAAGCGCTAAGAATAGAATGAAACATAGTCTGGTCATTATACACAGCAGATGTATCGTAAACAAAATTGTACATATTCTCAATTTTTACAGATGCTAAATAATTTTTACATGATAGTATCACATCTTACTGCATAGTATACATTAGATTGAGATCTGATTGATATGTGCAGATGCAAATATAATTATTTAAACCCTGGTTTCAAATTAGACTTATCAACAAAACAAAAAAACTTTAGCAAATTAGGAATTGTCTTAAGCACACCTGAGTTATCAAGAGTTTCATAAGTTAAATCAAGTGTGCTTGAGAAAAACACATCAAATACCTGGACTGGCTAGGGCAGGGTTTCTCAACTACAGTCTTCAAGGTCCACCAACAGATCATAACTTCAGGTTTTCCACAGTAGTGCACAGGTGATGAGTTTTCAGGATTTTCTCACTATTACACAGGGAATAGATCCATCACCTGTGCAATATTAAGGAAATCCTGAAAACCTGATTTGTTGGTGGGCCTTGAGGAATGGAGTTGAGAGACACTGGGCTAGGGGGTTTGTCTACTGTGATATTATATGGCATGTTAAAAACCTGGCATGAGAGTGGTCCAAAAAGTTAAAGGAGTTGTCTGATCTCTATAATGCCATGAATAAAGATCTATCGTTAAACCTAACCATTATTGTAATTAGCCTTATTATAAAATTTCCTACTATTCTTTCTAGTTGTGCTTTTTTTTAACCTCCTCTGATGGTTTGTTTGAGTGGAGTCTGAAACAGAATGTCACAGGATATTGTCCCTGCAGTCAATTCTCTGCAGCTTTTGCTCCCTCCACTGACGTCATCAGTGGGTGGTGCTGCGATCACTGACCACAGCATCTGTCACCTCCATCCTCTGATGACATCCTGCTTTGGGGGGTGATTGAGAAGTGACCACAGCTTCTGTCCTCACAACCCACATTTTCAGTGGCTGTCGTCACACTTCTGTCACCATCACAGTCTGTGCTCAGGGGTTTGTGATAGAAGAAGTGTGAGTGACATCAGTACCAACTCCTCATGATAAGTTGTTTCCAGTTGGTGATAGAAGCAGGATGAGTGAAAGCAATGCCGCCCCACAGCTTGTATCACCACCCCCTGATGATGATTCATTTCAGGGCAGAGATAACAGCTGTGTCATTCATGCCGCTTCTATCACCTGATGCCGTCTTGTTTCAGGGAAAGAGGTGGTGGACGCACAAGCAGAGATTGTGGTGGTGACAACAGAAGTGTGGTAGCAGCCACCTGAAGATGAGGGTGACAGGAACAGAAGCTGCACTCACTTCCCAATCACCCCCCTGAAACAGGATGTTGTCAGGGGATGGCAGTAACAGAAGCTAAGGTAAGTGACAGCAGCACCACCTCCAGATGACGTTATGTTTCAGGGGGTGATTGAATCTTTTGGGTAGTGACTGCAGGGCCATCCTTCTATGACATCCTATTTCAGGCTTCCCTCAATGAAAATGTCATAGGAAGTAAAGAAAAAAAGCACATATTAGGATTAACAGTCTAGGGAGAATGGTAGGGAATTTCACAAAGAAAAGAGGTAAGAGCAGCTTATACTCACCATCCCTCCAATTCCACGCAGCGTGGCTTCCTCATCTCATGCAGTCAGCTGATCAGCATGTGAAAGAGCGTAAGCTGATCAATGTGTGAGCATTGCGCTCAGACACCGATCAGCTGACGAATTCTCACGGTAATCAACTGACTGCATGAGATGAGGACGCCGAGCCACAAAGGATCAGAGGGCTGGTGTGTATAAAAGTTTTTTAAAGTGTGCGGCAGGATGGGGACCTTGTACTAGGATGGGGGCCATGAAACAGAATGGAGGATAATATGTACCAGGAAGGGGGGCCATGTACCAGGATGAGGAATCATTTATACCAGGATATACCAGTATGGGGGGGCCATGTAACATGATGGGGAATCTTATGTACCAGGATGAGGAGCCATGTACCAGGATGGGGGGATCATAAATGGCTATGTACAAGGATGGGGATCATATATACCAGGATGGGGGCCATATACCAGGTTGAGGGATCATACATACAGTACCGGGTTAGGGTCCATATACCAGGATGGGAGAGCCATAATTAGGGGCTGGAATTGATTATTAGCATTTCAGTTAATTTTAATGGGGAAATTTAATTTGAGAGAGAGAATATTTGGACCCATTGCTCCTGACAGACCTGGTGTAACTTAGCCATGTTTGTAGGTCGCCTTAGAGCAGGGCCTTGTGATGGCCACTCCAAAGCATTAACTTTGTTATCCTTAAGTCACTTTGTAACCAGTTTGGCAGTATGCTTCCGGTCATTGACCATTTGGAACACCCATTTCCACCCAAGCTGTAAGTTCCTGGCTGATGTCTTGAGATGTTGCTTCAGAATTGCTACATAATCTTCTTTCCTCATTATGCCATCTATTTTGTGCATCAGGCTCTCCTGCGGCAAAAAACAATCCCACAGCATGAGTTTGCCACCCCCATGTTTCACACTTGAGATGGTGTTCTTAGGCTTCAAAGCTTCTTCCTTTGTCCTCCAAATGTATCATTTTGGCCAAACAGTTCAATTTTAGTTTCATCAGACCACAGGACATGTCTCCAAAAATTAAGATCTTTGTTCCTGTGTGCATTTGAACACCTTAATCTGGCTTTTTAATGTTTCTTTTGAAGTAATGGCTTTTTACTGGCAGAGTGGCCTTTCAGCCCATGTTGATACACTACTTGTTTCACTGTGGATAATGACACAATGTTACCAGCTTCCACCAGCATGTTCACAAGGTCTTTTGCTTTTGTTCTAGGGGTTTATATGGACATGGCTAACCAAAGCACGTTCATCTCTGGTACCCAGAACCCATTTCCTTCCTGAGCTGTATGATGGCTGGACATTCCCATCTTGTTTGTACTTGCGTATAATTGTTTGTACAGATGAACAAGGCACTTTCAGGTATCTCAAAATTGCACCCAAGGATGAACCAGACTTGTGCAAGTCCGCAATTCTCTTCCTGAGATCTTGGCTGATTTCCTTTGACTTTCCCATGATGCTCTACAAAGAAGCAATGTGTTTCAGGTGTGCAATAAAATACAGCCACAGGTGTTCCTAATGAACTCAGATATTGCCAAAAAAACTATCAGAAGCTTCCAAAGACATGACATCATCATATGGCCTGTCCCATATTGTTTAAACGCATAGTACTGTTAGTGGATGTAAACTTTTAACTTTGCAGAAAGTAATAAAAAATGCCTTAAACATTTTCTCTCTCTCTCTCTCTCTCATTATTCTGGCATTTGGCAAATCTAAATAATTTTGGTTCCTAATTGACTTAAAATGGAGAGGTTTATTCTGATTTCATGTCAGATAGTGAGAAAAACATGCATATGTGTATTTTTAGATAGTGCATGTAAACTTATGATTTCAACTGTATATGATAAAAATAAGCTAGAGTTGAACTGAATAACTTTGCAATAATAGAAAAAAATTACAAAAATCCAGAAAAAAAAAAGACAAGAGAAATGAGACACAAACAAAAAGGAAAATTAAAATAGGAGAAGAGACATGATTACAAAAGATGGTAATCTACTCTGCAATATTTATGACTGTAATGAATACCACATGGATCCCTAAATACAAGGCTATTTATAGATCACATTCAGCCCAATAGTTCTTCCATAGATACCAAATACCATTGAAGGCATTTGCTTTATTTTTAAGCAAAGCTGTGAGATCTTTCATATTCTTAACGTCTTTAATGCATGAGTATAGTCTGTCATTGCTGGAACTTGGGGTCTTTTCCTGTTCTTTGTTATTGAACATTTAAAGCTGCAAAAAATGGAGAAGAACCTAGCAGAATTTTCCACTATTGGAAATGGAGGAACATTTAGAAATACATTTAGAAAGGATTCAATGGTATTTGTATTACTATTATCGTTGAAATAAAATTTTGGACTTCTATCCAGTAAGGTTGGATTAACGTACAATGCCAAAAAATGTGGACTGTCAACTTGTCTCTGCACACTTCCAACAAATATCAGGTATATTTCGACTAAGTTTGTGAATAAGAGAAGGGGTGTGGTACCAGAAAATTTTCATTTTATACTGTTTTTTCATATATAGAGAGCATAATGATTATTTTGCTGCTTTAATCTATATTAATTGCCAGGTTTTTACTATACTGTACTAGGTATAGAGAAGCCAGCTAATGTAGCCCATTTTTGCATATAGAACTGAGTCAAATGGTCAGTACTGTTTACTATATGGAATAAACCCTGACTACTGTAGTGTTTAGTCACATTTCTGGTACTGTATTTCATTTGACATATTATAGACTATTAAAGCTACGAAAGATGTACGGTAATTCTAAATCTATGCTCGGAAAGATAAGTAATTAAGTATGGAGAATACCAAAAAGTACACTGCATGTGTTAGTCTCATCTTGTAAGGTGGATCCACGAAGCCTCAGGCCCGGAGGGGCACATGGACCCCCAGGCATTGGTGCAAAAGACAGGAAGGTACAAGTGGTGCAAGGTGTTGGCACACTGAAGACCACAAGAACATGATAGTTGAAGGGAGACACTACAAATACAAAGCAGCACCCAGGGAAAGCATAGGAAAGCATAAGAACCACCGGCATACTGCAGCAACGAATGTGCAATATGAACAGAGTCCAACAACAGATTATGGCTTACTGCTACCTAGGGGTAAACCAAGCATAAAGATGTAAGAAGGTTAGTCAGCAAGGCAGAGGGTAACAGGGGTAGATGCAGACTAGGAGCTGATGGTGGATCACACCAGACAAACTAAACACAGACATCTTGATCCTAAAACATAGGCCTATGCAGATAAGGCCATTGAGCCACGCTGTAAAACTTTCAAAACCTGACCTTGGAAAGAGTAGAAAGGAGCTTACCCAGGACAATAAAGCACAGTCTGAGATACCCCAAGACAGGTACGTATAGCATGTTTCAACACAAATTTAATAGTAAAGTAATTATTAGTAGGGATGAGTGAACTAGAACTATAAAATTCGGGGTACATACAAGACATTAGGTGTCCGGGGTACTGTTCTTTAAAAAAAAAGTCTGTGTCCGAGTTTGGTGTTCAGCTACAGTTCATAAGTTGTAGTGCAGCCAATCAACAAGCTTTATTGCATGCGGAAGATGACAGTACACTGTTATGAACAATAAAAATTAAAAAAATGACGTGGGCTCTCACCTATTTTTGATAACAAGGCTAGATAAAACAGACAACTGCGGGCTGCAACCCTCAGCTGTCAGCTTTACCTTGGCTGGTTATCAAAAATAGAGGGGGACCCCTCAATGTTTTTTAAAATTATTTCAATAAATAATTAAAGAAATGGAGTAGCCTCTGCACTATTTTTGATAACCAGCCAATGTAAAACAGACAGCTGGGTGATCGTATTATCAGGGTGGGAAGGGCCCTCATTTCTCCCAGCTAAAGAATAGCAGCCAACAGCCACCTCAGAAGTGACACATCCATTAGATGCTGTTCCTGATTGTCCTTGTGTGTTGGCAATCGAGATAATACTTTTGGGGTTGATGTCAGTTGTGAATTGACAGCTAGCATTAAGCCCAGGAGTTAGTAATGGATAGGCGTCTATCAGACACCCAGCAAGTATAGAATTTAAAAAGACACAGACACATGGCAGAGCCCACATGGTTTTTAAAAATAATTTATTTAAATAATTTTTAAAAAACGGAGTGGGATGCCCTCTAATTTGATAACTAGCCAAGGTACAGCTGCACTGGTGATCAAAAATAGGTAGGAGCCCACTTGATTTTTTTTTTTTATTTATTCCATATCTATATGTTTGCCGGGCAATTGACCTCATTTTACTTCCTTCTGCAGCACCCTAGCCCTTACTACAACCATTTAACAGCCAGATTACAGCACAGAAGTTCGGGTCTCTATTTACTTGTATGGGTTTCAGGGTCCGGGATCAAGTTCAGGTCAAGTCCAGCTCCCTAACTGAACTGTTAACTAAAGTTGAGCCGAACCTGGCAAACCTGAACCTTTACAGGTCTATTAATCTCTAATTATTAGCAAATTTAGTACTTTTAATAAGCTTTAACCCCTTAACGACCAAGGACGTACTGATACATCCTAAATGATCAAGGGGTAATCACCTCCGGAGCTGCGGTAAGCTGGTGTTGATTCCTGCACATGTCAGCTGATCTGAACAGCTGACATGTATGCCTCACAGACGCAGGTGGATCTGCGATCCACCTATGTCTGTTAACTCCTTAAATCGTGCTGTCAAAATGTGACTTTATATGCCCGCAGCAGGTAACATGCACTTACCCACCGCCATCGGAAGCCCCATGATGTGATTACAGTGAGCTGATGGTTGCCATGGTAGCACAAGGACATGTGTTGACTCCTGTGCTATTATAACTCATTTCCTATAAACAGCAGGCAGAGCAGCCGCTGTTACAAGAAATGAGCATTTCTGGTGATCTGAGCTGTGTAACTGAGATCAACAGTAATGAAAGAGCGATCAGACTGCTGATCCTTATAGTCCCCTAAAGGGACTAGTAAAATAAAAAAAAGTGAAGAAAAAGTTTTAATAAATAATAAAAACTAAAAGTTCAAATCACCCCCCATTGGCTCCATTGAAAATTAAAGGGTTAAAAAAATAAAAAATATACACACATTTGGTATCACCGCATTCAGAAACGCCCTGTCTATGAAAATATAAAATCAATTAATCTGATCATTAAACAGCGTAGCAGCAAAAAAATTCTAAATGCCAAAAATACGTTTTTTGTCGCTGCAAATTTTGCACAAAATGCAATAACAGGTGATCAAAATGTAACATCTGTGTAATAATGGTACCATTAAAAACGTCAGCTTGAAACACAAAAAATAAGCCATCACTAAGGCATAGGCCCCAAAAAATGAGAACGCTACGAGTCGCGGAAAATGACACAAAAAGTGCACCTTTTATTGCACAAACTTCTGAACTTTTTTAACCCCTTAGATAAAAGTAAACCTATACATATTTGGTGTCTTTGAACTTGAACCAACCTGAGGCATTACACTGATACATCAGTTTTACCATATAGTGAAGATGATGAATAAAGTATCACAAAAACAATCATGCAATCACACTTTTTTTTGCAATTTTTTGCACACTTGGAAATATTTTGCCGTTTTTCAGTATATTATATAGTAAAACTTATGAATTTATTTAAAAGTACAACTTGTTCCACAAAAAACAAGCCCTCATATGGCAAGATTGATTGAAAAATAAAAAAGCTATGGCTCTCGGAAGAAGGTGAGCAACAAAAAAAAACGGAAAATCTCCCGAGGGTGAAGGGGTTAACAATTGTAGAAAAATAAATTATTGAACTTTGGAGCCCAAGACTTTCAGCTCTCATTGAACAATTGTATGCTATATGTTTATCCCATTACATTAAAGTAATATGATCACTTACAAATCTTTTATGGCCAGGAGATCTCAATTTTCTCAACCTCTAGAGGGTCGTTATCAGAAATTGAAGTCATTTTCATTTCCAAATGGATGGTGTGACACTCAAGCCAGTTACTCGATATTGGTTTTCATGATACAGAATAAATGGGCATATATCCTAAAACACGATCAGTGCAATACAGTACTCAGGCCTTCATCACTCTATATGGATTTTTCCCTAAAAAAATCAATTATATTCTTATAGTTGATATCCTCATAGTGTATATACATTAGCAAGTAAACTACACTTTTTCATGTAGATTGCCTGATTTCAATCTCATGTGAAGAAGCACCATATTATAACAGCTATGTATGGGTAAAATCAATGCTTCTCCAATCCTTGTGAATCTCAGCCAAGTCTAAGTACAATAAATGAAAATAACAAAAAAATCAATATATCTTAGGTTCCTTTCACATGTATGTACCAAGAAAACTTCCAGCACATAAGTTAAATATTTTTATATGCAAAGGAGAGGAGTGTACATTTGTCCTCCATTGGGCTGGTTTCATATGTATATATATTTTTATATATATGTTATATGGAACAGTTCTCTCTTTTCTGAAGCTCTGAATTGCTCTTAGAAATCTAGTATATAAAGCTGAATGTGTGTATGTGTGTGTGTATACGTGTATGTCCAGGATTGGCATCTGCACCATCGCAGCTACAGCCACAAAATTTTGCACACTCACACTTCTGAACACTGAGAGCGTCATAGGCTATGTTTTGAGGGGAAATTTTAACCCTGCGCTTTACAGTTAATCACCAAAAAACCTGCCTCCATTAAAGCGAATGGAGCTGGGAGCTACAGTGCAGCCAGAACTTCAGAAGAATGCGCAGCCACGCCCTTATATGGAATGTGGGCGTGTCACAATGCAGCCAGGGAAAGAGACAGAGACAGACAGGGAAAGAGGCAGACACAGACAGGGTAAGAAACAGACAGAAAGAGACAGACACAGACAAAGAAACAGACAGACAGGGAAAGAGACAGACAGAGAAAGAGAGGGAAAGAGAGAGACAGGTTAAGAGACAGACAGGTAAAGAGACAGACAAAGAGACAGACTGACAGGGAAAGAGGCAGACAGGGTAAGAGACAAAGACAGGTAAAGAGACAGAAAAAGAGACAAACACAGGGAAAGTGACAGAGGGAAAGAGACAGACATGGAAAGAGAGGGAAAGAGACAGACAGGGAAAGAGAAAGAGACAGACAGGGAAAGAGACAGACAGGGAAAGTGACAGACAGGGAAAGAGATAGACAGACAGGGAAAGAGATTGAGACAGACGGAGAAAGAGACAGAGACAGTCAGAGACAGACAGGGAAAGAGACAGACAGACTATTTTGTTAACAGCAGTTATTAACCCGGGTGAAGCCGGGTAGTACAGCTAGTGTATGAATAAAATGTCAACCGGTTGTTGCCATTCCCTTTGTGAAAGTGGTGTACCCCTCCCTATACAGCCTGACACTGGCAGCACTGAGAGTATCACTATTTTGATTCTGATGACCTATTTTAAGGGTCCATTGAGGGCTTGCTTACACCATCATTTAAATTGGATAAGTGCTATCCAATTTTTTATTGGATAACACTCGGACCAACGTTATTCATTGAGGTAGTTCCGATGTCCGATTTTTTCACTCACAGAATCTGTCAGTGAAAAGAATGGCAACATGCTGCGATTTCACTGTGAAATTGGGTGCCACTCACCCATTCAAATCTGTGGGTACGTGGAAATCATCGGACTGCGCTTGGATGACATCTGAGTGAAGTCCAATTTCAACACACTAATAAAATGGAGACGATGGAGACATTTTATTCTCCTTCTTCCCTTTACAGTGTGCTCTGAATCTGACATATAAGAAAATGGGATCACGCTAAGCTGACACTTCGATCAAACTCGGATCAGAGTTGATCAGAAGGTCTTCAGCATAATCTACCCAATTCTCTCAGATGAGAGAATCTATGGTCGTTTCACCCTAGCCTTACACTGAGCAATGTGCAGCATTAAACGACCACTTACTAACAATATGTTTGAAGGTCGAGAGTTGTTAAGTAGCCTTTTTACATAGGCAGACAACATTCAGATATGGACTTAACCCTCAACTGGTGAGGTGGGGTTTGCAACATCCCATGGAAATTTTGTTCTGCTGGAATTCATTGGAAAATGCTGGTATGAATCATCAATGTATTACATTTTCTGATACTTGTGTAAATTTGGTATAGTCATGTGTAATCAATCGCCAATATGAAAACGATTAAAATAAACATGATCTTTGCATTTTCTGTAAAAATTAGAGATTTCTAAACACTGGGGTATAGGAAGCCCCACATCACCAGTTGCGTGACAAAAATCCCACCTCACCAGTTGAGGGTTAACAATTTTTATCACCAGATGACAACAATAATCTTTTGTGCAATCCAAAAAGATCAAGTCACCTAATGTACAAGCGTTTTGCTAGTTTGTTAGGTATTTGGCAGCCTGTTTAGACTGCATGATTATAGGAATGCTTGTTCAGGATAATCATGCACCTTTAGAATAGGTCACCAATATCAGACTAGTGGAAATTCAACACCGGCATACCCACCAATTAGCCGTTACCAGCTCCTGCAGAACAACATGGCCTTGAAGATTGCTTAATGGTTGTTCGGAAACTACAGCTCTTATGCGGGCGTCACGTGGGACGATCTATCGTGAGATCGCACGAGCGATCGTACCCGCCCCCGTCGTTTGTGCGTCACGGGCAATTACCTGCCCGTGGCGCACAAAGTCATTAACCCCCTGTCACATGCACTTACCCCCCAGACGACGTTACTTTGGGAGGTGAACATCCTCTTCCTGAAGTGGGAGGGACGTTCGGCGTCACAGCGAAATCACACAGCGGCCGGCCAATAGCAGAGGAGGGGCGGAGATGAGCGAGATGTAAACATCCCGCCCACCTCCTTCGTTCCGCATTGCCGGCGGGAGGCAGGTAAGCTGTGTTCATCGTTCCCAGGGTGTCACATGGAGCGATGTGTGCTGCCCTGGGAACGATAAACAACTGGCGCGCAGAAGAAGAAACGACTTTTTAAAAATGAGCGACGTGTCAACGAGCAACGATGAGGTGAGTATTTTTGCTCGTTCACCGTCACTCGTAGCTGTCACATGCTACGATACATCAAACGATGCCGGATGTGCGTCATTTACGACGTGACCCCGTCGACATATCGCCCGATATATCGTACCGTGTGACGCCCGCATAATTCCACCTTCATGATTTTTTTTTCTATTTTATTACTGAATTATTACAAATATGACAGAGTTACATAACCAGAATACATTTCTATGTTAATTATTTAAAAAATGGCTAAAACCAGTACTAAAGTGGATAAGCCATACACATAGTAGAATATAACAATTTATTAGTTTTTTATGGGTTTATATGGAAGAACATTGGTGAAAGTATATTGTATGTAAAAGTAAAATGTGATCTTGTGACTGAAATATTGAACATATATATATATATATATATATATATATATATATATATATATATATATATACCGGTACACAGTCATATGAAAAAGTTTGGGCACCCCTATTAAACAATTTGGGTTTTTGCAACAGCTATTTCAGTTTCATATATCTAATAACTGATGGACTCAGTAATATTTCTGGATTGAAATGAGGTTTATTGTACTAACAGAAAATGTGCAATCCGCATTTAAACAAAATTTGACCGGTGCAAAAGTATTGGCACCTCAAAATAAATATATAAATATATATATATATATATATATATATATAAAATAAAAAAAGTGACATTAATATTTTGTAGATCCTCCTTTTGCAAAAATAACAGCCTCTAGTCGCTTCCTGTAGCTTTTAATGAGTTCCTGGAACCTGGCTGAAGGTATATTTGACCATTCCTGTTTACAAAACAATTCAAGTTTAGCTAAGTTTGATGGTCGCCGAACATGGACAGCATGCTTCAAATCATCCCACAGATTTTCAATGATATTCAGGTCTGGGGACTGGGATGGCCATTCCAGAACATTGTAATTGTTCCTCTGCATGAATGCCTGAGTAGATCTCGAGTGGTGTTTTGGATCATTGTCTTGCTGAAATATCCATTCCCTGCTTAACTTCAACTTCGTCACTGATTCTTGCACATTATTGTCAAGAATCTGCTGCTACTGAGTTGAATCCATGCAACCCTCAACTTTAACAAGATTCCCGGTGCCAGCATTGGCCACACAGCCCCAAAGCATGATGGAACCTCCACCAAATTTTACTGTGGGTAGCAAGTGCTTTTCTTGGAATGCCATGTTTTTTGCCTCCAAGCATAACGCTTTTTTGTATGACCAAACAACTCAATCTTTGTTCCATCAGTCCACAGGACCTTCTTCCAAAATGTAACTGGCTTGTCCAAATGTGCTTTTGCATACCTCAGGCGACTCTGTTTGTGGCGTGCTTGCAGAAACCGTTTCTTTCGCATCACTCTCCCATACAGCTTCTCCTTGTGCAACATGCGCTGTATTGTTGACCGATGCACACTGACACCATCTGCAGCAAGATGATGCTGCAGGTCTTTGGAGGTGGTCTGTGGATTGTCCTTGACTGTTCTCACCATTCTTCTTCTCTGCCTTTCTGATATTTTTCTTGGCCTGCCACTTCTTGGCTTAACAAGAACTGTACCTGTGTTCTTCCATTTCCTTACTATGTTCCTCACAGTGGAAACTGACAGTTTAAATCTCTGAGACAACTTTTTGTATCCTTCCCCTGAACAACTATGTTAAATAATCTTTGTTTTCAGATCATTTGAGAGTTGTTTTGAGGTGCCCATGATGCCACTCTTCATAGGAGATTCAAATAGGAGAACAACTTGCAAGTGGCCACCTTAAATACCTTTTCTCATGATTGGATACTCCTGCCTATGAAGTTCAAAGCTCAATGAGGTTACAAAACCAATTTAGTGCTATAGTAAGTCAGTAAAAAGTAGTTAGGAGTGTTAAAATCAAGAAATTGATAAGGGTGCCCATACTTTTGCACCCGTCAAATTTTGTTTAAATGCGGATTGCACATTTTCTGTTAGTACAATAAACCTCATTTCAATCCAGAAATATTACTCAGTCCATCAGTTATTAGATATATGAAACTGAAATAGCTGTTGCAAAAAACCAAATTATTATAAAGAAAAAAGGTTAACATTAATAGGGGTGCCCAAACTTTTTCATATGACTGTATATATATATACTTTGTGTGTGTCTTTAGTGATAAGGGCTCACATCTCCACTGTATTTAGTCCCCTTAGCCTGTCTTCACAGTCAAAGCAAAAAAGAAGAATATATTGCAAAATTATTTTTTTTCTTGGCAGTTCATTAATGGTTTTGAAGCAGTGTGAAAATGAATGCTTTAAATCTTAGGATTACCATTATAGCAATCCTCTGAGCCCATAATACTCCACAATTATCACAATTACAGTATATTTGGATCTGCAACTGTTTCTTTCACCTGTTTACAAAAACACATAAAGGTAAGATTATGCATTTGGGACAATAACAGATTCCATTTATATATTGAATACTAAAACACTGGGTAAAACCAGGGCTAAAGTGGATGTAGGATTATTGGTGGGTGGTAAACCTAATTGTAGAACCCAGTGCCAGATAGCTGCTGCCAAAGGCTAATAAAATCATAAAATGCATCAAGAAAGGCAAGCAACATGACAAGAAAAAAATACCTTCTATTTAAATCATTAGTCAGGACACATATTTTATATTATATATTTTGGATGTCCTTGTTTAGGAAACATATAATGGAAATGGGGCAGGCTGAAATGGGAATGGAGAAAGCCATTAACAAAATAAGGGAACTGCAGTATCTGGAAAGATTACACTTAGGCGGGCTTTGCACGTTGCGACATCGCAAGCCGATGCTGCGATGTTGCACGCGATAGTCCCCGCCCCCGTCGCAGGTACAATATCTTGTGAAAGCTGGCGTAGCAAAAATTATCGCTACGCCGGCTTCACATGCACTCACCTGCCCTGCGACCGTCACTCTGGCCGGCGACCCGCCTCCTTATTAAGGGGGTGGGTCGTGCAGCGTCACTGTGACGTCGCACGGCAGGCGGCCAATCGGAGAGGAGGGGCGGAGATGAGTGGGATGTAAACATCCCGCCCACCTCCATCCTTCCGCATATTCTACGGAAGCCGCGGGGACGCCGGTAGGAGATGTTCCTCGCTCCTGCGGCTTCACACACAGCGATGTGTGCTGCCGCAGGAGCGAGGAACAACATCGGACCGTCACGTCTCACGTCAGCGTAATTATGGATTACGCCGACGCTGCACCGATGATACGATTACGACGCTTTTGTGCTCGTTAATCGTATCATCGAGCCTTTACACACTACGATGTCACATGCGATGCCAGAAGTACGTCATTTTCAATTTGACCCCACCGACATCGCACCTGCGATGTCGTAGTGTGCAAAGCCCGCCTAAGGTCCAAAAATTAGGAAGCTTTTTGTAAAGGAGACGTGATTAAGTAATTTTATATACCGTACTTTTTTTTGGTGCTGAACACTAAAATTACCTTGAAAATATGAGTGTGAGGTTCTTGTTTCATGGTTACAAACAGAAAAAGTTAGGAAAAAAATGAAAATAATGATGATTTTGGGGGATTTAAGCTACTAATGTAATGATTACAGGTTTTTCAGTAGCAGCATTGTTTAGGATTTAAAGTATTTTGAGGCCATATTTTTTCTATTGTTTCTCTCTTTATATTTTTTTTCTATTCCTTTATTTTATTACCTATCTCACAGGTGATAGAATAAAGCCATAGGCTGAGAGACATCTCCTGGAAATGGCGCGCTGGCCATTTAAGAGGAGGACCAGTGTGCACGCGCCATAAGCGCATTACAAGAAAGCCTTACAGCATTCACAAGCTCCGGGAGGAGAGGAAGGCAGATGAGCACATGAGCGGCCGCAGAGTTGCAGGGGAGGATGCAAGCTGTCGCTGGTGAGTAAGGGCACCGGCGCTACAACAGGACTGTCCATATTCCCTTAAACTTATTGTTTGGGTTGGTTCTTTGTATACAGGAAGTCCTCAAGTAGCTTACAGCTTCTAAAGTAACTTTCCGGAATGGACTAGAATGTAAGAGGAAGGAGTACCCCAGGCAGGAGTTCCCAGAAAGCTTTGAAGCTTGAGTCTGGCCATTTTGGCAGTCGCTCTCCTCTACAAAGAGAATCAAACATGGAACCATGGGAATAGAAAATGGCTTTCACAAACTGTTTCCTGGTGCTAGTCTAAGTTGTGGTAAAACAAACCAGAACAGTGGGGCCAGGAACAACTGAGCTGGGACCGTGTGTCTAAAGTTGCAGTGTCAATGAAATATACGAAGAGTTGTGTGCACGCTATCTTGCGTACATAGTTGTCAATAATGTACAGTTAAGTAAAGCTAATACGTTGTTTTAAAGTGTTGGTGGTCTCTCCTCTAGACTGTGATAACATCTAGTCCTGGCCAGCCGAAGCCACCAGCATCTTGTGGCCTGCAGGGTGTTACGCTATCTATTTTTTATCTATCTCTCTAGCTATCATACTTCCACATTTTTTAAAACTAATAAAACCAGTAATTTCTTAAATGCACTTAATTCTAGTACTTGTCACACGGACGGCACATGGATATCATCCATGTCTGTACATATTTATATGAACCTATTCATTTGTATGGGTATGTGTGTTCCATGTTCCTGGGAAAAACCGTCACATCAACATTTGGTTCACACAAACACACAGTCCGTGTGAAGACACGGACATGTAAGCAGCATCATAGATTATAATGGGTACATGTGTATACATGTCTCAAGGACGTGTGAAAATGGATGCCATATGTACCAGAATCATGCATGTGTGAAAGTGGCCTAAGACTGAGTACTTTCACACATATCTGACAAGTTTATGTCTAATCAGAACAATATCAATCTAAACCTGTGTGTTTAAATGCACAATTTTTCTGATTGATCTGTTGAGGTTAAAAAAAATTAGTACAGCATTTGAAGAACAAATCTGTTACAGGAAATAGAATATCTTTACTTTTGGATGATCATACTTAATGACTAAAGGGGGCTTTACATGCTGCGACATCGTTAGCGTGCGCACCCGCCCCCCGTCGTTTGTGCGTCATGGGTAAATCGCTGCCCGTGGCAGACAAAATCGCTAGTACCCATCACACATACTTACTTTCTTAGCGACGTTGCTGTGGGTGGCGAACAGCCTCCTTTCTAAGGAGGCGGTTCGTTCAGCGTCACAGCAACGTCACACGGCAGGCGTCCAATAGAAGCGGAGGGGCGGAGAGCAGCCGCATGAAAGTCACACCCACCTCGTTGCCGGAGGACACAGGTATGGTGTTGTTCGTCGTTCCTGGGGTGTCACACGTAGCAATGTGTGCTGCCTCAGGAACGAAGAACAACCTGCGTCCAAAATCAGCAACGATATTTAGGAAATGGACGATGTGTCAACAATCAACGATTTGGTGAGTATTTTGCATCGTTAGAGGTCGCTCGTATGTGTCACACGCAACGACGTCGCTAACGAGGCCGGATGTGCATCACGAATTTAGTGACCCCAATGACATCTCATTATCAATGTCGTTGCGTGTAACGGGGCCTTAAGATGAAAATTGTCGTAACAAAGTAGGGGTTCATCACTAATTCAGACCAGTTTCATCACCTATTTGAAAAAACCACATAGAACTATATAAAATAAATTAATAAATAAATAAATCACAGACCATAGGAGCCAATTCAGATGATGTAGGCACACACAGAATGTGGCAAACCCTCCCAATAAAGATGGCCGCAGCCCAGGTACATGATGCTAATGATACAGCCCTACAAACCTCCACACTAAAGGGAAGGGGTGGCTGTTTAGCATAGGACATGCACACTAATAAGGCTTGCATTGGGAGTCCATCATATAGATGAGTGAGATGCACAATGTCTGAACTGCAACCTATAAAAGATGGCAGAAACCTAGGTCAGGTGGGCTAAACAGCACTATATAAGTGCATCTCACACAGATACGCGAGATGCCCATTGTCTGAATTGTGGCCTATAAATGACGCACATAGAACAAAATAGGGACGGCACCACCATTAGATATATATAGGTAATGGAAGTGTGCTTCAACCCATAAATAGAATCTGGAACACAAAACATGGGAAAGAGTGAGCACAACTACACCAAACATATACTGGAAAATCCAGGATAATGGAATCAAGCAAGAGGAGTCCCTTGTTGCATGCAAAAAGTGTGAAAAAGTTTATTAATAACACAGAGAAATATTGTTAAGACCATTTAAAAATGGGAAAGATCAAAAGAATGATCTACCCATGAGCAAATTGGCACATCACCAACCAAAACCTCATGAATTAATATAAAGCATACTAGCTCACAAAAGCAGTACCAAAGGACAGTATACAGCAGTACATAGTCACCAATTGTAGGATTCACATAAATATGGTACAGATCAAAGAGAGCTAATACAATACCAGGTAAGTAAATAGTGAGGGAGGTGGTGTGGGTGCGCCTGCCCCACGCGTTACGCCACCATATGTGGCTTCATCAGGGGTAAGTTATAAATGACGCACAACACTAGGTCAGGAGGGTTAGTTAGCACTATATGAGTGCATATCACATGACAGACTCACCATTTATCCACCTGAATTCAGACGGTCCAACACATCCTGCAACAAAAGATAAAATGTACCATACCTCAAATAGTGAGATATTAGTTGATATTTTGGCCCAAAATATGTAAGTTTGCAATCCACGTCACGGATTCTCACACCTGTAAGGGGCACTTTGCACACTGCGACATCGCAGGTGCGATGTCGGTGGGGTCAAATTGAAAATGACGCACTTCCGGCATCGCATGCGACATCGCAGTGTGTAAAGGCTGGATGATACGATTAACGAGCGCAAAAGCGTCGTAATCGTATCATCAGTGCAGCGTCGGCGTAATCCATGATTACGCTGACGCGACGGTCCGATGTTGTTCCTCGCTCCTGCGGCAGCACACATCGCTGTGTGTGAAGTCGCAGGAGCGAGGAACGTCTCCTACCGGCCTCACTGCGGCTTCCGTAGGATATGCGGAAGGAAGGAGGTGGGCAGGATGTTAACATCCTGCTCATCTCCGCCCCTCCGCTCTGATTGGCCGCCTGCCGTGTGACGTCGCAGTGACGCCGCACGACCCGCCCCCTTAACAAGGAGGCGGGTCGCCGGCCACAGGGACGTCGCACGGCAGGTGAGTGTGTGTGTGAAGCTGGCGTAGCGATAACTTTCGCTACGCCAGCTATCACCACATATCGCTGCTGCGACGGGGGCGGGCACTATCGCACTAGACATCGCAGCATCGGCCTGCGATGTCGTAGTGTGCAAAGTGCCCCTTAGTCCCTACACTCAATTATTTGAAAAAACTACATAGAACTATATAAAAAAAAATCACAGACCATAGGAGCCAATTTAGATGATGTAGCCTTATTAGTGTGCATGTTTTATGCTAAACAGCCACCCCTCCCTTTTAGTGTGGAGGTTTGAGCGGCTGTATCATCAGTATCATGCACCTGTGCTGCGGCCATCTTTATTGGGAGGGTTTGCGACATTCTGTGTGTGCGTACATCATCTGAATTGGCTCCTATGGTCTGCAATTTCATGACCTCTATAATCCTGTTACACAGCCAGCAGGATATCTAAATATGTCTGCCCTCTTAGCCCTCCTGTGATGCCCAGCCCATGGCTGGACTTTATTGCAGAACATAATTTTAGTATATACTACAAGTGTAAACAGAGGAAGCAGGTCCAAGTTCCTTTATATGATTAATAAAATATAAAAATAAAATAATGTGGAAAAAAGTTTTAAAAATGATCAAATATGAAACCTTAACTCACCCTCATTTTCCTAGCTAAAAATAACCTAAAGATTAAAAAAATAGAAAAAACATGTTTGGTATTTCTGAATTTGTAAAAGTCTGATCACAATGTAAAATGATTTAATCTGTAAGATAAATGCCGTAAAGAAAAAAAAACAATATGGAAGTATTGTTTTCGGTTACAACTAGAGTTGAGCGCGGTTCGTGGTTCTCCAGTTCGCGGTTCGAGTGATTTTGGGGCCTGTTCTAGATCGAACTTGAACTCGAGCTTTTTGCTAAAGCTCGATAGTTCTAGTTACATTCGAGAACGGTTCTAGCAGCAAAAAGCCAAGCTAATTACTAGCTGGCTTTCTGCTGTAATAGTGTAAGTCACTCTGTGACTCACACTATTATGAAATTTCAGAGTATAGTGTGCGGGAACAGTGCATTCAGATAACTGCTGCTGGGATAATGGCTATCGCCATTTTTTTTCTATTTTTTCCCTTTTCTTCCGTCCCTAAGCGCGCGTGTAGTGGGGCAGGCCAGCATGTCAGCCAATCCCAGACTCACACACAGCTAAGTGGACTTTAAGCCAGAGAAGCAACGGCATGTGTGATAGGATATCCATGTCACATGTCCCTGCATTATAAATACGGGCATCTGCCAGTCTGGACGCCATTATCTGCCTTCTGCGTCTGGGTGTCAATCACCGCAGGTGCAGCTCCTGTTTCCGATACTGCTGTGTACGCTCTACACACAGCGCTATACAGAATAGGGATAGAAGTTTCTTTCAGCCCTTGTAAGGGCTAATAACAGCAGGCTCAGAGCCATAGGTGACAGTCAGGTCCGTGGAAACAGATTTTAACAACTACAGAAGATAACAGCGTCTGTGTAGCTAAGCTCAGGGACTTCCTCGCTGCATTTCACCATTAGGAGGGATAGAAAGTGAGGCTTCCTTTCCTATACACAGACCCACAACCCTGCCACTGTACCCTCCTGCCCTTTGCACACTCAAGCTCATTGTTACTAAGCCATTATACTAGCAAACACTGAGAAAACTTAGTGGCATCCTAAAAGTGGCTGTTGGACTTCCATTAGTGTCCCACTAGTGCAAATCTATTTGCAGCACCTCTGCATTGCACACTCAAACTCATTGTTACTGTTACGTCACTGCCGGAGTCTGCTCCAGCGACTTCTGCTCCGATCGCCAGGCGACGCCGTGTTCCTGCCGTGGATGGTGCTGGTGATGGGAGAGAAGTCGATGCCAGCGGCACCAGTGGGCGCAGGCTCCGATCATCCACTGGGCTGGATTAGCTTGTGATCTGCAGTACCGCTGGCTGACTGTGGGTGGCATGTGTCTTCCAGCTGAAGTTGCCAGCGTTCAGCTACAGCCAATCGGAAGACACCACACCCTTCTTATTTCCCCTCCTGTCACATGATCACTACCAGATATACAGTTAGGTCCAGAAATAATTGGACAGTGACACAAGTTTTGTTATTTTAGCTGTTTACAAAAACATGTTCAGAAATACAATTATATATATAATATGGGCTGAAAGTGCACACTCCCAACTGCAATATGAGAGTTTTCACATCCAAATCGGAGAAAGGGTTTAGGAATCATAGCTCTGTAATGCATAGCCTCCTCTTTTTCAAGGGACCAAAAGTAATTGGACAAGGGACTCTAAGGGCTGCAATTAACTCTGAAGGCGTCTCCTTCGTTAACCTGTAATCAATGAAGTAGTTAAAAGGTCTGGGGTTGATTACAGGTGTGTGGTTTTGCATTTGGAAGCTGTTGCTGTGGCCAGACAACATGCGGTCTAAGGAACTCTCAATTGAGGTGAAGCAGAACATCCTGAGGCTGAAAAAAAAGAAAAAATCCATCAGAGAGATAGCAGACATGCTTGGAGTAGCAAAATCAACAGTCGGGTACATTCTGAGAAAAAAGGAATTGACTGGTGAGCTTGGGGACTCAAAAAGGCCTGGGCGTCCACGGATGACAACAGTGGTGGATGATCGCCGCATACTTTCTTTGGTGAAGAAGAACCCGTTCACAACATCAACTGAAGTCCAGAACACTCTCAGTGAAGTAGGTGTATCTGTCTCTAAGTCAACAGTAAAGAGAAGACTCCATGAAAGTAAATACAAAGGGTTCACATCTAGATGCAAACCATTCATCAATTCCAAAAATAGACAGGCCAGAGTTAAATTTGCTGAAAAACACCTCATGAAGCCAGCTGAGTTCTGGAAAAGTATTCTATGGACAGATGAGACCAAGATCAACCTGTACCAGAATGATGGGAAGAAAAAAGTTTGGAGAAGAAAGGGAACGGCACATGATCCAAGACACACCACATCCTCTGTAAAACATGGTGGAGGCAACGTGATGGCATGGGCATGCATGGCTTTCAATGGCACTGGGTCACTTGTGTTTATTGATGACATAACAGCAGACAAGAGTAGCCGGATGAATTCTGAAGTGTACCGGGATATACTTTCAGCCTAGATTCAGCCAAATTCCGCAAAGTTGATCGGACGGCGCTTCATAGTACAGATGGACAATGACCCCAAGCATACAGCCAAAGCTACCCAGGAGTTCATGAGTGCAAAAAAGTGGAACATTCTGCAATGGCCAAGTCAATCACCAGATCTTAACCCAATTGAGCATGCATTTCACTTGCTCAAATCCAGACTTAAGACGGAAAGACCCACAGACAAGCAAGACCTGAAGGCTGCGGCTGTAAAGGCCTGGCAAAGCATTAAGAAGGAGGAAACCCAGCGTTTGGTGATGTCCATGGGTTCCAGACTTAAGGCAGTGATTGCCTCCAAAGGATTCGCAACAAAATATTGAAACTAAAAATTTTTTTTTGGGTTTGGTTTATTTGTCCAATTACTTTTGACCTCCTAAAATGTGGAGTGTTTGTAAAGAAATGTGTACAATTCCTACAGTTTCTATCAGATATTTTTGTTCAAACCTTCAAATTAAACGTTACAATCTGCACTTGAATTCTGTTGTAGAGGTTTCATTTCAAATCTAATGTGGTGGCATGCAGAGCCCAACTAGCGAAAATTGTGTCACTGTCCAAATATTTCTGGACCTTACTGTAGTTCTGATTTTCCTGGCTCCTGTTACGTCCTATTCTGTTGGTGATTCCTGTGTTGACTTCTGCGTGTTTTTGACTACCCTTTTGCCTACTATTTTTGTACCTTGCTGCCCGACCCAGATCTGACCTCTGCTACGTTTGCTGACTACGTCACTGCCTGCCGATTCTGTCCGTGTTCCGCAATTCCTGGTTTGACCCTGCCTAACTACTACTCTCATCGGACTGCAGCCTTCCACAGGTAGTGATCTCCAGGGTCCTGTGTAATTCCAAATCCCTGTATAGGGGTTAAAGGGTTTCAGAGTTCTGGGGGTCCTGCTTGGTGAGTGGCTTCCCTCTAGCCTCCCCTTTACAGCCCATCTGAGTCTGTGGATCCAGGCAGGCATTACAGTTACTAAGCCGTTATACTAGCAAACACTGAGTAAACTTAGTGGCATCCTAAAAGTGGCTGTTGGACTTCCATTAGTGTCCCACTAGTGCAAATCTATTTGCAGCACCTCTGCATTGCACACTCAAACTCATTGTTACTAAGCCATTATACTAGCAAACACTGAGTAAACATAGTGGCATCCTAAAAGTGGCTGTTGGACTTCCATTAGTGTCCCACTAGTGCAAATCTATATGCAGCACCTCTGCATTGCACAATCAAACTCATTGTTACTAAGCCATTATACTAGCAAACACTGAGTAAACTTAAGCGGGCTTTACACAATGCGATATTGGTCCCGATATCGCTAGTGTGGGTACCCGCCCCCATCTGTTGCACGACACGGGCAAATCGCTGCCCGTGCCGCACAATATCGCCCAGACCCGTCAAACTACTTACCTGCCCGTCGACGTCGCTTTGACCGGTGAACCGCCTCCTTTCTAAGGGGGCGGTCCGTGCGACGTCACAGCGATGTCACTGAGCAGCCGCCCAATAGCAGCGGAGGGGCGGAGCTGAGCGGGACGTAACATCCCGCCCACCTCCTTCCTTCTGCATAGCGGCCAGGAGGCAAGTAAGGAGAGCTTCCTCGTTCCTGCGGTGTCACACGGAGCGATGTGTGCTGCCGCAGGAACGAGGAACAACCTCGTTACTGCTGCAGTAACGATTTTTGAGAATGGACCCCCATGTCACCGATGAGCTATTTTGCACGTTTTTGCAACGATGCAAAATTGCTCATCGGTGTCACACGCAACGGCATCGCTAATGCGGCTGGATGTGCGTCACCAATTCCGTGACCCCAAAGAGTTTGCATTAGCGATGTCATAGCGTGTAAAGCCCCCTTTAGTGGCATCCTAAAAGTGGCTGTTGGACTTCCATTAGTGTCCCACTAGTGCAAATCTATTTACAGCACCTCTGCATTGCACACTCAAACTCATCGTTACTAAGCCATTATACTAGCAAACACTGAGTAAACTTAGTGGCATCCTAAAAGTGGCTGTTGGACTTCCATTAGGGGTACTTTGCACGCTGCGACATCGCAGGCCGATGCTGCGATGCCGAGCGCGATAGTACCCGCCCCCGTCGCAGCAGCGATTTCCTTGTGATAGCTGCCGTAGCGAACATTGTCGCTACGGCAGCTTCACATGGACTCACCTGTCCTGTGACCGTCGCTCTGGCCGGCGACCCGCCTCCTTGATAAGGGGGCGGGTCGTGCGGCATCATAGCGACGTCACACGCCAGGCGGCCAATCGGAGCGGAGGGGCGGAGATGAGTGGGATGTAAACATCCCGCCCATCTCCTTCCTTCCGCATATCCTACGGAAGCCACAGTGACGCCGGTAGGAGATGTTCCTCGCTCCTGCGGCTTCACACACAGCGATGTGTGCTGCCGCAGGAGCGAGGAACAACATCGGACTGTCGCGTCAGCGTAATCATGGATTACGCCGACGCTGCACCGATGATACGATTACGACGCTTTTGCGCTCGTTAATCATTTCATCGAGCCTTTACACACTACGATGTCGCATGCGATGCTGGAAGTGCGTCATTTTCAATTTGACCCCACCGACATCGCACCTGCGATGTCGTAGTGTGCAAAGCCCGCCTTAGTGTCCCACTACTGCAAATCTATTTGCAGCACCTCTGCATTGCACACTCAAACTCATTGTTACTAAGCCATTATACTAGCAAACACTGAGTAAACTTAGGGGCATCCTAAAAGTGGCTGTTGGACTTTCATTAGTGTCCCACTGGTGCAAAGCTATTTGCAGCACCACTGCATTGCACACTCAAACTCATTGTTACTAAGCCATTATACTAGCAAACACTGGGTAAACTTAGTGGCATCCTAAAAGTGGCTGTTGGACTTCCATTAGTGTCCCACTAGTGCAAATCTATTTGCAGCACCTCTGCATTGCACACTCAAACTCATTGTTCCTAAGCCATTATACTAGCAAACACTGAGTAAACTTAGTGGCATCCTAAAAGTGGCTGTTGGACTTCCATTAGTGTCCCACTAGTGCAAATCTATTTGCAGCACCTCTGCATTGCACACTCAAACTCATTGTTACTAAGCCATTATACTAGCAAACACTGAGTAAACTTAGTGGCATCCTAAAAGTGGCTGTTGGACTTCCATTAGTGTCCCACTAGTGCAAAGCTATTTGCAGCACCACTGCATTGCACACTCAAGCTCATTGTTACTAAGCCATTATACTAGCAAACTATGCTGCCAGTTTAAGGGCCGTAGTTGCATTGTCAGGGATAGTTATTATTGTTTATTCACCACCTCTCAATTTTTACTACCACATTTTAAGTGCACAATCTTGTCGCAATCAAAATGAGTGGCAAAATGACAGATGCTGGTGGAAAGGGTAAGAGGCGTGTTGGAAAAGGAAAAACAGGGTTTGTCCGTGGGGAAGGTGGCAAAGCTCCATTAACATCTGCTGAAGATAGACCATCTACCAGCAAAAGTAAGATGTCTACTACTTACCGTGGACAATCCGATGTGCTCCCTTTTTTACGGACACGAACAACTGGAACAAAGGTAGATGATGGCCCAAAAAAGAAAATGCTTGAATGGATCTCAAGTGGTCCAACAAGTGCCCTCTCCGCCACCTCAACTACCGCATCCAAAAAACACCAGTCCTCTGAGTTGTCATCCCAATCACACTTGCTTTCTCCCAGCTCTGAAGTCTCCATTCGCCCTGCACAGTATGGTGGAACTGAGATGGCTGAGTCTGCAGAGCTGTTCAGTCACACTATAGCCTGGGAATCAGAGGTCTGCTCCCAAGCTACACTGAGTACAGACCAGGAAATGGTCTGCAGTGATGCCCAGAACCTTTGTGACTCAGATTCAGGCCATGATGACCAAACTTCTGAGCATAATGTTGATCCTTATTCACAAACTGAAACACCTGTTGTAATAGTCAATGAGGAACATACTGATGACGATGAGACGCAGATACCAGATTGGGATGACAACTTAAATATTCGGTCAGGGCAAGAAGAGGCTCGGTCTGAGGGTGAGGGGAGTGCAAACACAACAATTGATGAGGAAGTTCTAGATCCCACCTACTGTCAACCCACAGTCAGGCACTCGAGGAGGTCAACAGAGGCGGTGGAGGAGGATGCAACTGACGGCGAAGTTACCTTGCACCTTCGTGGACAGAGTCGGAGTACTGGTAGCACGTCTACAACTGCACCCTCAGCCACCACTGTGCCTCTGAGCACTAGTCGGGGTGGATCAGCAGGTCGCATGCCCTCTAAGGCTTGCCTAGCCTGGTCCTTTTTGACATAGCAAAAGATCGCCCAAATTATGTGATCTGTAAAATTTGTCGTGATTCTGTTAATAGAGGGCAAAGCCTCAGCAATTTGACAACTTCTTCCATGAATCGTCACATGAATAAATATCATATGTCCCAGTGGGAAGCTCACCATGCTGCAATGCGACCTAGCAAAGCGAACCATCCACCACCTGCCCCTTCCAGTGCATCCGCACGCTCTTCATCTTCTAGGACTGTGGGGACAGCTGTCACACCTGGTTTTCCACGCACAACTTCCACCACTGTAACCGCAACAGGCAGTTTGCTTGGTAGGTCGTCAGTTGGTTTGGAAGGGGAAAAAAGTGCGTGTGTACAGCTCTCTCAGACATCGATAGCACCAACGTTGGATGAAGGCAACATCATGTCTACGCCTGCACTTTCCTCACAAACCTGCATTATTCCAGGGACACCCTACTCAACACCGTCTACACACAGCAGCCAGATTTCTGTCCCTCAGATGTGGACAAATAAAAGGCCATTTCCTGCGACCCATGACAAAGCTAAGAGGTTGACTTTATCCCTCTGTAAGCTCTTGGCTATCGAAATCTGTCTTTCCGCCTGGTGGACACACAGGATTTTAGAGACCTTATGTCTGTCGCTGTGCCCCAGTACCAGATGCCCAGTCGGCACTACTTCTCTAAGAAAGGTGTGCCTGCACTACACCAGCATGTCGCACACAACATCACCGCTTCCTTGAGAAACTCTGTGTGTGAACGGGTACATTTCACCACCGATACTTGGACCAGTAAGCATGGACAGGGACGTTACATGTCGCTGACTGGGCACTGGGTAACTATGGTGATAGATGGTGAAGGGTCTGCTGCACAAGTCTTGCCGTCCCCACGACTTGTGTGTCAATCCTCTGTCTGTCCAAGTTCTGCCACTGCTTCTGCCTCCTCCACCTCGTCTGGGTCCTCCACCTCCGCCCCAAGCCTGCCTGGTCAGGCCACCAGCGTTCTAACTGCGCAGAAGGAATCACGCACCCTTCATTACTATGCTGGCAGCAGAGCGCAATGGCATTAGGCGGTCTTTAGCTTGAAATGTCTTGGAAATAAGAGTCACACAGTGGCTGAGTTATGGGCAGCTCTGGAGACTGAGTTTAATAAATGGTTGTCTCCACTCAACCTGCAGCCTGGTAAGGCCGTGTGCGACAATGCTGCAAACCTGGGTGCGGCCCTTCGCCTGGGCAAGGTGACACACGTACCTTGTATGGCTCACGTTTTGAACTTTGTTGTCCAGCAATTTTTAACACAATATCCCGGCCTAGATGGCCTTCTGAACAGTGCACGAAAACTGTCTGCTCACTTCCGCCGTTCAACCACCTACCAGAAGTTGCGCGATGAGAATGAACTCGGGTGAACTTCACCCGACTTCATTGTAATGCCGCGGCTCTGTCTGTGTGCCGCGTACTGATTAGCGGTCACCCGTGAAGGACTCACCGGTGACCGCTAATCCCCTGAGTGACTGAATTGAGCAGCCCTCTCTCATACTCACCGTTCCCCGATCTCCGGCGCGGCGCTGCACGGCTGTTATAAAAACTCCGGCGGCTTTTACTATTTTGAAAAAGCCGGCTGCTCATTAATCAATCTCGTATTCCCTGCTTTACCCGCCCACCGGCAAATATGATTGGTTGCAGTGAGACACGCCCACACGCTGAGTGACAGCTGTCTAACTGCAACCAATCACAGCCGCCGGTGTGCGTGTCACTATGGAGCAGAGAAATAAATAAATAATTTAAAAAAACGGTGTGCGGTCCCCCCCTATTTTAATACCAGCTAGATAAAGCCATACGGCTGCAGGCTGGTATTCTCAGGATGGGGAGCCCCACATTATGGGGAGCCCCCCAACCTAACAATATCAGCCAGCAGATGCCCAGAATTGCCGCATACAATAGATGCGACAGTTCTGGGACTGTACCCGGCTCTTCCCAATTTGCCCTGGTGCGTTGGCAATCGGGGTAATAAGGAGTAAATGGCAGCCCATAGCTGCCACTAAATCCTAGATTAATCATGTCAGGCGTCTCCTCGAGATACCTTCCATGATTAACCCCTTCAGCCCCCGGGCACTTTCCGTTTTTGCGTTTTTGTTTTTTGCTCCCCTTCTTCCGAGAGGCGTAACTTTTTTATTTTTCCATCAATCTTGCCATATGAGGGCTTGTTTTTTGCGGGACGAGTTGTACTTTTAAATGAAACCATAAATTTTACCATATAGTGTACTGGAAAACGGCAAAAAAATTCCAAGTGCGGAAAAATTGCAAAAAAAGTGGGATTGTACAATAGCTTTTGGGATATTTTATTCACCGTGTTCACTATATGGTAAAACTGATGTGTGGGTATGATGCCTCAGGTCGGTGCGAGTTTATAGACACCAAACATGTATAGGTTTACTTGTATCTAAGGGGTTAAAAAAAATTCACAAGCTTGTCCGAAAAACGTGGCGCACGTTTTGCGCCATTTTCCAAAACCCGTAGCGTTCTCATTTTTCAGGATCTGAGGCTCAGTGATGGCTCATTTTTTGCGTCTCGACCTGACGTTCTTAACGGTACCATTTTTGCGCAGATGCTACGTTTTAATCGCCTGTTATTGCATTTTGCGCAAAATTTGCGGCAACCAAAAAACGTAATTTTGGCGTTTGGAATTTTTTTGCCGCTACGCCGTTTACTGATCAGATTCATTGATTTTATATTTTGATAGATCGGGCATTTCTGAACGTGGCGATACCAAATATGTGTGTATTTTTTATTTTTTTAACCCTTTAATTTTCAATGGTGTGAAAGGGGGGTGATTTGAACTTTTAGGTTTTTTTATTTTTTTTTAATTTTTTAAAACTTTTTTTTTTACTTTTTTTTTTAATTTTACTAGTCCCCCTAGGGGGCTATTGCGATCAGCAATCCGATCGCTCTGCACTATCTGCAGATCTCAGCTACAGAGCTGAGAACTGCAGATTTGCTGCTTCACTTTCAATGCCGGCTGTATTCCAGCATTGAGAGGAAGTGACTCATGTTAGCCACAGGCGTCATCACATGACCCTGTGCTACCATGGCAACCGCCGAAAGTCACGTGATCATGTCACGTGACTTCCGGCGGGGGCGGGGTAAGTCACTGTCATGGCGGCGCCCATATACATATCGCTGCCAAGACTTTGGCAGCGAAATGTAAGGGGTTAATGGCCGCGGGTGGAAGCGATTCCACCCGCGGCTAGCAGGCACACATATCAGCTGTTGACAACAGCTGATATGTGCGCGTCTCGCCGCCGCCGCCCGGAGGCAGGGGGCGGGGCTTACCGGCACACGATCCATGACGTATCTAGTACGTCATGGGTCGTTAAGGGGTTAATCTGTAAGTTACAGTTAAAAAATAGACACACCCGAAAAATCCTTTATTAGAAAAAAAAACACTAACAAATTCCCTCATTACCAATTTATTAACCCCAACAAAGCCCTCCATGTCCGGCGTAATCCACGGACCTCCAGCGTCGCATCCAGCTCTGCTGCATGAAGGTGACAGGAGCAGCAGAATACACCGCCGCTCCTATCAGCTCCACGCAGCAAATGAGGTGAGTAGCGTGATCAGCTGAGCTGTTAGTGAGGTTACCCGCGGCCACCGCTGGATCTAGCGGTGGCCGTGAGTTACGTGACTGACAGCAGCTGATCGTGCTACTCACCTTAGTTGCTGCGTGGAGCTGACAGGAGCGGCGGTATATTAGTCTTTTGGCATTTTATGGGAAAGTGGCAAAAAAAGACATTTTTTTTAAGCTACAATGGAGTGGATTAGATCAAAGAATGTTCATATGTTTGAATGGCCTTCTAAAGGTCATCTCATTAAGAATCTGTGACAGTACTTCAAAATTTCTGTTCACCGACGGTCTCCATTCAATCTCACTGAAGTAGAGCTATATTGCAAAGAAGACAACAGGGACAGGGAAACTAGTCAGAGTTGATGGGAAGATGGATTTAGCTAAATACAGAGAAATCCTGGAGGAAAGCCTGTTAGAGGCTGCAAAAGGCATGAGACTGGGACATAGGTTCACCTTCCATCAAGACAACCCTAAACATACTGACAGATACAATAGAATGGTTCAGATCAAAGCATTTTAATGTATTGAGCCCAGTTAAAGTCCAAACATAAGTCTCATTGAGAATCTGTGACAAGACTTGATAATTGCTCTTTACAGACATCGCCATCCAATCTCACTGACCTAGAGCTATTTTGCTATAAAGAAAGGTCAAAAATTTCAGCCTCTACAGTGCTGGCCAAAAGTATTGGCACCCCTGCAATTCTATCAGATAATACTCAGTTTCTTCTTGAAAATGATTGCAATCACAAATTCTTTGGTATAATTGTCTTCTTTTATTTTGCTTGCAATGAAAAAACACAAAAGAAAATGAAACAAAAATCAAATCATTGATCATTTCACACAAAACTCCAAAAATGGGCCAGACAAAAGTATTGGCACCCTTAGCCTAATACTTGGTTGCACAACATTTAGCCAAAATAACTGCGAACAACCGCTTCCGGTAACCATCAATGAGTTTCTTACAATGCTCTGCTGGAATTTTAGACCATTCTTCTTTGGCAAACTGCTCCAGGTCCCTGAGATTTGAAGGGTGTCTTCTCCAAACTGCCATTTTGAGATCTCTCCACAGGTGTTCTATGGGATTCAGGTCTGGACTCATTGCTGGACACTTTAGTAGTCTCCAGTGCTTTCTATCAAACCATTTCCTAGTGCCTTTTGAAGTGTGTTTTGGGTCATTGTCCTGCTGGAAGACCCATGACCTCCGAGGAAGACCCAGCTTTCTCACACTGGGCCCTACATTATGCTATTATGCTGCAAAATTTGTTGGTAGTCTTCAGACTTCAGAATGCCATGCACACGGTTAAGTAGTCCAGTGCCAGAGGCAGCAAAGCAACCCCAAAACATCAGGGAACCTCCGCCATGTTTGACTGTAGGGACCGTGCTCTTTTCTTTGAATGCCTCTTTTTCTTTCCTGTAAACTCTATTGATGGCTTTTCCCAAAAAGCTCTACTTTTGTCTCATCTGACCAGAGAACATTCTTCCAAAACGTTTTAGGCTTTCTCAGGTAAGTTTTGTCAAACTCCAGCCTGGCTTTTTTATGTCTCGGGGTAAGAAGTCTTCCTGGGTATCCTACCATACATTCCCTTTTCATTCAGATGCCGACGGATAGTACGGGTTGACACTGTGGTACCCTCGGACTGCAGGGCAGCTTGAACTTGTTTGGATGTTAGTCGAGGTTCTTTATCCACCATCCGCACAATCTTGCGTTGAAATCTCTCGTCAATTTTTCTTTTCCTTCCACATCTAGGGAGGTTAGCCACAGTGCCATGGGCTTTAAACTTCTTGATGACACTGCGCACCGTAGACACAGGAACTTTCAGGTCTTTGGAGATGGACTTGTAGCCTTGGGATTGCTCATGCTTCCTCACAATTTGGATTCTCAAGTCCTCAGACAGTTCTTTGGTCTTCTTTCTTTTTAAGGACACAGGACAGAGGTTGAGTCAACTTTAATACATGTCAACTGGCTGCAAGTGTGATTTAGTTATTGCCAACACCTGTTAGGTGCCCCGGGTAAGTTACAGGTGCTGTTAATTACACAAATTAGAGAAGCATCACATGATTTTTCAAAGAGTGCCAATACTTTTGTCCACCCCCTTTTTTATGTTTGGTGTGGAATTATATCCAATTTGGCTTTATGACATTTTTTTTTTTCATTGAAGACAAATTAAACGAAGATAATACCAAAGAATTTGTGATTGCAATCATTTTCAAGAAGAAACTGAGTATTATCTGACTGGAATTGCAGGGGTGCCAATACTTTTGGCAAGCACTGTAGATATGCAAAGCTGGTAGAGACATAGCCCAAAAGACTTTCAACAGTAATTGCAGCGAAGGGGGTCCTACAAAGTATTGACTCAGGGGAGCTGAATACAAATGCACGTCACAATTTTCAGATTATATTTTTAAATATTTAGAAAACCAGGTAGCATTTCCTTTACACTTCACAAATACTGTATTTACTACTTTGTATTGATATATCACATAAAATACATTTACGTATTTTGGTGTAATTTGGAAAAAAAGGGAGACGTTTTCAGGGTATGAATACTTTTACAAGGCACTCTATACAAGTGCATTTCAATAAATGATATCATCAAAAAGTTAATTTATTTCAGTAATTCTATACAAAAAGGGAAACACATATACAGTATTATATACAATCATTACAAACAGAGTGATCTATTTCAAGTGTTTATTTCTGTTAATGTTGATGATTATGGCTTACATCCAATGAAAACCCAAAAGTCATTATCTCAGAAAATTAGAATATTATACACTGGAACCTCTCTTAATGAGTAACCCAGTTAGCTAGTATTTCGCTTAACGAGCAAAGCTTGCTGTAAATTTGCAACTCAGTTTACGAGCAACCAATTCTCACCGCACACACTTCCGGTTCCATACTTCCACCATGCTCTAACCCGCTATTGCAGTTCACACAAACACACACAAGTATGCACAAACTCACACACACATTATGCTCACCTTACCTTCCGTTCCATCGCCGGCCTCATGGTTCTTGTAGTTCGCCGATACAGGATGTGTATCGGTAACCATCGCGACGAGGAAGGAACTTGCTCTGGCAGCAGAAGTTCCTCCCTCATTGTGATGGTTAACCTATACACATCCTGTACCGGCGAACTACAAGATCCATGAGGCTGGCGATAGACCGGAAGGTAAGGTGAGCATAATATGTGTACCTTCCATTTCATCGCCGGCCTCATGGTTCTTGTAGTTCGCCGCTACAGGATGTGTATCGGTAACCATCACGACGAGGGAGTAACTTCCGCTGTCAGCTGCTACTCAAAGGCAGCGCGCTGGTCAATCAGAGGCAAGCGGCTCCTGCCTTTGACGTCAGCGCTCTGGCAGAGTAAGTTCCTCCCTCGTCGCGATGGTTACCCGATACACATCCTGTACCGGTGAACTGCAAGTTCCAGGAGGTCGATGATGGAACGGAAGGTAAGGTGAGCATAATTTGTGTGTGTTTGTGCGTGTTTGTGTGTGTTTGTGTCTGTGCGCATTTGTATGTGTGTGGAATGGCACAATAGGGGACCAGGATGGGACATTTAACAAGTTGTGGAACAAATTGTCTGCATTGCAATGATTTCCTATGGGAAATCTTGCTATGCTGAACGAATAACTTGGTTAACAAGCACAGTCCCAGAACGGATTGTTCTCGTTAACCAAGGTTCCACTGTTTAAGACGAAGTGAAAAATTATTTTAAACTTAAAAATGTTGGCCTACTGAAAAGCCTGTACAGTAAATGCACTCAATAATTTGCCTCCTTTTGCATGAATTACTGCATCAATGTGGTGTGGCAAGGAGATCAGCCTGTGGCACTGCTGAGGTGTTATGGAAGCCCAGGTTGCTTTAATAGCAGCCTTCAGCTCGTCTGCATTGTTGGGTCTGGTGTGTCTCATCTTCCTCTTGACAATACACCCTAGATTCTCTATGGGGTTTAGGTCAGGCAAATTAGCTGTCCAATCAAGCACAGTGATACTGTAGTTATTAAACCTGGTATTGGTACTTTTGGCAGTGTGGGCAGGTGCAAAGGCCTGCTAGAAAATGAAATTTCCATCTCCAAAAAGCATGTTGGCTGAGGGAAGCATGACGTGCTGTACAATTTCCTGGTAGACGGCTGTGCTGACTTTGGTCTTGATAAAACACAGTGGACCTACCCCAGCAGAAGACATGACTCCCCAAACTATCACTAATTGTGGAGACTTCACGCTAGACCTCAAGCAGCTTGGATTGTGGCCTCTTCACTCTTCCTCCAGACTCTAGGACCTTGATTTCCAAATGAAATACAATATTTACTTTAATCTGAAATTAACACCTTGGACCACTGAGCAACAGTCCAGTTATTTTTCTCTTTGGCCCAGGTAAGACGCTTTTGGTGTTGTCTATTGGTAATGAGGGGTCAGGGGACTTACGTTTAAAGCACCAGTCCAGCGGTACAATAAAAGCAAGCGCTTGAGTGGTGCTTTAAACATGCACAAGGGGCTGAGCTGCAGCACATCTGTATGACAATGATCCAGAGGGAAATGTGGTCCCTTCGTTCTCTTGATTAATCGATCAGCCATCAATATGTATACCAGGAAAATGAGCAACAGTAAATACTGAGAAATGCAAACATTATCTAATATCCACACAGATTTCCAAGAACGTTATTCCCTTACTTTATTTAAGTCTAGCATATTTGTTTTCACTGCAAATTCTCCTTTGTGCAGGTTGCTATAACAGTCATTCCCGCTTGTTACATATTTGCTTAAGCAAACAGGGTTTGCATAAGGTCACAGACATATCAGATGAAACAACTTTGTAGCAGACACAGTAGGCATTAACTTTCAATACTGTGTTACAGTAAAAGTGTCCTTGTTGCCTACAGCAACTATGGACTCTGACTGGTTTCTATAGGAAATAAGGCTTCTTTTTGTGTGAGATATAAACACTGTGTATCCTATGAGCATTGATAAAATGCCAGTGGAATGAATAGAGGTAGCTAGCTGGCTGTATTGTACACTGCTGTACAGTAAGCAAAACCCTGAACTTTATAGTGTAACTCTGATAACGATTTGGCTGCCAGACAAATGTTATTTTCAAAAGAACACTATCCAAAGCAAATGCATGAAAACAAATCTCAGAAATTCATCCCTTCAAATCCTTTGATTTTATTAAATTACAATTAAAAGCAAGAAATACATAAATAAATGTTCTCTGTGTGTCTCAGGAAGTCAACCATGTCCTCCTTCTCCTCATTGTTATAGGTCTGGCCGAAAGACAACTGGCTATAGCAGAAACCTGAGCATCTTCTAACCTCCCTAATCCCAACATCTCCCTCTCTGTGTGTGGCAGCGTGATAACTCCTAGGCAGCAGGCTCGCTGTCTGGGTGTTATACTTGACACTGATCTCTCCTTCACTTCCCACATACAATCCCTTGCCCGCTCCTGCCGCTTGCACCTCAAGAACATCTCCAGAATCCACCCCTTTCTCACAATGGAAACAACAAAAACTCTCACCGTGGCCCTGATCCACTCCCACCTTGACTACTGTAACTCTCTATTAATTGGTCTGCTTGTTCTAACTCAAAAAGCTCTCCACAGTGCAGCACCCCCCTACATCTACGCCCTCGTCTCTGTCTATCACCCCACCCGTTCTCTGCGCTCTGCAAATTACTTTCGACTAACATCCACACTAATTCGAACCTCCCACTCCTGGATTCAAGACTTCTTTCGAGCTGCACCAAGAAGCTAGGCTGAATCACAACTTACTGAGCTTCAGACGCACCCTAAAAACGCATCTTTTTAGGGTGGCCTATCAAACTCCCTAGCCGAACTAAATTCACATAGTCCCTCCACACCTTCTCAGAACATAACCCCACGTCAAACTCCATGGCACCCAAATCCATCTCAAGGTTCTGGCCAACTGGTCCAGGCAGCCATTATCTATCCCCCATTTCCTTGAGATGGCTGGATTGTCATTATAAATAAGCACTTGTACCTTGTCTCCCCCTCCCCATCTCATTGTAGATTGTAAGCTCTCACGAGCAGGGTTGTCTTTTTTTTCCCTCTAATTATCGTATTTTCTATTACTGTTACTTGTTTGTATATGATCTTCCTGAATTGTAAAAGTGCTGCGGAATATGTTGGCGCTATAGAAATAAAGATTATTATTATTAGATTATTATGAGCAGAAGGACAAAAAATTCTGAGTTCCCCTCTTTTTCCAAGGAGCCTGGTCTTTAATTGGTCACCAGCCTAAATCATAGAATGATACAATGTTAAAGTTGGAAGAGCTCTCCAGGGTCATTGAGTTCAACCCCCTGCTTAATGCAAAATTCACTAAACCATTGCAGACAAATGTCTGTCCAGCCTCTGTTTAAAGACTTCCATTAAAGGAGAACTCACCACCTCTCGTGGCAGCCTGTTCCACTCATTGATCACCCTGACTGTCAAAATTGTTTTTCTAATATCTAATGTGTATCTTCACTCTTTCAGTTTCATTACATTACTTATGTTTCCATGTGCAAATGAGAATAAAGATGATCCCTCTACACTGTGACATCCCTTCAGATATTTGTAGACAGCTATTAAGTCTCCTCTAAGCTTTCTTTTATAGAAGCTAAACATTCCCAGATCCTCTAACTGTTCCTCGTAGAACATAGTTTGCAGTCCACTCACCATCCTGGTTGCTCTTTTCTGAACTCTTTCAAGTTTTTTAATGTCTTTTTAAAATTTGATCTTCAGAAATGAACACAGTATTACAGATGAGGTCTGAACAAAGAGGAGTAGAGGGGGATAATCATTTCACATGATCTCGACTCTATGCTTCTCTTAATACACCCTATTACTTTGCCTTATTTGCGGCTGCATCACACTGTTCACTGATGTGCAGTCTGTGATTTATTCATATACCCCAAGTTTTTTTCACATGTGCTGTTGCTTGGTTCTATTCCTCCCATTCTGTAGAAGTTATTTTCAATTTTGTCCCAGGTGTAGAATTTTGCATTTCTCCCTGTTAAATAACATTCTATTAGTCACTGTCCATTATCCCACCTTATCTAGATCCTTCTGAATCCTTTATCTGTCTTCTCTAGTGTTAACTATCCCTCCTAGCTTTGCATCATTTTCCAATTTGATTAGTTTATCTACAGTTCCCTTATCTAGATCATTTATAAAAATGTTGAACAGTGTGGCTGCCAAGACAGAGCATTGTGGTACCCCTCTTAAAACACTATGGGATGTGCAACCATTTATTACTATTCTTTGAGTATGATCACTGAGCAAGTCACCTAAACGTAACTTTGTAAATCACATACTTGGTAATTTTTCCCATAAGTATAGTTTGAGATACTTTATCAAATACTTTGCTGAAGTTGAGATATACTATATCCACCACATTTCCCTGATCCACTCAGTCAGTGAGTCCATCATAGTAATAAATTAGATTAATCTGGCATGACTTGTTTGCTATAAACCCATGCTGGCTCTGGTTAATTACTGTATTCTTATCCAAGTACTTACATGCATGCTGTCTAATAATTTGTTCAAAAATATTTCCTGGTATAGAAGTAAAGGCCACGTCTCACTAAGCAACATCGCTAGCGACATCGCTGCTGAGTCACGGTTTTGGTGACGCAACAGCAATCTTACTAGCAATGTCGCTGTGTGTGACATCCAGCAACAACCTGGCCCCTGCTGTGAGGTTGCCGATCGTTGCTGAGTGTCCTGGACCATTTTCTTCAAAGGCGATGTCCTGCTGGGCAGGACGCATCGCTATATTTGACACTGTGTGACAGGGTCCCAATGACAGCAGAGATTGTTATACAGGTCGCTACTGTGACCTGTATCGTTACTGAGTCGTTGGTAAGGTCTGACTGTGTGACATCTCACCAGCGACCTCACAGCGACTTACCAGGGATCCTTATCAGGTCGCATCGTTTTCAGGATCGCTGGTAAGTCGCTAAATGTGACGGGGGCTTAAGGCTTACAGGGATTACTTTCACACAACCAATCACTAGACAACTGCAGCAGCAAATGGAATGTGTCTGTCCACTTTCGAACCAGGCGCAAGAATGATCCTGAATACCCGGCACCCCCTACTGGAAGCAGAGGGTTTTTATCCAGGCCAGAAGTGGACATCAGTAGGAACAGCTGAGCTGCATAGAGGAGTCTGCTGCTGCAACAAAAAACAGACATTAACCCCTCGTGTGCCTGAAGAAATAAACACGTTTAATGTGTATGGTCTAAGATGGGATGAGAGGGACTGAGGTGCAGTGAGTGGGGATTATCGCCTCCTTGTTACAAGGAAATCCCCAGTCCTAGGACTTCTCTCTACTGGCCGATTCTCAGGCTATGCAGTCAGTAGATAAGCTTTTGCGGGCTCTGGCCCTGAACTTCGGTGAGCCTGATGACATCTCCCTGGCGGAAGCCCAGCTCTCCAACCTCAATGAACTCAGTGATCTCATCTCAGAAGGTTCCCTGAGGTCATGTTACCTGCGGACACAGCTGGAGAGCCAGGGGAACCTCCATCTGTGACCACAACTAACCTGAGTGACGTCACCGCTCATTGCGCTGTTCATTCTATTCCTGAAGTTATAGTGGGTTGTCATGTTCTATGGTTGTGTGCTGTGCCTTCAGATCTAGCAGAGCTGGAATCATCGTGGGACCTCATTTGGATTACATCGGATCTTCGTCTTTTGTGGATTAATAAAGTTGTAAAGGAGGGTGTTTTTTTGTAATTGTTTTCAAATTAAGGATTTTTTTGGTGTTTGAGTCTATTTCTTTTCACTTACAGATTAGTAATGAGGGGTGTATCATAGATGCCTCCCATTATTAATCTAGGGCTTAGTGAGAGCTGTGAGCTGTTATTAACCCCATATTACCCTGATTACCACCGCACCAGGGCAATCGGGAAAAAATGCTGTGACTTTTGCATCTATTGGATGCGACAATTCTGGGCTGCTGCAGGCTGCTTTTTATGCTGGGGGCCAATAAGCTGTCGGGCTTCATTTTGTCTGGGTATCAAAATTTGGGGGGACTGCTCGACAACTTTTTAAATTATTTATTTAAATTTTAAAAAAGAAAAAGCCTCATGCAGTTCCTGTTATTTTGATACACAGCCTGTTAGGGTGAACACTCTAAGATGTTCACAAGTTGCCTGCTTCTAGTGTGGATCAAGTTCATGCTTGAAAGAATAACATCAGACAAAGGGTCAGACCTAACCTCTCCTTGATCAGAGATTGGCACCAAGAAAGAGAATTGTTCCAACTGAAACATAGACTGATATAAACTAGGAAAAGGGGCATGGTGGGCTGTACAGTGGGCATGTCCGGATGTGTGCATGGTCAGTGGGTTGGTCAATGGGCTAGTCCATGGGCTGATCTGTGGGCTGGTCAGTGGGTTGGTTCGTGAGATCATCAAGGAAATGGCAGCCATCTTAAATGTGTGCCATATGATGATATATTTGAACTAACTATGTAAGGTGAAATAATACGTTTCATCAGTAATTTAACACAACCCCCTACATCTCATGGTTAATTAAGTTTTTGATCCAATGGCCCTCTTCAACAAGCCAAGATAAGCGCATGGCTGGGGGCTGCAGCCTGTAGCCATAAGCTTTATCTGTGCTGATATCAATATATAGGGGATCGCTGGGAGAGGATGGTTTTTGCCATCCGAACATTTACTTAGCAAGATCGCCGACTTTTGTGGTAAATGTTCGGATGTCTGATCCTGATCCGATCCGGCCAAAGATCGTACGATTTTAAAAATTTCCAAACTTTGCAGATCAGGATCACTCATCTCTACTCGAGACAAGCTTACTGGAGCCACCATGAGCATTTTCAAAGGCTCGATGATGTGTTGAGGCTCCTTCTCTTGGTTGGCAGATATTAAAGGACCTAGAGAGAGCATTCACCTTGAAGTTCTTGTCAGCTGGCCGGCCAGAAATAGAGTAAAATTGAAGCGAACAAAGAACAGAAACCAACGGGCTTAGTGAGGGTTCAGTCTCTGTGCTGACTGCAGATAGGCCAAGTTCTTGTGATCATGTAGATCATGACAGGATGAACAGCACCTTCCAGTAGATAACACCACTCCTCCAAAGCCATCTTAATAGCCAACAACTCTTGATCGCCAATCGAATAGTTCTGCTCTGGAGCAGAGAAGGCCTTAGAAAAGAAGACACAGTTTACCATTTGGCCAGTATAAGATTTCTGCTTGAGTTCTGCACCAGCCCCAGAGAAAGAAGCATCCACTTCCAAGAAGAACTGCTTGCTGATCTCAAGTTTATGCAGCACCAAAGCCAATGAGAAGGCCTGCTTGAGGGATTTAAAAGCGCTCTCAGTCTCCAGGTTTCATGTCTTCAGATTCGCCCCCTTGCAGATCATGGCAGAGATTGGCGTGGTTCTGGATGAGAAATGTGGAATAAATTAATGGTAATAGTTGGCAAATCCTAAAAAACACTGGATGGCTTTCACACCGACAAGATGAGGCCACTTCATAATCGTCAACACCTTCAAGATAAGCACACAGCTGGGGGCTGCAGCATGTAGCCGTTTGCTTTAACTGTTCTGGTTGTCAATATACGGGGGACCCTACACCAATTTTGTTTATTTATTTATTTTTACACTCCATTAGGGGATCCATTGGGAAAATCAGTGAACATGAACAGAACCGAACATTGACAGGTTCGCTCATCACTACTCATCAGATCTCTAGTCTAAGATAAATTCATGCACTTGTAACCACAGCAGTCCCAGGAGCAGGGAATGACACAGACTTGGTATCACATAGAGGGTGATCCTCTCCGAGTGCAGCATTCCAACCCAATGCTCTACTGGCTCAATAAGAAAATGGACGGCCTTGGACAGGACTCTTCCATCAGCAGACGATATCACTATAGGACTTGGAAGACGATGGATGAAATCTGGAGTCCAGATAGGCCAACTCGACAATCCAGATGTGCCACTACATATGGACACTAACAAAGTTAGAGGCAGAGAGGACTTGCTCTCGCCCATGGTTATCTGTCCCTTTGAACCTGGGCTTTGGATCTCAAGACAGAAACGGATTAAATTTTCAGGACTACCACAGTAGACGCACTTGCTCTTGCTGCAATGGACCACATTGCAAAGTTTTGCCAGCTTTACATGGTGTACCTACTTGACCTCTGGAGAAGTAGGGTTAGGTAAGGTTTGCTGCACAATTGGATTCTATGAGCCAGGCACATCAACCTCCTTTAAAAGATCACCTCTCTGGAGCATTCCTGAAACCTGGGGTCAATCCAAATAGCCAAGAAAACCAGGTTGTCTAAGGATGTGGGAACAGCTCGGCCTGATAATTAGTCCTTAATTCTCCAGGAATGACCCTCCTAAAATGCAGCTACCAGCGCCTCATTGTTCTAACCAAGCTCAGATAGGATGGTGCCAAAATGAACAGCGTACTGGTCTACTGTAAGATCTGATGCAGTCAGAGGAGAGAAGATGCTGCCGAGGTGAACCGGTCCGGCTCGTCGAAGACTTTACAGAACGCCTCCAGGAAGGACTGCAAGTCAGAGATAACAGAGTCATATTCCCAGATGAGACAACAAAAAGGCCAGTTTAGCCTGATCCAGTTTGAAGTGCAGCGCGCACTGGTTAATAAACCCTTGGCATAGCTTGAGATCACCCTTAAGCTGCAGAGGAGCATCAAACGAGGACTGGATCCAGGAGCTGAGTTTACTGCCAGAATAGATACTGCAGACTGGATAGGTTCAAATGAAGCAGCCAGCATGATAGCATTCAGGGGGTGTCTACTGCCTACAAGTAGAATAGAATTTGATCCTCTTGCTCCCATTGCTGAGACAGCTCTTGGAGTCAGCGGGGTGGTTCTGGAGTCAGTGGGGTCCATGGCATTAGCAAACTGTCACACTGGTGAATGTGGACCCACTGTGCCACGGGACCAGTCTCACCATGGAGGGGCGTGACTAAGCGACTACCTCACCTTCACTAGAGCCTCTGATGGTGAGGTTAGGCTTGCGTTGGAAAGTTGTCGTAAGGTACTACTCCAGGGGATCTCTCAGTACTGGAGCAGCTGACTCCAGGGGTCAGGGAGACAAGGATGGTGCAGACTGGATGGCTGGTACAGACTGTATGGTTGGTAAGACTGGACAATTGGTACAGACTGGATGGCTAATAGAGACTAGACAGCTGATGCCATAGGGTACAGACTGGATGGCTAATGGAGACTGGATAGCTGATGCCATAGGCTGAGAGGCACTTCCAGACAATGTTGTACTGGGCATTTGAGAGGAAAGGAAACGCGACTGCCCTATGTGCACAACTTGGAAACCTGCATTGCATGTGCAGGCCCAGGGAGTAGAAGGTACTGACAGGGACCGCAGAGCGGCTGGGAAGATTTGTGCACCAGCATCCCAGCCAGGTGGAGGAAGCGGGACAGTGCAGGGGCACCGACATTATAGTATGTCACCATTATCAGCCTAATTTGCCATAGTGTGAATAGAGCCACAGATTTACTGATGTACTATGAGATCATAGTGATTTCGGTGAGAAGTAGAAAACCTGATAGTTTTTTTCTGATTTACTCTTCTATCTTTTAAAAACAACTCAAGCTTCTAGTATTTGAGGAGGTCAGAAGAGATAGTTGTTGGCTCAATGAGAATTTTTAAGCCCCCCACTAAAAGTCATGCAGTGGTGGCAAAATGGAAAATAAATTAAATATTTTAAATGAATGGTGCAAAAATGGGCTTGTTAAATTGAATGATATATTGAAAATGTATTAAAAAGTCAAAAATACTTGTGCCGCCTCCGTGCCAGTAGCCGAGCTGCTCGGATCCGGATCCGCGATGGCTCGAGGGTCTCTGGACCCGGGGGTCGTGCGGCCACTCAAATGAAGGGGGGGATATTTACAGGGGATGTATTAGAGTTCGTGACGCCACCCGTGGTATGTGGTAATTAGGAGTACCACCGCTGCAGTTGGGAGTACCCAGGGATGATGGAATGGGGCAGCCAGGTGTTGTGACCCTCCACGGGTAGGGGGATACCACGGGGCTCGGTGATTGAAGGGGAGTGCCGTTGGATGCAAAGGGGTCACTTGCGAACTCACTTAGTTCATTAAGCTCACACCAACAACTGGATAAACCAAAGTTCTGGATACCGCTGCCGCTGAGGGGAGCTTAGTTCGGGTCCCGTCCCCAATGGTGCTGCCTGGTGATCCGTGACCTGCCTCGTGGCACTAAGTTTACTTCTCTGTTGGTCCCGGTAGTATAAAACCAGCCAGGTCCCGCTCCTCACTATGGCTAAGTGTGGGAGCTTGCTCTTAGGGTTCACGCTTTGGATTTTCTGGACCGTTTTGAGTGGAAAGTCCTATCCCCCTCGTTGCGCTAGTACCCCCATTTTGGAGCGGGTGGGAATGGATCTTGAAGGCTCCATTCTCCTCGGGTAAATTGTCGGGTTGCCTGAAGCTACTCCCCGACCTAGTGTCCGTACCCCGTCGTGCCCGGTGAAGGTGCAAGTGTGCCGCCCCCGCGACAGCCGACGGGCTGCTCAGATCTGGATCTGCAGTGGCTTGAGGGGTCTCCGGACCCGAGGCGGGGTCGCGCGGACACTCAAAAATAAAAAAAAAAAGTGGAAGAAAGGGTGGATTGGATAGTGTTTGTGACGCCACCCACGGGTCGCGGTAAAATGGGATACCACTGCTGCTGCTTTTAGGAGAGAGGGAGGCCACCCGGGAGCGATGGAATGGCAGCTGATGATGTTAACCCCTCCGTGGGCAGGGGAAGGTGTCCCGGGGCTCGGTGATGGCAGGCTGGGGACCCGTTGGAAGCAAGGGGCACAACATACTCACACAGTCCATAGATGCTGACACTGACACCGGGTAAACCAGTCTTGAATGCCCTGCAGCTATAGTTCGAACACGCTGGGTCCGTGCACCTTAGGCGTTGCTGGTTGGTCTGAAGCCTTATCCCTTGGCACTGTGTTTACAGTTGGTGGATCCCTTTCGCCTAAAACTACTCGGGTCCCGCTCACCTCCGTGGCTAGCATGGGGAACTTGCTCTCAGGGTTCACGCTTGGGATTTTCTGGACGGTTTTGGGAAGTCCTATCCCCCTCGTTGCACTAGTACCCCGATTTTGGAGTGGATGGAGAACGGTTCATGAAGATTCCGTCCTCATCGAGTGAATTACTGGGCTGCTACTTCCCAGCCTAGAGTCCGCGTACCCCATCGTGCCCTGGTCCCTGCCCGGTTGTAGCACAAGGCCGCCGAACTGCCCTCCGTGGCAGTACCGTGCCCCTTGCCACTACCCCCTGCGACTGGGGTTCCAGCTCCTTCCAGGCCAGGCCAACGTCTGGCACCTGGGACGGGTACAGGAGCCCAGCTCCGCAGCGTGACCTTTCCTGTCACTGCTCACTGACACTCTCTGACTACAACTGACACTTCAGGCCCTCCTTCTACCATCCCTCCATCTGGGCGGCCCTATTCACCTCAGGCTTCCCAATGGGTGTTTGGTGGGTGTGGTGCAGAGTGTTCCTCAGGATTTGTGTATACCTGTTCTTAGCAACACCAAAGGGACAGGACCCGTAACCAAGGAGGAGCGGGTACCATGCAGAAGGGCAGATTGCACGGCACCCTTGTGACGACCTGATAGGCCAGGGCATCACACAAGGCCGCTGGCTGTCCTCCTCAACAGATCCGTGCCCCTTGCCACGATCCCCTGCAACCGGGGGTCCAGCTCCTCTAGGCCCAAACCACCGTCTGCCACCTAGATTGCTTCCCAGGAGCCCTGCTCCTGACCTCCTCTCATTTTCACTTCTCAAACTCAACTCTCTCCTTCTGACACTCCTGACCTCTCCTCTCCAACCCCCCGGGTGGGCGACTCTATTCCACTCAAGTCGTCCACTGGTGTGTTTGGTGGGTGTGGTGCAGGGTGTATCTAGGATTTGATTAGCTGATGTAGGCAACACCATATAGTGAGGGCCCTAAACCAAGAAGGAGGTGGATACTGCACGGGAGGGCAGATTGTGCAACACCCTGTTTTCGCGGGTGGAGGAGGGGACACTGCGCTCTCCCACTGCTCGGGTCCGGCTGCTGCTGCTCAGTGGTGGCTCGAGCGGTGGGCCGGATCCTGGGGACTCGAGCGGCGTTCCTCGCCCGTGAGTGAAAAGGGGATTTGATTGTGAGGAACTGATATTGTCCGTGACGCCACCCACGGTTGTGGTGAGTTTGGTGACACCACCGCTGCTCTGGACGGGGATCCCGGGAGCGATGGCAGGGAGCAGCTTGGATGTTGGTTCTCCCGTCCGTGGGTAGGGGAGTTGGTTGTCCCGGGGCCCGGTGAGGGGGTAGGTTTGGATGGCAGGCGGGTTACGGGGCCTGGCGAGGTGCAAAGTCGCGGGGGCAGCGCTGTGCCGCACGGCACGGTGGTACTCACTCAGCCAATGATGTACACAAAGTCTCCGGTAAAACAAACGGCTGGATGGACGGGTCCCACAGATGGCTGTGGTGTTTCTCCTCCCGGCAGGTTGATGGTGACTGCCTTTCCCTGCACCTGTGTAGTGTGTACGGTTCCAATGGGTTCCCACCGGTAACCCGCTCCCCAGCTTGGATATGTGCTGAAGGAGCCCCTTTTGCCCGCAGGCTCTGGCCCTGGGAACTTTAGCCTTGGCGGTGACTGTGTTTCCCGCTAACGGTTGGACTGTTGCCTTCTATCGGGACTTGGCTGCTGGGAAACCCAGGAGGTTCCCTTCGCTAACGGATTTGACAAATTGCATGGCGACTCCTAGCCTTGTCGGGGTCCGTAAGCCCCTGCCGGATGGTACTGGCTTCTCTTTGCGGACCGGTCCGGTACCGCCGGGCCACCGCCCGTCCACGGTCCTTACGGCTGGCTCCAATAGGCCTCTCCTGCAGACGGTCACCACCGTCTGCCAACCTTGCTGTTCTGTCCGGGCCACACACCCGGACCAACTTCAGACTCCTCAACTGCCACTTCACTTCCACCACTCAACTCCACTGCAAACTATCTGCTCTCTTTTCCCGCCTACAGGACTGTGAACTCCTCGGTGGGCGGAACCCACCGCCTGGCCCGCTCCCTGGTGTGGACATCAGCCCCTGGAGGGAGGCAACAAGGATTTTGTTTGACTTAGGTGTGCCTGACCGGGGTGTGGGGTGTGTAGGTGTAGTTCCTGTGACGTCCTGGCTTGCCCAGGGCGCCACAACGTGACGACCTGATCGTCCAGGGGCGTCACATACTATCACACTTTCAGAGACCAGCTTTGTGTCTTGGGTTTAGTAAAATTAAGGAAAACTTTACTCAGCTGAATTTACTCCCTCTGGGTGAAAATGAGTGGAAACCAAAGGACATTTGAGTGCAGTTATTTATCTGCCACTGCTCTTCTACAACATGCACATCACCCCATAACATCCTGCTCTCCAATATTCCTTACTTCCCTGTTTTATATTTTGCAGAAAAAGGTGTAACATCCTGTATGTGCAAACTCTCCTGTTTCACAAGAATCCTACTGCACAGATAGAACAAGGTTACTTGGAAGTTTTCTGCTAGACAGAAATGGCTGGATTCAGTTAAAAAGCATGGTAATACATATACAGCCCACTAATTTCAGCAAAAAGCATCCAGATTTCAGTGCAATTTGTTTAGAAACTCCAGAACAAGCTAACAAAAAAAAACTTCCTGACACTTGCAACTAATTCTCCAGCACATAATACAGCTAAAAGTAGATTGATTGCCCCCAATAGTCATTTTAAATCTTTGTCCAGTCACCAGATGTGAATATGGTGTCACTGTTGAGGGCAGCACTCTACCTACTCTACTGTTAGATGTGTCATACGACAGAACAATGTAAAAGGCTTTGTGTATGTGACAAATGGCAATAATTTTTATATATTGGAGAATATGCTGTTAATTTTTCATCTGGAATTTTTGGGAAAATCCACTTAATATTTTTGTACTAGCAAAATGAATTAGATTTGACCAACTTCATTTTGCAGAAATTAACTGAAATCTTTGACAGCTAACAGCCGTTTTCTGTTGTCATTTATACAAATATGAGGGTCATGATTATCCTAGCATCTACTGTGAGTGGGATCCTTGGAAAACAGGCAAAAAGCTGCAATTTTCCTCTTAAGAATAGCTATTTGTGGTGATGCATGGCTGTCATATGGAGCTTTGCACAAACTTCGCCGACTGTCATGGTCGTGTCGGGCTCTGTGACTAGCCAGGTAGTCACAGGTAGACCGGGTTTGATGTTCACACCAGGGGGCGGAGCCAGGCGGTTGGCCACGCCCACCGAGGAGGACACAGGCCCTGAGGCAGGAAAAACAGTTCACTTCCCCATGGGAAGCACAGTGTTAGTTGGGTAGATGAGTTTTGACAGTGAAGTGGAGTGGAGTTCAAGTGCAGACCTGTGTCCAGGTCTGCCACAGTCTAACACCAGGTGTCTGGGTTGGAGCCGAGCCACCTCTGGTAAGGAGGCAGACGGTGGTTGCGGCCTTCAGGAGCCGGGAAGACGGCTGGTGGAACCGTAAGGGACCGGGACAGGGTAGTGGCCCGCAGGAACCGAACCGGGGAGCCAACTGGAAACCGGAGCACCAGGAGGGGTACTCAGACCCAGAACGAGGTCCAGAAGCCGCTGGACCACGTCGAATTCACTGATTGAGATCTGGACCTTAGGTCCTTTCCCGTCCCAAGACCCGAAAGATGGCAACAGCCCACCGAGGGGAATAGAAAGCCACCGCCCAGGCAGAGAGATCCCACGGGCCAGCGCCTGCGGGCAAACGGGTTCCTCGACACACATCAAGCTGGGGAGCGGACTACCGTTGCTGAAGCATAGGCAGTGAAATTCTACTAAAGAGGTGCAGGAGAAAGGTGGGAACCACCTACCTGAGAAAGGGGAACAGCGCAGCCGGCTGCGGGCACCGACCACCATCCTTCTTGGTTTACCAGAGACTCTGGTGTATCTGTCATAGTGAGTACAACAGTGCCCTCGGGCCGCGCACACCACACCATCGTGCCCGCACCTCAGAAACCATCGGGCCCCCGGGACCATCACCCCCTTGCCCACGGAGGGGTGAACACCAACCTGCATAACATCGTCCCCGGGAGCCTAGTTAACGGCAGCGGTGGTGTCCACATTCACCACAACCCGTGGTGGCGTCATGAACTTTAATCCCTAAGAACACCACGGCTCCGGCCGTGAACCTCCCCACCGAAGTCCCCACACGAAGCGCCAAACCCCTTTCAGAGTGACGTGACCCTCGGGTCCGGAGGCGCTCGAGCCACCCACCAAACGAGCCCGGATCCGAGCGGCTTGGCTACGGCCGAGCGTGGGGCGGTACAATTGCAGATTCTGATACTCTGCTTAGTGGTTTCTCTGGTGTCTGGGATCAACACAGGCAGACTCTGGCGTCGTCCTGCTGATTCATAGACAGGCTAGTGGGAGATACAAGTTTGATCACATGTGGTGGGAAAGCCAATCACATCTGCTCCCCCCCTATTTATGCTGGATGAAATCTTGTACCCATGCCAGCTGTAGTTTATTTTGTGTTAGTCTGTGAGCTTTGGTGTCCCAGTCTTTCTTGTGAAAGTGTTGTTATTTGCTTGTATCGGTTGTGGAGTGCACCCCTGTTTTCTTGTTGCTTCCTTCCTGCTCTTATTTTCCTCTTATTCTATTATTCTCTTATACCTCTGTGTGTGCATGCTGAGTGACAGAGTTTTGGTTTCCCCTGTCTGTCTATTTCTTTGGGTTTCATCTCACTCCCATCTCCCCTGAGGGTGAGGGAGGGGGTATCAGATCAGGTCTGGTCAGGAGCAGGTTCAGGATGGAGCCTCAGGCATTTCCACCATCAGGAGTATCCCTGAGTTTAGGGATAGCTTAAGGGCTCCTAGCTTGAGAGTCCTGCTATCTCATAGTCATTGTAACCATGGCACTACATAAGTATTCCTATTGCATACAGGACTGCATTGGCTAGCTACATTGGATTTTGTTTAAAGATATAATAATAATTTTATTTTTATAGTGCCAACATATTCTGCAGCACTTTTCAATTAAGCGGGACAGGTACAGACAGTAAAGACATACCAAAGGCATACATAATTCACCAGTTACAGGAGGAGTAAGGGCCCTACTTGCAAACTTACAATCTATAAAGATTGTTTATATAGTCTACATATATGCTTAGAAGATTGTTTTGGTTGGTGAAATATTTTGTTAACATATTTGCTCATGATTTATATAGTTTATTAGTTTTCCTTTCCTTTGTAAGAGAATATGAAACAATGGAGAACAGATTAATCAAGATTTGTGCTTTTGTACTTTTGGTATGTTTACCCAACAGTTATATACAGGATTCATCATAATTGGAATTGAAACAAAAAGAAGACAAACACATAAAATTATTGAAATCACAGAATTGATAGCAAATTGACCCTGTAGTGAACGCCAATACGCATCGGTTAAGGGGCCTTATTCCTTAGCGACACTTTTTCATGTTGCTGAGGAATATGTGAAGCGCCCCTCTGCAGGCAAAAATGCCACTAGGCATCTGAGCTGACTGGTTTTGGAACTGATCAAAGCCATTTAACTCATTAGAAGCATAGTGACAGCAGCATCTAAAGGGTTAAAAGAGGGATGGAACTCCCTCTTTAACAGTATCAGCTCCCAATGATTGTAATTGAATGTACTGATAGTTTCTATTGCACCCCAAGGTCATCTGATAACCTCAGGGTGTGGTGATCTGTTATAAGAAATGTCTAACATGTTGTCAGATGAGAACTGACAGGTCTAACGCACTGCAGTACTTCTGCAGTGTAAAGGCCCCTTTACACACTGAGACTTTCAGCGATCCCACCAGCGATCCCAACCTGGCCGGGATCGCTACAAAGTCTCTGGTGAGTCTCTGGTGAGCTGTCAAACAGGCAAACCTGGCCAACGACTCAACAGCAATACGGACCTGCAGAACGACCTAGCTAGTCAAACACTGGAAACGAGTGATGTGTCACAATATCTGTCAATCACTATTCTCTGTCAGTCGGTCTCTCCCTCTCGGTCTCTATTTTCTCTCTGTCGGTCCGTCACTATCTCTGTCCACTATCTCTGTCCCTCTCTCACAGTCTGTCGGTCATTTTCCCCTCCTCTCTCATACTCACCGATCCCCGGCGCGGCGCTGCACGGCATTCACACTGCTGCGGCGGCTTTTACTATTTTGAAAAAGCCGGCCGCTCATTAAACAATCTCGTATTCCCTACTTTCCCTGCCCACAGGCGCCTATGATTGGTTGCAGTGAGACACGCCCCCACGCTGAGTGACAGGTGTCTCACTGCACCCAATCACAGCAGCCGGTGGGCGGGTCTATACTGTGCAATGAAATAAATAATTAAATAATTTAACCCCTTAACGACCGCGGGCCGTAAAATTACGTCCTAAATGACATAATCTTACTGCCCGCGGTCCTCCGGCGGCAGCATGCCGCGATCGGCACACATCTCAGCTGATTTTCACAGCTGAGATGTGTGCCTGCTAGGCACGAGCAGAATCGTTATCTGCTCGTGCCGATTAACCCCTTATATGGCGCTGTCAATACATGACAGCGCCATTATAAGCGCAATCGCGGTAAAGTTTTTACTTACCGCCGAAACCGGAAGTCACGTGACGCGATCACGTGACTCCCGATAGTTGTCATGGTAGTACAGGGTCATGTGATGACTCCTGTACTACACATGAATTGGTTTCACTTTCGCTGTGCCCGGGGCACAGCAAAAGAGAAAGACAGCGTATCTGCTGTTTACAGCCTTCCAGCTGTGATCAGCAGATACTGCAGAGCGATCGGAATGCTGATCGCAATAGCCCCCTAGGGGGACTAGTAAAATAAAAAAAAAAAGTAAAAAAATAAGTTTTAAAAAATTAAAAAAAAACAAAAAAACCTAAAAGTTCAAATCACCCCCCATTCGCCCCATTGAAAATTAAAGGGTTAAAAAAATAAAAAATATACACACATTTGGTATCGCCGCGTTCAGAAACGCCCGATCTATCAAAATATAAAATCAATTAATCTGATCAGTAAACGGCGTAGCGGCAAAAAAATTCCAAACGCCAAAACGACGTTTTTTTGTCGCCACAACTTTTGCGCAAAATGCAATAAGAGGCGATCAAAACGTAGCATCTGCGCAAAAATGGTACCGTTAAAAACGTCAGCTCGAGACGCAAAAAATAAGCCGTCATTGAGCCTAAGATCCCGAAAAATGAGAACGCTACGGGTCACGGAATATGGCGTAAAACGTGCGCCACTTTTTTCGGACAAACTTCCGATTTTTTTTTAACCCCTTATATAAAAGTAAACCTATACATGTTTGGTGTCTACGAACTCGCACTGACCTGAGGCATCACACCCACACATCAGTTTTACCATATAGTGAACACAGTGAATAAAATATCTCAAAAACCATAGTGCTATCGCACTTTTTTTGCAATTTTTCAGCATTTGGAATTTTTTTGCCATTTTCTAGTACACAATATGGTAAAACTGATGGTTTCATTTAAAAGTACAGCTCGTTCCGCAAAAAATGAGCCCTCACATGACCATATTGACTGAAAAATAAAAAAGTTACGTCTCTCAGAAAAAGAATGGCGAAAAAAAAAAACGGAAAGCGAAAAATCGGCCGGTCGTGAAAGGGTTAAAAAAAACGGCGTGCGGTCTTCCCCAATTTTAATACCAGCCAGATAAAGCCATACGGCTGAAGGCTGGTATTCTCAGAATGGGGAGCTCCAAGTTATGGGGCGCCCCCCAGCCTAACAATATCAGTCAGCAGCCGCCCAGAATTGCCGCATACATTAGATGCGACAGTTCTGGGACTGTACCCGGCTCTTCCCGATTTGCCCTGGTGCGTTGGCAAATCGGGGTAATAAGGAGTTATTGGCAGCCCATAGCTGCCAATAAGTCCTAGATTAATCATGTCAAGCGTCTCCCCGAGATGCCTTCCATGATTAATCTGTAAATTACTGTAAATAAACACACACAACTGAAAAATCCTTTATTAGAAATAAAAAACACAGACACATTCCCTCATCACCAATTTAATCAGCCCCAAAAAGCCCTCCTTGTCCGGCGTAATCCACGGTAGTAGTAGTTATTGAATAATAAATGACCCTCTGAATAAACTTTTCACAATTTAAAAAACAAAATAAAAAAAGAAATAACATTCTTTTTTGCTGCAGAGCATTTCACACTTCCAGGCTGATCTACAGTCCAAATGTCACAATGCCAAGTTAATTCCGAAAGTGTAAACCAGCTAAATCTGCAGGGGGTTGAATACTACTTGTAGGCACTGTATATATATATATATATATATATATATATATATATATATATATATATATATGCCCCTCAAAGTCTCTTTAAAACTGAATATTTACTTACAAAAATGGATTTGTAAATTTCTTTAACGGAAATCAAAGATTGCTAAATTTCAATCCTTCTAGCATCTTAATATAAAAAAGCAAAAAGGAGGAATAAATATCATTACTTACAGGAAAGATGGGGCTACAGTTGTACATCGCCCAGGCCAAAAGACTACTACTCCAGTAGGCTACAGCTAAACCCCCACTAAGTGGAGGCATCACAGGCGCAGGAGGAGCAAATCACACACACACTTCCAAACATGGAGGGGGCGATTGCTGGAGGGTAAAACTTCACACTAGTGGCTTGCATAGAGTGCTGTTCACACATGCAGATGCACAGTCACAAACCTGCAGCCTATTAGGCGACGCCCATACTATTAGATCAGGCGGGCTGCCAAGCCGTACCCCAACTGCGCACTACATAGGGACAGGAACTCTAATAGCAAGGCCTAACAAAAAGGTGCCTGGCTGTATCCTGTACAAAAAAAATATGAGTTTTTTTGTTAGCGTTATGGCCATAAGGCGGAAGCCTACAACCCTCATCACGGGAACCTCATGCTTGTAGATCCCTACACTATATCTAATATATAAAGCTGAGTGTATGTGTGTGTATGTCCGCTAAAGGAATCCGCACTGTCGCATTTACAATCGCAAAATTTTGTACAGGCGCCTCATGTGACCCAGGGAACGTCATAGACTATGTTTTGACTAGAAAATGTATTCATTTAAACATACAGTATCTAAATAGACACATATGCATGTTTTTCTCAATATCTGACATGAAATCAGAATAAACCTTCCCGTTAATTCCCGTTTTAGGTCAATTAGGATTACCAAAATTATTTATACTTGCCAAATGCCACAATAATTAGAGAGAGAATGTTTTACATCATTGTTATTACTTTCTGCAAAGTCAAATACATTTCATTAGTATTTGGTACCATTGCCCTTAAACTATATGACTTGGGTCACACATTTTGGATATCCTTCCACAAGCTTCTTACAATAGTTAATAGGAATTTGGGCCCATTCCTCCTGACAAAACTGATGTAGCTGAGCCATGTTTGTAACTAGCCTTGCTCGCACCTGCCTTTTCAGCTTTGCCCATAACTTTTCAATAGGAGGAAGTTCGGGGTTTTGTGATGGCCATTCCAAAACATTGACTTTTTTATCCCTAAGCCACTTTGTACCCAGTTTGGCAGTATGGGTCATTGTCTATTTGAAAGACCCATATCTGTCCAAGCTTTAAGTTCCTGGCTGATATCTTGAGATGTTGTTTCAGTAATGCCACATCTTCTTTCTTCATGATGTCATCATTTTTGGGAAGTACACCAGTCCCTCCTGAGGTAAAACAACTCCACAACATGATGTTGCCACCCCCGTGTTTCACAGTTGGATTGGGGTTCTTAAGCTTCAAAGCATCTCCTTTTTTTCCTTAAAACATAACAATGGTCATTATGGCCATACAGTTCAATTTTAGTTTCGTTAGACCACAGGGCATGTCTCCAAAAATTAAGGTCTTTGTTCCTGTGTGCATTTGCAAACATTAATCTGTTTTTTATGTTTCTTTTAGAGTAATGACTTCTTTCTGCAGAGTGGCCTTTCAGGCCATGTTGTTACAGTACTCATTTTACTGAGGATAATGACACAATCTTACCAGCTTCCACCAGCATCTTCACAAGCTCTTTTGATTTTGTTCTTGAGTTAATATGCACATGTCTGACCAAAGCACATTCATCTCTGGTACACAGAACCCGTCTGCTTCCTGAGCGGTATGATGGCTGGACATTCCCATCTTGTTTGTATTTGTGTATAAGTATTTTGGTATTTGGCAAAAATAAACAATTTTGGTATTCCTAATTGACCTAAAATATGAAAGGTTTATTCTGATTTCATGTCAAATAGTGAGAAAAACAAGCAGATGTGTCTTTTTAAGTAGTGTATGTAAAATTCTGGTTTCAACTCTATCTGTATGTAGGTGCTCTGGGTATACATGTGTCTGTATATATGTGATCTGTGTACATGTAACATCATTGTGTGTACATCTGTGCAACATACAGTGTTTGTGTTACATACCGTGTATGTAGTATCCACATTTATAAATAGCTTAGATGAAAGTTCATAGGTGTAAGCATGTCTTTAATTGGCCAATGAAATACCAAAATCATGCTCATCTATCAACTTATTGGATTGTTTATGCCGGACCAAAAACCATTGTTTCAGCAGCACATTGCCCTATGTAAACTGCAGATGTGCTGCTGATAATATGATATTGTCTGGGGACAGAGTGATCTACTATTGATTGTTCTGTGCCCATCATTCTTCCTCACCAAGTGTAAAGAGGCCAGTAAATATAGGGGTGGATATATCATTGGTGCAACCCATGCAGCCGCACAGGGCCCAAGAGGTAAAGAGGTCCATTTCCACCTCCAAGGCAGGTGCGTTATAAAGAGATATTGAACTGCAAGGGGCCCATATACCGTTCTTAAGGGCCATTTACACGCTGCGACATTGCTAACGATATATCGTCACGGTGTTTGTGACGCACATCCGGCGCCATTAGCGACATCGCGGCGTGTGACACCTATGAGCGACCTTAAACGATTGCAAAAGAGGCAAAAATCGTTGGTCTGTGACACGTCGTTCACTTACCAAAAATTGTTGTCTGGTCAGTAGCGAAGCTGTTTGTCGTTCCCGCGGCAGCACACATCGCTGTGTGTGACACCGCAGGAACGAGGAACAACCTCGTACCTGCAGCCGGCGGCAATGAAGAAGGAAGTAGGTGGGCTGGATGTTCGTCCCGCTCATCTCCACCCCTCCTCTGCTATTGGGCGGCCGCTTAGTGACGCCGCAGTGACATCGCTGTGACGCCGAACGCACCTCCCCTTTGAAGGAAGGATTGTCCGGTGTCGCCAGTGCCGTCGCACAGCAGGTATGTGCGTGTGATGCTGCTGTAGCGATAATGTTCGCTACGGCAGCAATCACCACATATCGCACCAACGACGGTGGCGGGTGCTAACGCTTGCGACATCACTAGCAATCGCTAGCGATGTCGCAGCGTGTAAAGCACCCTTTACATAGGGGCCCTTCCCGTGTCCGCCAGTTGGTCAACAAGTGCCGAACGACTTGAATATTGTCGATCTCGCTTGTTTATTGGCCTGAACTAAGTCCATGTAAATGCATCGTAAATGTTTGTGTGAGATGGTGTAATATATTAGCATTTGATACCACACTTTAAACATTTCACTAGGGCCCAACTTTGTCTAAGGCCCCCTTCACACGTTCGTGAAAATCACGCATGTGTTTCACAGACGTGTCAAAGGTGCGTTTTCCCGTCCGTGTGCCGTGTTTATGGCACTACGTGTGTTCTCCGTGTGTTATCTGTGATAACACACGGAGAACGGAACTTTCTGATCACCTGTCCCTGGCGTCGCTGTCCATGGTGCTGATCTTCGGTCTCCAGCCCTGCCGACTCTCCGCTGCTGCCGGTCGCACTGAAGTGAATATTAAATGAGCATAATAAGCGGCGGTCGGAAGCAAGTGACAGCAGCGGCGGAGACAGGAGGGCTGGAGAAAGTGAGTAAAGATTTTTTTTTTCTCTGACACGTGTGTTTCTCCGGCGCATGTTACACGGGACCGCATCCACACTACATCCGTGTGGTACGTGTGCGGGCCGTGTGACACCCGTGCTGCCAGAGAAAAACGGACATGCATCCGTGTGGAGCACACGGACACACGTCTGCTCAACACGGAGGCACGGGCCAATGGCTGCACACGTGCGTGCACATAAACCCATTGATTTTAATGGGTTTACGTGTGCCCGTGTTTCCGGTACAGGCGAGCACGGACCTAGCACGTATCGGAGACACGTGCGTGTGAAGGGGGCCTAAAACAGAACCTGCCTGTCCAGATGATGTTTGCTGATTCATATACAAATTGATTATTTTTGATTATGAAAATAAATACTTTGCAAACAACTATTCATGACAGTTTGATTAAGTAGATGACAATTTTATGTCATCATACAGAATATAATGTATGCGCACAAAAAATGCAGTACAAGATTTAAGCTAGTGTACCGTCCCGGGGCTCGGCTGGCTGCCGAGCCACTCGGATCCGTGCTCGTCGGTGGGTGGCTCGAGCTCTCCACGGACCCGGTGGTCACGGCGCTCTGAAAGGGGGTTGGCGCTACACGTAGGGACTTCGGTGGGGAGGTCCACGGCCGGAGCCGCAGTGGTTTGTAGGGGATTTAAGTTTGTGATGCCACCCACGGGTTGTGGTGAATGGATGGACACCACCGCTGCCATTGACTAGGCTCCCGGGGACGGTGCTGCGCAGCTTGGTGTTGACCCCCTCCGTGGGTAGGGGGATGATGGTCCCGGGGGCCCAAGGGAGGTGCTGAGGTGAGGGGATGGATGCGTGCTGGGGTGTTGGTGCGGTGCGGCGCGGTGCGTGGCCCGAAGGCACTGGTGTACTCACTATGATAAACACGCTGGAGTCTCTGGTAAACCAAACAAGATGGTGAACGGTGCCCGCAGCCGGCTGCAGTTTTCCCCTTAACAGGTTGGTGGTTTCCGCCTTTCTCCTGCACCTCACTTGTGTAGAAATCACAACTCCTATGCCTGAGCAACGGTAGTTCACTCCCCGGCTTGCTATGTGTCGGGAGAGCTCTCTTTGCCCGCAGACGCTGGCCCCTCGGGTCTCTATGCCTGGGCGGTGGCTTTACCCCTATGGTTGGGCTGTTGTCTTCAGTCGGGTCTTATGTTGGAAATGTCCTAAAGTCCAGTCCTCAATCAGTTGATTTGACTTAGCCCAGTTGTTTCTGGGCCTCGTACTGGGTCTGAGTACCCCTTCTGGTGCTCCGGTTTCCAATCGGTTCCCCGGTTCGGTACCAGCAGGCCACAGCCCGACCCCGGTCTATACGGTTCCACCGGCTGCTCGACTACTGTTTTCCCGCCTCCGGGCCTGTGAACTCCTTGGTGGGCGGAGCCAACCACCTGCCTCTGCCCCCCTGGTTTGAACATCAAACCCGGAGGGAGGTGACAAGGGTTTTGTAGTTTGGCTGATGACCTTACTAAGAGGGGGGGGGGGGTGTTGTGTGTGTGTGTGGGACTACCTGAGACGACCTGGCTAGTCCAGGGCGTCACATTTCCCCTTGGTTTAATGCAGACCGTCCGCGGGCTGCCCGTCCACCATCGGTTTATTTTGTGCTTTGTAACTGTAAAAGATTAAAACAGGTTTACAAGTATAATAACTTTTGTATAAACTTCAAGAGTATTTTAAATCTTCCCTTGTGGGAGGCACATTCTTAAACGTTGCAAAACATAACATTTTTATTAACACGGTAATGGGACCGAGTCCTTCAGTCACCCACCCAAACAAACCTAGCCTTGATGCTGCCCCTAAGAAACGGGCAGCACCCCTTTTCCCCAGTCCAGTAACTGACCCAGGTGTTGTTGTACGGGACTAGTGCAGGGTTTCACACTGTTTGTCTCTCAGAGGCCCCACGTCCAGGGGCCCCCGACCCAGAGGATCGCCACCGGTTGCAGTGGTGGCAGGCCTCGGCCATCTGTTTCCCGCAGGCCCATCCTCCAGTCTGCCTCTCCGGAGGTCGTGAAACGGGACAGGCCGGTCAAGGGATTATTTACAAACGGGACTTTGCTGCCGGCGCAGCCTCCTCCAGTCATTTTCCCACAGTCCACTACAGGGCAGCCCGAGTCCCCAATGCCACATTTACTCACCATGACACCGTCCACAAAGACCCCGTCTCCACTGCCTGCGGTGCGGGTACGGTGAACCAGGAACTGTAACGGGAACTGGTCTCGCTCCTCACAACTCCCTGCCGTCCTCCACCAGGGGCTCCGACCCCTGATGGCGCCCACTGGGACTCCAACCGCAGCGACGTACAACAAGTCAGGCATGGTCCGGCTCCTTCCACCCGGCACACCGGATGGCGTCTCCCGGGAACATGGGGACGTTCAACAAAGGAACATGGGATTTCATAGCAGCGAGTCCTTAAAACATTTAAAACTTGTTAAACTTGCAACTTCAGGGCGGCTACCACCGCAGGGGACCGTACTGACTGATGGTCTGACAATCAATCGGGCTCCCCATCCAAGTGCAGTATTTTCCTGGGCTGTAAACTTCCAGCGGGAACGGCGGCAGAGGCAGCGTACACAGCACCTCTTCCTCCATGAGTTGTACTACCTCGGGCTCACTGGTCACGGTACTGGCGGGCTCCAGCTCCCAGCTGATGAGGGACGACATAGGGGTCTGTGTGGCTTTATCTCGGCGCTGCACGGCTGCGGCAGCCCTCTGCTCATGGGCACACACCACGGCAACCATCCTGCGGACCTCCGCCTTCCAGTCGAGCACCTGCTGAAGACTTTGCGCCCTCACCTTCACGCAGAACCGACCCAGCTCCTGCTCCAACCAAGCAGTGGTTCCGGCGGGAAGCTCACCCGGGCTGCAGTCCTCAAAGACTACTCCACCTCTGCTCCTTTAGGGTCCCGCCGCTCCAGCGGCTGGCGCCTCTCCGCTCCCATCCGGGAACACCGACATCTTTCCATCCATCCCCCCCGTGGTCTCTATGGGGCACTCGGCTTGCTTTCTGCACCACTCCGCTCTCAGGGGGCGGGACTTAACTTTCGCGCCCTTTTTGCTTGGAGAAGACGGCTTGGGCGGGAAACTTCGTGCCACAGGAATTTGATAAGATGGCGGATTCTGCAATTTTTCAACGGGGACTCCGCTGACGATATCTTCAAGGCGCAATTCCACAGGTATGTGGATGGGTTCAATCCTGTTCGTGACGCCAGAAGAGTCGATGTGTACCGGCCCGGCTGCCGAACCGCTCGGATCCGTGCTCGTCGGTGGGTGGCTCGAGCTCTCCATGGACCCGGGGGTCACGTCGCTCTGAAAGGGGGTTGGCGCTACACGTAGGGACTTCGGTGGGGAGGTCCACGGCCGGAGCCGCAGTGGTTTGCAGGGGATTTAAGTTTGTGACACCACCCACGGGTTGTGGTGAATGGATGGACACCACCGCTGCCATTGACTAGGCTCCCGGGGACGGTGTTGCACAGCTTGGTGTTGACCCCCTCCGTGGGTAGGGGGATGATGGTCCCAGGGGCCCGAGGGAGGTGCTGAGGCAAGGGGATGGATGCGTGATGGGGTGTCGGTGCGGTGCGGCGCGGTGTGCGGCCCGAAGGCACTGGTGTACTCACTATGATAAACATGCTGGAGTCTCTGGTAAACCAAACAAGATGGTGAACGGTGCCTGCAGCCGGCTGCAGTTTTCCCCTTAACAGGTTGGTGGTTTCCGCCTTTCTCCTGCACCTCACTTGTGTAGAAATCACGACTCCTATGCCTGAGCAACGGTAGTCCGCTCCCCGGCTTGCTATCTGTCGGGAGAGCCCTCTTTGCCCGCAGACGCTGGCCCCTCGGGTCTCTATGCCTGGGCGGTGGCTTTACCCCTATGGTTGGGCTGTTGTCTCAGTCAGGTCTTATGTGGGAAAGGTCCTAAAGTCCAGTCCTCAATCAGTTGATTTGACTCAGCCCAGTTGTTTCTGGGCCTCGTACTGGGTCTGAGTACCCCTCCTGGTGCTCCAATTTCCAATCGGTTCCCTGGTTCGGTACAGGCGGGTCACAGCCCGTCCCCGGTCCCTACGGTTCCACCGGCTGTAATCCCAGCTCCTGCAGGCAGCCACCACCATCTGACTCCTTGCCAGAGGTGACTGGGCTCCAACCCAGACACCTGGTGTAGACTTTGGCAGGCCTCAGCACAGGTCTTCCCTTGAACTTGACTCCACTTCACTCCACTGTCAACACTAGTCTCGACTACTGTTTTCCCGCCTCCGGGCCTGTGAACTCCTCGGTAGGTGGAGCCAACCACCTGGCTCCGCCCCCCTGGTGTGAACATCAAACCCGGAGGGAGGTGACAAAGGTTTTGTAATTTGGCTGATGTCACCTTACTAAGCGGGGGGATTGTGTGTGCGTGGGACTACTTGGGATGACCTGGCTAGTCCAGGGCGTCACACTAGAATGAAGTAATGTTAAAAACGATATATTATAATTAGTGATGAGCGAGTATGCTTGTTACTACTCGGTACTCGCACGAGTATCACTGTACTCGGGCTACTCGGCGGGGACCGAGTAATCTCGCGATACTCGTGCTGTACTCGTGGTCTTCATCCCTGCATGTTGGCGCTCTTTTGAGAGCCAGCCCTCATGCAGGGATTGGCTGGCAGACCACTGCAATGCCACAGCCCTGTTAGTTGTGGAATTGCAGTGATTGGCCGGCCCGCACAGCGTGACCGAGCCTTTATACCGGCGGGCGCGCTGTGCTCTGCTCACAGCCATCCAGACAGTCAGTGCAGGGAGAGGGTTGCTGCTTCAGGGAAAGGTTTGCGGCCCTTTATTGTTAGTTCCGGAGCAGGGCTGCAAACAGTGTGACCAGAAGTCCTTCTCAGGACATACAATAAGTTGTATACAGGCAGGCAGGGAATAGCCAGGTCAGAGTACAGTAGCAGAGTCCTTCTCAGGACTATTGTTGCTATATACAGGCAGGGTATAGCCAGGTCGGAATACAGGCTAGTGACCTGAAGAGTCCTTGTCAGGACTATTGTAGCAGTATACAGGCAGGCAGGCAGGCAGGCAGGGTATATAGCCATTCCTAGTGGTGACCGTATACCAGCCTTCATCATATCTGGGGCTGGTGTACACAGTCTAAAACAGTCCAGATAGTGTCAGACTTCTCAGTAATTGTCGCTCCTAAAAACCTGTTAGGTTCTTATTGCGTCCGTGCTTGCATTTAAAAACCGCACGTATGTGCCTGTCGGTGGCAGCGTACAGGTGCACTTGTGTGCGTTTTTCACAAACTATTATATAACGCACAAGTGTAGTGTATAATACACGTCAGTCAGCAGTGGCTGATAGTGTCAGACTTCTCAGTAATTGTCGCTCCTAAAAATCTGTTAGGTTCTTAGTGCGTCCGTGCTTGCATTTAAAAACCGCACGTGTGTGCCTGTCGGTCGCAGCGTACAGGTGCACTTGTGTGCGTTTTTCACAAACTATTATATAACGCACAAGTGTAGTGTATAATACACGTCAGTCAGCAGTGGCTGATAGTGTCAGACTTCTCAGTAATTGTCGCTCCTAAAAACCTGTTAGGTTCTTAGTGCGTCCGTGCTTGCATTTAAAAACCGCACGTGTGTGCCTGTCGGTGGCAGCGTACAGGTGCACGATTTGCACAAACTTGGATATAACGCACAAGTCTAGTGAATACACGTCAGCACAGCATTGCAAAATGCGCAAGGGCGTTGGCAAGGAACAAGGAAGTGGACGTGATGGTGGTGCAGGCAGAGGCCGAGGTCGTGGGCAAGCTCTAATTTCGCCACAACAAAGGGCCACATCTAGTCGCTCGCACGTCCTGTCCCAAATTCTTGGGGACCGCAGCAGTACACCGCTCTTGAACCAAGACCAGTGTCAACAGGTTGTTAGTTGGATAGCGGATAATGCTTCCAGTCAGATTGGCACCACCACAAACACTCTGTCTTCCACACGGTCAAGTGTCAGTAGCCGTGATACTGCACCGCACATTTCAGAACCTGATCCTCCTTCCTACCACAAGGCTGAGTACACGTCCTCGGACATTAATGATCCCACACTTGGACACTCGGAAGAGCTGTTCACGTTTCCATTCGCACATTCTGGCCTCTCGCCAGCTCATGTTGAAGTGGGTCATGAGGAGATCGTATGTACAGATGCCCAAATATTTGAGCAGCCACGTTCTCACGAAGTTGGCAACGTGTCTCAACAAGGGGTGGACGATGATGAGACACAATTGTCAGGAAGTCAGGAGGAGGAGCAGGGTGCGGAAGAGGAAGACGACGTGGTGGATGATCCAGTAACTGACCCAACCTGGCAGGAGGATATGCAGAGCGAGGATAGCAGTGCACAGGGGGAGGGAGGCGTAGCATCCCAACAGGCAGTAAGAAGCAGGGTGGTGGCTCCAGGCAGAAGTCAGGCAACCGTTCCCCGGAACAACAACACGACACAAGGTGCCTGTACAAATGTTAGGTCTTCCCGAGTCTGGCAGTTTTTTAAGTTGGCTCCAGATGATTCTAAAAAGGCCATTTGCAACACCTGCCGTGCCAGCATCAGCAGGGGTACCAAAACTAGCAGCCTGACCACCACCAGCATGATCAGGCACATGTCAGCCAAGCACCCGACTTTGTGGGAAGTACAACAGAGTCGAGGAGCAGTGCTTGCTGATGTCACTGCTACGTCTTCGCTGGTTGTGCATGCGAGCCAATCCCCTGTCCATGCTGCCTGCGAACAAGCCTCCTCCGGTCTTGCACCTGCAGTTGCCTACGCAGAAATAACACCATCATCAAGCACGTCCTTGTCCCAGCGCAGCGTTCAGTTATCCATTCAGCAAACCTTTGAACGCAGGCGCAAATACACTGCCAACGCCCCACATGCCACAGTTCTAAATTCTAACATTTCGCGACTGCTTGCGCTGGAAATGTTGCCTTTTAGGCTGGTGGAGACAGAAGCATTCCGCGACCTGATGGCGGCAGCTGTCCCACGTTACTCGGTCCCCAGCCGCCACTATTTCTCTCGGTGTGCCGTCCCCGCGTTGCATAACCACGTGTCACAAAACATCACACGTGCCCTGAACAACGCTGTTTCACCCAAAGTCCATCTAACCACAGACACGTGGACAAGTGCTTGTGGGCAAGGCCGCTACATCTCGTTGACGGCACACTGGGTTAATATTGTGGAAGCTGGGACCCAGTCTGAGCGAGGGACGGAACACGTCCTTCCCACACCAAGGTTTGCAGGCCCTACCTCAGTCAGGGTTTCACCCACACTCTACACCTCCGGAATGTCATGCTCTTCAGCCTCCTCCTCCTCCTGCGCATCCTCATCCACTTTACCCTCCACACCAGTCCCAAGCTGGAAGCACTGCAGCACTGCCTCGGCGAAGCGGCAACAGGCTGTGCTGAAGCTAATCTGCATAGGTGACAAACCCCACAATGCAGAAGAGGTGTGGACAGCTCTGAAACAGCAGGCAGATCACTGGCTCACACCTCTGAACCTAAAGCCAGGAAAGGTCGTGTGTGACAATGGCCGGAACCTGGTGGCAGCTTTGAGGCGAGGCCAGCTGACACATGTTCCGTGCGTGGCCCATGTGCTCAACCTCGTGGTTCAGCGGTTTCTAAAGTCATACCCAGAGCTGTCTGATCTGCTGGTAAAAGTTCGCCGCCTGTCTGCACATTTTCGAAAGTCACCTACTGCTTCAGCCGGCCTTGCCGGCTTTCAGCGCCGTTTGCATCTTCCGGCTCACAGACTGGTGTGTGATGTCCCCACGCATTGGAATTCAACTCTGCACATGTTGGTCAGGATATGTGAGCAGAAGAGGGCAGTTGTTGAGTAGCTGCATCACCTAAGCCGTTGGGAAATGGGTCAAACTCCACACATAACACCTGAGGAGTGGAGATGGATGTCCGACCTATGTACCATCCTCCAAGACTTTGAGGACTCCACCAAGATGGTGAGCGGTGATGACGCCATTATTAGCGTCACAATACCGCTACTCTGCCTTCTAAAACGGTCTCTGCTCAAAAACAAACATGATGCATTGCAGGCGGAGCGCGATGAGTTGCAGCAAGAAACAGTAGTGGGTGTGGGTGATAACACACAGCCCAGCCTCGTCTCATCACAACGTGCAGTGGAGGACTATGACGAGGAGGAGGATGAAGACATGGAGCAACTCTCCGGCCAAATTGAGGATATGACATGCACACCAGTCATATCCTCGGTTCAGCGTGGCTGGCCAGAGGACAGGGTAGATGAGGAGGAGGAGGAGGACAGCATGTTCAGTCATCGTGTTGGTCAGGCTACTGAAGTCCTGGCTGTTAAGAGTCTGGCGCACATGCCTGACTTTATGGTAAGCTGCCTGTCTCGTGACCCTCGCGTTAAGAACATCTTGGCCGACAATCATTACTGGTTGGTAACACTGTTAGACCCACGCTACAAGGAGAACTTTATGTCTCTTATTCCCGAGGCGGAGAGGTCAACCAAAATGCAGCAGTTCCGGAAGGCCATAGTCACGGAAGTAGGCAAAGCATTCCCCTCACAAAACGCTAGCGGCATAGGTCAGGAATCAGTGGACAACCAAGGCGTACAGCCGAGAGAGGCACAAGTCCAATCCGCCAGAGGTAGGGGAACAGTCTTTAAGATGTGGGACAGTTTTCTCAGCCCCTCACATACCACAGCCCCTGAGGTGTGGGGTAGTGCCACAAGAAATCCTAAGTTTGCCCAGATGCTCAAGGAGTACCTTGCAGATTGAACAACTGTACTCCGACATTCCTCTGTGCCTTACAATTATTGGGTATCCAAGGTGGAAATGTGGCATGAATTGGCTCTCTACGCCTTGGAAGTCCTGGCCTGCCCTGCCGCTAGCGTTTTGTCAGAGCGTGTTTTTAGTGCCGCAGGTGGAATCATTACAGATAAACGCACCCGCCTGTCAACTAAAAATGCTGACAGGCTGACTCTGATCAAGATGAACAAGGGTTGGATTGGGCCAGACTTCACCACACCACCAGCAAATGAGAGCGGAATTTAAAGTTTGTAACGGGAATTTGCCATGTACCTCCACTCACCCATGGGTACACACTTCTGGACTTTGGATAATCGCTGGACTGCTCCTCCTTCTCCTCAACAATGTTTTGAGGCCCTCATGCACGTCTCTATCCAGGGACAACGTGGAGCCTCCCAATTTTTGGCTGCCCTGCCTAAGGGCTATACTATAATACACCCACTTCCTGACAATGGACACTTAATGTTTTGAGGCCCTCATGCACGTCTCTATCCAGGGACAACGTGGAGCCTCCCAATTTTTGGCTGCCCTGCCTAAGGGCTATACTATAATACACCCACTTCCTGACAATGGATACTTAATGTTTTGAGGCCCTCATGCACGTCTCTATCCAGGGACAACGTGGAGCCTACCAATTTTTGGCTGCCCTGCCTAAGGGCTATACTATAATACACCCACTTCCTGACAATGGACACTTAATGTTTTGAGGCCCTCATGCACGTCTCTATCCAGGGACAACGTGGAGCCTCCCAATTTTTGGCTGCCCTGCCTAAGGGCTATACTATAATACACCCACTTCCTGACAATGGACACTTAATGTTTTGAGGCCCTCATGCACGTCTCTATCCAGGGACAACATGGAGCCTCCCAATTTTTGGCTGCCCTGCCTAAGGGCTATACTATAATACACCCACTTCCTGACAATGGACACTTAATGTTTTGAGGCCCTCATGCACGTCTCTATCCAGGGACAACGTGGAGCCTCCCAATTTTTGGCTGCCCTGCCTAAGGGCTATACTATAATACACCCACTTCCTGACAATGGACACTTAATGTTTTGAGGCCCTCATGCACGTCTCTATCCAGGGACAACGTGGAGCCTCCCAATTTTTGGCTGCCCTGCCTAAGGGCTATACTACAATAGACCCACTTCCTTACAATGGGCACTTCAGGTTTACAGGCCCTCATGCACGTCTGTATGCAGGGGCATTGGTGAACCTCACAATTTTGGACTGCCCTGGCAAAGGAAAATACTACAAAGACTCACTTCCTCAAAATGGGCACATTAGACTCAGAGGCCTTTATGTACGTCTCTTCTCAGGGACATCGGAGTGCCACACAATGTTTTACGTAAAATCTTTCATGTATTAATCTCAAAAAGTAACATACATTAGCTCTATCTCACTATTGGGTATGTGCCCTTAACATTTCCGCCATGAAAATTCATTTTGGTGTCATTTTTGAAGGTTTTCTGGTGAGTCCATAAAAATGGCGTAAAACGCGGACAAAATTGTTCACAGCTGTGACTTTTGAGTGATAGATGCTTCAAGGGGTCTTCCCCATGCTGTTGCCATGTCATTTGAGCACTCTTCTGAGACTTTTGTGCCATTTTTAGGGTTTCTACATGCTGCCGGGGGTCATTTCACAAAAATACTCGGGTCTCCCATAGGATAACATTGGGCTCGGTGCTCGGGCCGAGTACACGAATATCTTGGGATGCTCGGCCCGAGCCTCGAGCACCCGAGCTTTTTAGTACTCGCTCATCACTAATTATAATAGGACGTGTAATGCAGAAAATACATGCAAATCCGAGGAGACAGCTAAATACAGTGGTGTTGTTTCCTAGGAACAATGTCTTTTTTATCTAATGTTATTGCAAAACTATGCAAATACCATTAAACTGAAAAAGGAACTTAAAAGGGTTGTCTAATAAATATTTTTCATCACCTCTCCACAAGATTGGTAATAAATGTTTAATTGCTGGGAGTCCAGCTTCTGGAAACCTCTTGATTCTGTGAATGGGTGTCTCAAAGTATCCCGAGTAAATGGAGCAGTTGTAAGCATGTACGATCAACATTCCTATAGACAGAGAATACAGTGGGTGTAGTACGGATTGAACACGTCACCAATTTTCTAAGTAAATCTAATTCTAAAAAGTGCTATTGACATGAAATTCTCACCAGATATTGTTAACAAGTCATCCAGTTCACACAGGCAAAGAAATCAAACCATAGCTTTTCATAAATTGAGTTATGTGTAATAATGAGAATTGACACAGGGAAAAAGTATTGAACACATGCAGAAAGATGCAAAAAGGCATGGAAAGTCATGACACCAGCTGAAATCTGTCATTATTCTGGCATTTGGCAAATAAAAATAATTTTGGTAATCCTAATTGACCTAAAATGGGAAAGGTTTATTCTGATTTCAAGTCAAATAATGAGAAAAACATCCATATGTGTCTTTTTATGTAAACTTCTGGTTTCAACTGTATATGTTCTGAAATTGCATTTCTTCATACCCTGCATATGTAAATGCCCTTCTTTTTTTCTAGACCTCTGATTTTTGTGTAACAATTTATTTAGTACATTATCTAGACTTACATTCATCCCAATATACAAGTGCATCTCAATAAATTAGAATATCATCAAAAAGTTAAATTATTTCAGTAATTCAATACAAAAAGGAAACCTCATATATTATATAGTCATTACAAACAGAGTGATCTATTTCAAGTGTTATTTCTGTTAATGTTGATGATTATGGATTACAGCCAATGAAAACCCAAAAGTTAATATCTCAGAAAATTAGAATAAATATCACAAAACACCTGCAAAGGCTTCCTAAGCATTTAAAATGATCTCTTAGTCTGGTTCACAATCATGGGAAAAACTGCTGATTTGACAGATTTCCAGAAGGCAGTCATTGACACAGTTCACAAGGAGGGTAAGCCACAAAAGATCATTATTAAAGAAGCTAGCTGTTCACAGAGTGATGAATTGCATATTAATGGAAAGTTGAGTGGAAGGAACAAGTGTGATAGGAAAAGGTGCACAAGCAACCGGGATAACTGTAACCTTGATAGGATTGTTAAGAAAAGGCAATTCAAAAATTTGAGGGAGATTTACAAGGAGTAGACTGGTGCTAGAGTCAGTGCTTTTAGAGAACGTCTTACCTAGGCCTATTAGACAATAAACTGGATTGGTGCTCAGTGGTCCAAGGTGTTGTTTTCACATGAAAGTAAATTTTTAATTTCATTTTTAAAATCAAGATCTCTGAGTCTAGAATAGTGGAGAGGCCACAATCCAAGCTATTTGAGGTCTAGTAAGAAGTTTCCACAATCATTGATGGTTTGGGGAGCCATGTCATCTGCTGGTGTAGACCAAAGTCAGCGAAGCCATCTACCAGGAAATGTTGGAGCACTTCATCCTTCACTCTGCTGACAAGTTTCTCTTTTTGTATTGAATGAATGAATGAAATAAATTACATTTTTGATGACATTCTAATTTATTGAGGTGCACCAGTATGTGGAGGAATACAATACCACCGGTGTTTCTATGGAGGAATCTGGTTCTACTGACCATTTTGCTAAATTGGCGCAGGTGTTCAATTCACATGAGCCGGCATTAGTGAGTGTGGAAATTATAGAGTTAATGCACAGCATGGAAAAACCTCAATCAGGACACACACACATGGTGGGATTGTAACACCCTCAGTACTTATTTAGAACGCCAGATGATTCCAAGAGGTTACGAGAATCAGAATAATGCCTATGTTTTTTCAGAGGACTTTTGAATTAAATGAAATCTTAAGTAAATGTTCATTCAAATTACTGAATTTATTGATATCTGAGAAGAATCTGAAGTTGACTGATACTAAACAAGAAATAGAGGACATCAAAAAACAAATGACTGAATTTTCCTCTCATGAGCAAAATAATTCATTAAACTAGAAAATACTACTAGAATAATACTAGAAAATGTGGATACATTTAAGAACTCCATTATGCTTATAAAGAATAGAAAGTTTTAGCATGATTGTATTAATTACAAAAATAATCTGGGTGTATGAGTGGAAAACCACCTTTATATTATATAGTCATTAAAAACAGAGTGATCTATTTCAAGTGTTATTTCTGTTAATGTTGATAATTATGGATTATAGAAAAATCTGCCTAAATCTATCTTAAAGAAAAATTAATTTCTCCTCTTCTGATTTCGAATCATCAGATTCTAGTCCAGATTACTCACAGATTAGAAAAAGGTATTCTGCTTCCAATAATACCAATAGATGGTAAATGTTAAAAAAACGGAAAGAAAATGCAAAGGAACATTTTACAGGAAAAAAAGACTAGAATTAATTATCCAAAAGCCATGACAATGTCATTATACTTACCCCTACTGTTCTTCCAAAGAGCAGGTAGAGGTGGTTTCAAAGGGTCTCAACTCTGTTCCGGATCAAAAATTCTATTTATTCTAAACATTATTGATTCACTCAATTACTCAATTACTAACCAGTAAGAGACATTTTTTTTTTACAGAAGATCTCAATTCTAACGATGGTGCACATTACCTCATTTGTAATAACTAATTTGTTGATTTATTATTTTCAGAACAAAATGCTGTTATGTCACTACATGAATTTGAGAGTGTCGTTATCAATACAGATCTAGTCAATGAAAATCAAATTAATATTGTTTTCAAAGACCCAAAATATTACCCCAAAAATCTCAGGTTTCAGCTTTAGACTCTTCCAATGCATTGTGGAAAGAGAATTAAATTTGCTATATCATTAACACAATGCCAAGTTTAATCACAGGGGTAATTTATCTGTAAAACATATGAGAGCTATTGCAGAATTAATATACAATGACAATCTTATTATTAAAAATCTGATAAATCTGGGAGCGCGGTGATACTGGAAAAACAGATTTATCTAGCACAAGCCTGTTATATGTTACACAATAAAAATACATACAGGAGTTTATCCAGTGATCCAACTGACACATATTTCCTCCTCTTCTTTGGCCTATCATTGCTGGAATTGGATCCATCAATAAGGGTCTTAGTTTGTGGGTGGATGATCATTGTGCCCTTTGGTACAGATAACTCCAAGCTGTGTCAAAGATCCCAATGCCATATTATATGCCATGAATAAAATACAATGGAATCAGAGCTTTCCATTTATATCATGTGATATCGAACTTGAATCATGCATCCCGCATGATTTTGCTATTATAGCCCTTGAATACCAACTTAATCACCATAGTGATTATACTAAAGATCTTAACTGCTTAACGACCGCGGGCCGTAACATTACGTCCTTAGCCATATAGGTGTAATTACCTGCGGCTGAAGCGGTTAAACATTTCATTGTAATGGCCAAGGAATATTTGTTGGGATATCATTTTTTTTTCTTTAACGCTGAATACTTTCTGGAAATATTTTTCACCCTCTGGCATTTTTGTCTCCTGGTGGGAAAAGTGACTTTAATAGTTTCATATCCAATATTATCTGGTATGGCCACTATATAGATGATATTTTAATCATCTGGAGGAACAACATAACGGCCATACCAGATTTTATCAAATATCTGAACAATAATGAAGTCAGTTTAAGGTTTACTGCTATATATTCTAAAACTGTTATACAATTTCTGGAAATTAAAGTAATTCTATTACAGGGTTAGTCTATACCTTAATTTTCCATAAACCTGTCAGTGGCAATGTAGTGTTGCATGCCAATAATTGCCACCCAAACCGTACAATTAAAGTGATACCAACTGGAGAATTTCTAAGAGCAAAACATATTTTCTGTAGGAATAAATAATTTTATTAAGGAGCTAAAGCAATCAGGAAGGAAAAATATGAAAATTTTACTTTTCACACAAAAATGTTACTTTAGCCCCAAATTTTGCATTTTAAAAGGGTAACAAGAGAAAGTGCAACATACAATTTGTTGTGCAATTTGACCTGAGTATGCCAATACCCCATGTGTAGGGGAAATCAACTGTTTTGGAGCACGGCAGGCCTCAGAAGTGAAGGAACTCTATTTGAATTTTAGAGCGGAAAATTGTCTGGAGTACATAGCGGACGCCATGTCGCGTTTGAAGAGCCCCTGATGTGCCTAAACAGTGGAAACCCCATTTTGGAAACTAGACCCCTCAAGGAATTTATGTAGCTGTTTGGAAAGCACCTTGAACCCCCAGGTGCTTCATAGAATTTTATAACGTTGAGCCTTGAAAATGGAAAAAATACATTTTTACCCCAAAAATGTTGCTTTAACCCTAAATCTTTCATTTTCAGAAGGATATCATGAGAATATGCACTGTACAATTTGTTCTGCGATTTCCTCTGAGTACGCTAATACCTCATATGTGGTTGGAAACTACCGTTTGGGCGCACATCAGGGCTCGGAAGGGAAGGAGAGTCATTGGCTTTTTGAAAGCAAAATTAGCTGCAATCGTTAGCGGATGCCATATTGTGTTTGGAGAGCCCATAATGTGCCTAAACAGTTTAAACCCCCAGAATTGAGCCCACTTTGGAAACTAGATCCCTCAAGGAATATAGCTTGACGTTTGGTGAGCATCTTAAACCCCCAAGTGCTTCACAGAATTTTATAACGTTGAGTTGTGAAACTGAAAAAATTATTTTTTACTGCAAAACTGTAAAAAGTTAATAGGAGATAATGCGATGAAATCAAAATTGTCCAGAATTGTTAGTGGACGCCATGTGGTTGCAAACTACTGTTGGGGCACAGTATAAAATGAAGAAGGGAATGAGTGCCATATTTGAGTTCAGAATCATTTGGAATGGTTTGCAGACGCCATGTCACACTGGCAAAGTCCCTGTGGTGTCTAAACAATAGAAACCCCCCTACAAGTGACCCTATTTTGGAAACTGGACTCCTCAAGGAATTTATTTAGATGTTTGGAGAGCACCTTAAACCACCAGGTGCTTCACAGTATTTTATAACGTTGAGCCGTGAAAATAAAAAAAAGTCACTTTAACCCCAATATTTTTATTTTCACTAGAGTAATAGGAGACAATGGACCATGCAATTTGTTGTGCAATTTCTCCTGAGTGAAGAAGGGAAGAAGGGCCATATTTGAGTTCAGATTTAGATGGAATGATTTGGGGGGTGCCATGAGAAATTGGCAGAGTCCCTGAGGTGCCAGAACAGCATAAATCCCTCACAAGTGACCCCATTTTACAAACTGTACCACTCAATTCATTCATCTAGGAGTGCAGTGAGCATATTGACACTACAAGTGTGTCACAAAATTGTATACTAATGGACAGTGAACAAAAAATAATTTCATTTTTACCACTAAATGTTGTTTTAAACCAGATTTCCAATTTTCAATAACGGGAATAGATGAAAAAAAGGCCCCACAATATGTTATACAATATCTCCTGAATGTGGCAATACCCCACATGTGACAGTACTGTTCGCATCACAGTGTTTTGGAGGAAAGGAGAAGGAAGTGTTTGATTTTTGGAGCACAGATTTCCCGAGAATAGTTTGCAGACTCCATTTGCAGAGCCCCTGAGTACCAGAACAGCAGAAACCTCCTCAAGTGACCAAATTTTGAAAATTACACCCCTCTGGAAGTTCATCTATGGGTGTAGTGATAATGTAGTCTCTGGAAACAACCCATGGAGTCAAACGTAGTGAATGTTGCAGAATTAAAAATTGCAAATAAGCCTTTGTCATACCCAGTATATTGCAGTGTCTGTACATTGTGCTCAACTCGTGCGCCTGGAGACCTGCCAATTCGTGTAAAAAGATGATGCCAGACGGGACTTCAAAATGACTCCCTCTGCCTCATTACAGTGAATTTTCCTTTGGGAAGTTTATCTGAATCACAATTTTCAAGGATTTACACATAATCCCCAGTGTAAACACTCAATGTAGAGCGCAGGATAAATTTGAGCCACGCCGTACTGCGATCTTTGGAAGATGCGGCATAAGTGATAGGACTGTTTAATTCCTTAGGTCAGTATAATCACAGGGATACCAGATTTATATTTATTTTTTAGGTTTGGCTACTATCACACAAAAAAAAAAAAAAACACAAGCTTTTTTTTTTTTTTTTTTTTTACAAAATAAAGGTTTTTTGCATAGTTGAATTTGGCTACAGGATTTTTTTATAATTTTTCTGCTGACAGAGTCATATGAGGGCTTGTTTCTTAAGAGATCAGTTGGAGTTTTCATTGTTAACATTCTGAGGCCACATAATATTTTTTATCACTGTCTATTCCGCTTTTTGTGAGGCACAATGGAAAAGAAACAGCATTTCAGGAATTGTTCATATTTGGGTTTTTTTACACATTTCACTGTCTAAAAAATATGACAGTTTTATTCTTCAGATCAGTACAAATACAACAATACCACATATATAGTTTTTTTATGCTTTGTTGCTTTTAACCCTTTCACGACCGGCCGATTTTTCGCTTTCCGTTTTTTTTTTTCGCCATTCTTTTTCTGAGAGACGTAACTTTTTTATTTTTCAGTCAATATGGTCATGTGAGGGCTCATTTTTTGCGGAACGAGCTGTACTTTTAAATGAAACCATCAGTTTTACCATATTGTGTACTAGAAAATGGCAAAAAAATTCCAAATGCTGAAAAATTGCAAAAAAAGTGCGATAGCACTATGGTTTTTGAGATATTTTATTCACTGTGTTCACTATATGGTAAAACTGATGTGTGGGTGTGATGCCTCAGGTCAGTGCGAGTTCGTAGACACCAAACATGTATAGGTTTACTTTCATATAAGGGGTTAAAAAAAAATCGGAAGTTTGTCCGAAAAAAGTGGCGCACGTTTTACGCCATATTCCGTGACCCGTAGCGTTCTCATTTTTCGGGATCTTAGGCTCAATGACGGCTTATTTTTTGCGTCTCGAGCTGACGTTTTTAACGGTACCATTTTTGCGCAGATGCTACGTTTTGATCGCCTCTTATTGCATTTTGCGCAAAAGTTGTGGCGACAAAAAAACGTCGTTTTGGCGTTTGGAATTTTTTTGCCGCTACGCCGTTTACTGATCAGATTAATTGATTTTATATTTTGATAGATCGGGCGTTTCTGAACGCGGCGATACCAAATGTGTGTATATTTTTTATTTTTTTAACCCTTTAATTTTCAATGGGGCGAATGGGGGGTGATTTGAACTTTTAGGTTTTTTTGTTTTTTTTTAATTTTTTAAAACTTATTTTTTTACTTTTTTTTTTATTTTACTAGTCCCCCTAGGGGGCTATTGCGATCAGCATTCCGATCGCTCTGCAGTATCTGCTGATCACAGCTGGAAGGCTGTAAACAGCAGATACGCTGTCTTTCTCTTTTGCTGTGCCCCGGGCACAGCGAAAGTGAAACCAATTCATGTGTAGTACAGGAGTCATCACATGACCCTGTGCTACCATGACAACTATCGGGAGTCACGTGATCGCGTCACGTGACTTCCGGTTTCGGCGGTAAGTAAAACTTTACCGCGATCGCGCTTATAATGGCGCTGTCATGTATTGACAGCGCCATATAAGGGGTTAATCGGCACGAGCAGATAACGATTCTGCTCGTGCCTAGCAGGCACACATCTCAGCTGTGAAAATCAGCTGAGATGTGTGCCGATCGCGGCATGCTGCCGCCGGAGGACCGCGGGCAGTAAGATTATGTCATTTAGGACGTAATTTTACGGCCCGCGGTCGTTAAGGGGTTAAACTATAAAAAGTATTTTATAGAAAAAATTGGTTTTGCATTGCTTTATTCTGAGAACCATAGCTTTTCTATTTTTTTGCTGTCAACTGAAAGGTGGCTTTTTTTTGTGGGACAAGATGACATTTTCAGTGGTACCATTTTTATTTATATATGTATTTTTCATTACGATTTATTTACTTATATATTTTTTATATTATTATTATTTATATTATTATATATTTTATTATATATTTACTTTTATATCAGCTGTATGGTGAAAAGATATAGTTCTTGCTATGTTTTTTATTTTTATTTTTTACGATGTTCACTGAAGGGGTTAACTAGTGTGACAGTTTTATAGATCAGATTGTTATGGACCCAGTGATACCAAATATGTGTACTTTTTTTTTTTTACATAAATATGCATATTTATTGCAAGAAATGTAGTGCTTTATTTTCTATTTTTTTATAATCTTACTTTTTTTTACTTTTTTACTTAGTCTCTATATGGTACATTACCTCTTACTGCCCTGATTGCAACTATAACGCATTGCAATACACTACACCGTGGGCAGAATTATTAGGCAAGTTGTATTTTAGAGTATTGTTTTTATTATTGATCAACAATTATGTTCTCAATCAACCCAAAAAACTCATAAATATCTAAGCTTAATATATTTGGAAGTTTGAGTGTTTTTTTTTAGATTTGGCCATCTTAGGAGGATATCTGTTTGTGCAGGTAACTATTACTGTGCAGAATTATTGGACAACTTAATAAAACCCAAATATATTCCCATCTCACTTGTTTATTTTCACCAGGCAAACCAATATAACTGCACAAAATTTAGAAATAAACATTTCTGACATGCAAAAACAAAGCCCAAAAAAATTAGTGACCAATATAGCCACCTTCTTTATGATGACACTCAACAGCCTACCATCCATAGATTCTGTCAGTTGCTTGATCTGTTTACGACATTGCGTGCAGCAGCCACCACAGCCTACCAGACACTGTTCCGAGAGGTGTACTGTTTTCCCTCCCTGTAGATCTCACATTTTATGAGGGACCACAGGTTCCCTATGGGGTTTAGATCAGGTGAACAAGGGGGCCATGTCATTATCATCCCTCATCTCTGTCTATCATCCCACCCACCCCCTTCGTTCCGCAAATGACTAACATCCTCCATAATACGAACCTCACACCTCCGTCTCCAAGACTTTTCTCGTGCCGCGCCAGTTTTCTGGAATGCACTACCCCAAAGAATGTGACTAATCTCCAGCCCCCAAATTTTTAAGTGTACATTAAAATACATCTCTTCAGACAAGCTTATCATAATAACTTACTAACCTAACTCTCCTCGTCCCACCTTCTAAATGCCACTCGTAACCTTCTTTCTCCTATTTCTGTCCTCACATCCTACATACAACCAATAGCACGTAAGGGCACCCAAAAGGTTACTGTCTAAAGACCAGATCATTCATCTTTATATGTAACCAATAAACTAGCATAACGATGGCCGGCCAGATCTACAAGTGTGCTTCACCTTTTGTGTCCCCCTTCTTACCCATAGATTGTAAGCTTTTAAGCAGGGCCCTCATTCCTACTGTAGCTGTTGAATTATGTACTATTTTGTCTTGGTTTTTGTCTATACAACCCCCAACTGATTGTAAAGTGCTGCGGAATATGTTGGCGCTGTATAAATAAACTTTATTATTATTATTATTTTTTCATCTTTTAGACTTTTACTGGCCAGCCACGCTGTGGAGTAGTTGGATGCATGTGATGAAGCATTGCCCTGCATGAAAATCATGTTTTTCTTGAACGATACCGACTTCTTCCTGTACCACTGTTTGAAGAAGTTATCTTCCAGAAACTGGTAGTAGGTCTGGGAGTTGAGCTTCACTCCATCCTCAACCAGAAAAGGTCCCAAAAGTTTATCTTTGATGATACCAGTCCATACCAGTACCCCACCTCCACCTTGTTGGCATCTGAGTCAGAGTGGAGCTCTCTGCCCTTTACTGATCCAGCCTTTGGCCCATCTATCTGGACCATCAAGAGTCACTCTCATTTCATCAGTCAATAAAACCTTTGAAACATCAATCTTAAGATATTTCTTGGCCCAGTCTTGACGTTTTATCTTATGTTTCTTGTTCAAAGGTGGTCGTTTTTCAGCCTTCCTTACCTTGGCCATGTCCCTGAGTATGGCACATCTTGTGCTTTTTGATACTCCAGTAATGTTGCAGCTCTGAAATATGGCCAAACTGGTGGCAAATGGCATCTTGGCAGCTTCACGCTTGATTTTCCTCAATTCATGGGCAGTTATTGCGCCTTTTTTGACCAACACGCTCCTTGCGACCCTGTTGGTTATTTGCCATGAAACACTTGATTGTTCGGTGATCACGCTTCAAACGTTTGGCAATTTCAAGACTGCTGCATCCCTCTGCAGAGATTTGGGACTTTTCAGAGCCTGTCAAATCTCTCTTCTGACCCATTTTGCCAAAGGAAAGGAAGTTGCCTAATAATTAAGCACACCTTATAAAGGGTATTGATGTCATTACACCACACCCCTCCTTATTACAGAGATGCACATCACCTGATTTACTTAATTGGTAGTTGGCTCTCAAACCTATACAGCTTGGAGTAGGACAACATGTATAAAAATTATCATGTGATCAAAATACTCCTTTGCCTAATAATTCTGCACACAGTGTATAGCTGTCAGTGCCGCACTGACAGAAGCATCTGGGACCAAGATCCAGGCATGATCTCAGAGGCTTTCCGTACCTTGGTGTCCTAGAGGTTGTCATGTAGACCTCAGGTCACCATTGCAACGATTGGTCCTTCTCAATCAAATCGCGGAGGCACTGATCAAAGGGGAAAGGGAGCTCAATCCCTTTGCCAGACCCCTAAATGCTGCATACGATATCGATCTCGGCATATAGCATGTTAAACAGCCACGGACTGCATGGGTCTGTCCCTCACTGTGAGAGCCGGTACTCAGCTGTCGGTTAAGCGGCGTTCGCTTCAGCACAGTACCTGTGCCCCTGTGATCGCCATGACGTACTGCATACGTGCAAGGTCGGGAAGTACCTGACAAGCAGGACGTATCCAGTAAGTACAAGGTCAGGTAAGGGTTAAGCAATATTCTCTGACCCAGTTTGTTGGTTAAATCTAATAAAAATTAAAACAATATGGTTATCCACAACAAGTTTTTTTAACTGTGGTAAAAAATGTAGTATATGTATATTTAGCAATAAGAGAAAAGTATTGCTTTTCCCAAAGATAAGAAATTTGATATAAAAACTTTTATTAATTGTGATTCAGATCACATTATTGACTGTGTGGAATGTATCATATGTGATATACGTTTTATTGGATAAAAGAAACAGAAAAATGAAAAAAATAATTTCAAAACATACTGTATATGTATATAAATATTCGCAAAAAAATAACACTTACTCAGGGGAATCCAGTCATTATATAAAGGTATGGCATTGAAAAGTTCACATGTCCAGCACAAATTGTAGATTGTAAAAAAAAAAGGTGTTTTTAAAGGAAATACACTGGATCCTTACGTTAAATACAAAACAACTGTAAGGGATGAATTTCGCAATGACACTGTTCTTGAATTGCTACACATACCGTATTTTTCATTTTATAAGACACACCGGATTATAAGACGCACCCAAAATCTTGTAGTATGGTTGTGTCTTACCAGAAGGGGCAGTAGCGGTGGTGGTGGAGGACTCACAGGTGGCAGGGGCGGTGTGTGTCCCAGAAACTGTAGGGGCTGCGGCAGAAGCTGGGGCTGTGGTGGAGGCTGAGGCCGCGGCGGAGGCTGAGGCTGCCGTGCTAGGGCAGCTTCTGTGGCGGTGGCGGCTGTGCTCGGTGAGGGCTTCAAAGAAATGGCGTCCAGAGACAGCACAGATTGAGCTCTAGGCTGAATGGCAAACCGAGATCTCATCTGCGCAAGCACCACTTCTGGGCGCCATTTTCCTGAAGTCCGCTGGAGGAGATCAATGGGTCGGAGGCGGCACCTGCGCTGATGAGAGCTTGAGCCGAGAGATCCATTTGCGCACACGCCAACTCCGGGCGGCAGTATTTGAAGTTACTGCTAGACCCGCAGCATCAGTCCAGCTGCCGGAGACCCTACACAGCAGGCCCAGCCCCAGCCGTCTGAGACCCCGCTCAGACACCACACAGCCACAGCAGCTGCAGCAGAACCCGCACAGCCACTGCAAACACCGCACAGCCGCCCCAGCAGCAGCCGTCGGAGACCCCGCACTGTGGCTACAGACACCGCACAGCCGCGCAGCCCCTGCACAGTCACCGCAGCCCCTGCACAGCCGCCTGAGCATTCCACCAGTCTCTTGTGACCCCTCTCCACCACCCTGGTAAGCTACATTCAGATTATAAGACGCATCACTTACTTTCTTCCCAAATTTTTGGGAGGAAAAGTGCGTCTTATAATATAATCCGATAAATACGGTACTTCTTATTGGTTGATTGTGTTTTTAAATTACATCTAATATTTCTATGACTGAGCACTCATGCAGAGATGATTTGTATATGTCAGTGCAGCTGTTTGTTAATGGAACTTAAATAAAGGATCAAGATTTTCCTTTAATGGATATACCCATTCCTTCTCTACATTTTTCCTATAAGTAATCCACTCAACTTCCATGGCCTGTATTCACACTCACCACGCAAAACTCCCTTGCTGAACAAAAGGTATGCAAAGCATGTTTAAAATTTGCACAACAACATTTAGACAAGCCTGTGAAATATGGGGAAAATATAGTATCGTCGGATGAGACCAAAATTGAACTCTTTGGATGCTATAATACACACCATTCTGGAGGCCTTTAACATCATACCAACAGTGAAGTCTGGAGGTGGGAACAGTTGGGTCAGTTGTTCAGCATGCGTTAATGGCAAACTTCATATGATTGAAGGAATGGACAAATGTACCAACATATTCCTGATGAACGTCTGTAGACACCTAACAGGATCTCCTTTACAATCCATCCCGAATGCTACATCCAGGTGTCACGCTAGGTACGGGGAAGTACCAAGTGATCGGCGAAAAGAAAGGAAAGGGAAACCCTGTGTCTAGGGAAGAGAGGGAGATGGTGACCTCTACCGCTGGGCCGTCGGTTCCCTTTCTGCCCTAGATAGGTTCTGCACCTATGCGCCAAGCCGGACACCTGACCCTAGGCTGATCCTGATCTGGGCCTTAGGTAGGGAGTGCATGGGATGAGCTCTTTGTCAACCCCACTAGGCAGTAAAGGACACACAGGGATTACAAACAAGGGAAACCACAAACAACTTATCTCTAGGTGTCTCAGGGAGAGAAGCTGCAACAACCACCAAGATTCTCCTGATGTATGCAAGCCGCTTGCTTGCAATAAAGACTTGATAAAGATGTATCAAATATCACCAGCACCAAGTAATAGGAAGTGAAGATATATATAGACAAGGAAAGTACTGATGAACAGCAGCTAACAGGCTGAACAATGCTCCAGGATCCTAAAGGGAAATAGAAATCAAGCAGGCCAAACACTGTGACCTTCTATGGCCGGACACCACAGGACTGTCTGTCACCCGTGGTGACCCCATGATTGTATTTCTGTCGAACCACTTCACTGATCATATTATATTGTATTGTCTTTATTGTCTGTACATGCCCCACTTAATTGTAAAGTGCTGCAGAATATGGTGGCATTATATAAAAATATTATTATTATTATTATTATTACTATCAAAGGCACTTGAAAAAAGTGAAGTTTGGGGTAAAGTGTGTTTATCAAGTGAAAGACAGTGGGATGATCCCCTGGGCTCACTACCAGTCATCTTGATGAGCTTAGTTTTAACACTCAACAAAAATATAAACTCAACACTTTTGTTCTTACTTCCATTTTTCATCAGCTGAATTCAAAGATCTAAGACTTTTTATGTACACAAAAGTTTTTTTTTCTCCCAAATATTGTTCACAACTTTGTCTAAATTTATGTTAGTGAGAACTTTCCCTTTGCTGAGATAATCCAACTCACAGGTGTGGCACAGGGGTGCCTTAGGCTGGCCACAAAAAAGGCCATTCTAAAATGTTGAAACAGAAGCACTGAGAGTCTTTACATTTGCAATAAAAGGATACCCACACAAGCAAAATTCGAATATATTAAATATTTATTAAAGTGCTGAAGGGTATAACAGTGATTAAATACATATAATAATAGAATAACCAGAGGGGAGCTGTGCTGGAGGGAAAGAGAACCCCACGTGTCCCAGAACCTAGAAACGGAGTTAGTTCCCCAAATCTAGAAGTGGTCATAAAGATTAACGGCAAGTGCCGAAGGTGAGAGGCAGCTGCATCAATGGTTTAAGCCTCACATGTAGTAATTCTAAAATGCACAGTGCCACAGATATCACAAATTTTGAGGGAGCGTGCAAACAGCATGCAGACTGCAGTAATGTCCACCAGAACTGTTGCCCATGAATTGAATGTTCATTTCTCTACCATAAGCTGTCTCCAAAGGCATTTAAAAGAATTGGTTTGCATAACCAAAGAATTTTTGCACAAACTGTCACAAAGTAGCACAGGGAAACTCATCTGCAGGCTCATCGTCTTTATTGAGATCTCCACTTGACTATAGTTGGTCGTCGTAACCGACTTGAGCGTGCAAATGCTCACATTTGATAGCCTCTGGCACATTGGAGAAGTGTTCTCACGGATTAATTCTGTTTTTCACTATACAGCGCAGATTGCAGACTGTGTGTATGGCATCTTTTGGGTGATCAGTTTGCTGACGTCAAAGCTGTGAATCAAGTGGCCCATGGTGGCGATGAGGTAGTGGTATGGGTAGGCGTAGGTTATAGAAAACAAACACAGGTGAGCCTTGACTGTTATTATACATATACTCCTTTCCAACTACTGGATTAATAATAGCGGTGTCTGCTAGACGCCCACCCACTACTAATACCAGGGATTGATACCAGCTGTCAACTCACAGCTGGCATTAATCCCATATAAACTCCGGTTGCCACCGCACAAGGGCAACGGGAATAGCCGAGTACAGTGCCAGAATTGGTGCATTTCATGGATGTGCCACTTCTGGGGCGGCTGCAGGCTGCTATTTTTAGACTGGGAAGGGCCAAATAACCATGGCCCTTCCTACCCTAATAATTTAAGCCCCCAGTTGTCTGCTGTCCCTTGGCTGGTTTTGAAAACATAACAGGGACACTATGCCATTTTTTTTAATTATTTCTTGTATTTGACTTGTGCTACCAGAAAAATCTACCTTCTCTCCATGAGAATCATCAGGACATGCAGTCCTTGTGAAAACATGGAGTTGTGAAGATCTCTATTGACTTTAATTAGTATGCGTGTGAATGTGTCTCCGGTACGTGTGAAAACAGACACCATATGTATGAGAGACTCGGATGTGTGAAGGAGTCCTTAGACAAATTTGTGAACAATATTTGAGAAAAAAAGACCTTTTGGGTACATAGAAAAAGTCTTAGAACTTTGAGTTCAGCTTATGAAAATTGGGAGCAAAACAAACGTGCTGCATTTATATATTTCTACACTATATTTACTAGCACTAGTCTCCTGATGTGAAATGAGTTGGTCAACCTACTGTGAGCTTACAGCTTGCACCAGGCTCCTGGGGCATTGTTTATCCTACACTGACAATAGGAAAGGATTATAATACTTTACGCACTACACTGCATAAAGCCTATATTTCATAAATGGAGTTATAGTTATACAGATCAAAGGTATATTGCTCGTGTGACAAGCAAAGGGTTAGTGGATCCACTGGACCAAGGCACTGATCTCTGACCTATAGGAGTGTACCTGAATGGCTTCCAAGTCTTCACTAAAGCCACATGTGGTGGAGATAGGCTAAAAGCTGATAGGTAGCTAACAAGGGCTGCCCCAGAGGATTGAGATACCTTGCCACCTGGCATCACAGATATGGACACAGTCAGTGATAGCAGAAGCAGCAGTGGCAGCCAGTATTGAAGGTTTGGCCATGATGGACAGATGCAGTGGCTGGTCTGGATAGTTTCAGTGACAGCGGCCGGTGTCGTAGGAGTGACAGGTGTGGATAGTTACAGCAGAAGCAGCTGATATCATCATGCACTCCAACATGAATAGGAATCAGCAATACAGCACACAGCACAGTATCAGCAGTGGCAGCACAAAGGGACCTGAGAACTAGCAACGTAAGACAGCATTGCTCAGGCACCTCCCTTAAAGGTAGGGTGCTGTAAATACTTGATGGGCTGAGAGGTACTTCTGTGTTAGGGTGCACTGGCCCTTTAAGAAAAGGGGCATGTCCCAGCCACGTCCTAAGTACACTGTCAGGAGGCCCCTGGAGAAAGCAGCAGGATCTGGGGATGGAGCAGTGTGACCGGGAAGGTGAGGCGTCCCGTAGGGAGAGAGTAGCAGGTCAGCACGGGGATGTCAGTAAGGGCATTACAAAAGGCTAGGGGCATTGGATCACAGCCTACACCCTGGCTCCCCTGCAGTGAACTGGTAATTTAATCAGGTTATCTGATGGAGAGCAGGCATAGAGTGTGTGTATACAGAATAAGTAAGAATTAGCTAACAATTGTTGGAAGGGCAGACTTTTACTGTGTACATCCTACTTCCCAAAGAAATGCTAATCAATGCAAGCTGAAGTTAATTGCCCAAAGCAGAGTGTATGGTTTCATATCAGAGACTTCTTATGTTAATGGAAGTATAACATTTTCCATGCCATTTCTAAGGGGTGCTTCACACATAGCGAGATCGCTACCGAATTCGCTGCTACGGCACGGTTTTGGTGACGCAACAGTGACCTCATTAGCGATCTCGCTGTGTGTGACACTGAGCAGCGATCTGGCCCCTGCTGCGAGATCGCTGCTCGTTACACACAGCCCTGGTTCGTTTTCTTCAAAGGCGCTCTCCCGCTGTGACACACAGATCGCTGTGTGTGACAGCGAGAGAGCGACGAAATGAAGCGAGCAGGGAGCAGGAGCCGGCATCTGGCAGCTGCGGTAAGCTGTAACCAGGGTAAACATTGGGTAACCAAGGTGGTTACCCGATATTTACCTTAGTTACCAGCCTCCGCAGCTCTCACGCTGCCTGTGCTGCCGGCTCCGGCTCTCTGCACATGTAGCTGCAGTACACTTCGGGTTAATTAACCCGATGTGTACTGTAGCTAGGAGAGCAAGGAGCCAGCACTAAGCAGTGTGTGCGGCTCCCTGCTCTCTGCACATGTAGCTGCAGTACACATCGGGTTAATTAACCCGATGTGTACTGTAGCTAGGAGAGCAAGGAGCCAGCGCTAAGCAGTGTGCGCGGCTCCCTGCTCTCTGCCCATGTAGCTGCAGTACACATCGGGTTAATTAACCCGATGTGTACTGTAGCTAGGAGAGCAAGGAGCCAGCGCTAAGCAGTGTGCGCGGCTCCCTGCTCTCGCGGTTATGATCGCTGCTTCGGCTGCTGTGTTTGACAGCTAAGCAGCGATCATAACAGCGACTTACAAGGTCGCTGTTACGTCACAGAAAATGGTGACGTAACAGCGACCTCGTTGTCGCTGTCGCTTAGTGTGAACCAGCCCTAAGTTTGACATAATCCATGGATACAGTTGAAACCAAATATACAGTATCTACACTGAGAGACAGATTCAGCCCATAGGCCTGAGTTTGACATGTATGCTCTGTAAGGTTTCTGGTGGAACATATGACCTGAGCAAAAAAATGAGGGCTTGAACCTAATTAGAATCGAATCTAATCAGTCATCCCCTCTTACATCAGCTGAGGAAGGAGAGAGGTTTCTCGTAAGACCTTTAATAGTATGTCATTTAAGCGTATGTGCCCACGATCAGGACTCACTGCGTCCGCGAGTCTCCTCCGAAGGAGAACGCAGGAGACCACAGCTGCTTGTACCCATTGTCAGGGTTTGGGCGGCTGCAGTCTCTTTCTTGTGTTCTTCCTACGGAGCATGCATGCAAATCCGCAGCAAACAATTGACAAGCTGCGGTCTGGAAAGATGCACCGCAGGTCAGTGTTTGCTACGGAAAAAACAAGCACAGTGGGCATGGGATTTCTAGAAATCCTGCTCTAGACCCCACATGGAGCAAAGGCCATCCTACTGGACTAGCCAGGTAGTCACAGATAGCGCCCTGCACAACACCAGTCCCACACTAGGTAACATCAGCCAAACACATAAACCCTAGTCACCTCCCTCAGAGCTTAACAGACACACCAGGGGGGCGGAGCCAGGTGGTTGGCACGCCCACAGAGGAGTTCAGAGGGCCTGAGGCAGGAAACAGTTCAGTTAGTTGTGAGTTGAGTTTGTAGTGTTGAGGAATGAGGAGGACAGGCCTGTGGTACAGGCCTGTGTCAGACTGACAGGTGTGAGGGTCGTAGCCCGCACACCTTGGCTAGGAGGCATACGGTGGCCTAACCTGCAGGAGCCGGGAAGACGGCTCGGTGGAACCGTGGTGGACCGGGACAGGGTAGTGGCTTGCCGGTACTGACCCGGGGAACCGACTGGAAACCGGAGCACACAGGGGGGTACTCAGACCCTGAAACGAGGTCCAGAAGCCACTGGACTGAGTTAATTCACTGATTGAGGTCTGGACTATAGGTCCTTTCCCATCCAAGTCCCGACTGAAGACAACAGCCCACTGAGGGGGATAGAAAGCCACCGCACAGGCAGAGAGATCCCACGGGCCAGCGTCTGCGGGCAAACGGGCTTTCCCGACATACCTACAGCCGGGGAGCGGACTCCCGTCGCTGAAGCGCAGGCAGTCTACACATACAGTACATGGTGTAGGAGAAAGGCAAAGACCACCGAACCGGGTGGGGGACCAGACGCAGCCGGCTGCGGGCACCGACCACCATCAACTTTGTTTACCAGAGACTTGTGTGTGTCAATAACAATAAGTACCACAGTGCCATCCGGCCGCGCACCGCCCTGCACCGCCCAGCTACTTCTCCCCAACGGGTCCCGGGGCCATCATCCCTGCCCACGGAGGGGTTAACATCTTGCTGCATAACCATCTCCCTCGGGTGCCCCGTAACTGCAGTGGTGGTGTCTACACCTTCACCACATCCCGTGGGTGGCGTCACAAACTCAAACACGGCTCCGGCCGTACACCTACCTACCACTTCCTCCCTACATAGCGCCAGCATCCTTTCAGAGCGAAGTGACCCTGGGTCCGGAGGCGCTCGAGCCACCCACCAACAAGCCCGGATCCGAGCGGCTCGGCTGCAGCCGAGAGCAGGGTGGTACAGTAGCTCTAAGGAGCTCCCTGGCATGGCAGTTCTTCATGCTGACGTCAAGACACGGGTGGTTTGCAAGCTCTGCCGCCAGAGCATGAAAAGAAGCATAAACGTTCTGAACCTGAACAACACCTGCATGATGAGGCATATGAATTCCAAGCACTAGTTGGCACTAGTTGTAATGGAGCAGACACTTGAAAAACCAGGAAAGATCTGAGTCTCCACCTGCTCCCTTTTCTGCTGCGGTTTCTGCTTCTTCCTCCCACTCCCAATCAACAGGGCCACCTGCATCCCCACAAAGAGAGGATGTGACAGCACCACCACCACCAGCAGCATCACTGAGCATCTCCACATCGTCTCATGGAAGTGTTCAGCTCTCCGTCCCACCATACCTGGAGAGAAAGAGGAAATACACCCCTACCCATCCACGAGCCCTGGCACTGAATGACAGCATTTCAAAATCTCTGTCCTTGAAATTCTGCCATTCTGGCTGTTGGAGATGGACAGTTTTAAAAAAAACAAACTGATTTTGGTGGCTATCCTGCAGTACGTGGTTCCCAGCCACCACTGTCACACTCATGAGAAATTCCAGGTTTGCTGCTGACCGAGAGTGAACTATGGAGCCTTGTCTTGAGATCTTTCTAGGAAGGAAGCTCCATAGGATTCGATGGACATTGTGTGACATTATACCAGAGTGTTGGAACTTCAAGCATTTCTTTTTAATTCATTAATAGGTGGACGAGGGAGTGTGGGGGCAATGTTTATCCAAAAAAACTATTTTCTTCTGTGTGTGTGTTTTTTAACTGGACACTTACTTGGTTAGTAATGGCAGTGTCAGGAAGTAGCCTCTCCATTACCAACCCCTGGGTTTGATGCCAACTGTTAATTCATAACTGACATTAAACCCCAAAAGTATTTTCCCAATCACCACCACATCAAGGCAATCAGGAAAAGCCGTGGCAAATTGGCAGAATTGGTGCATCTAATGGATGCACCACTTCTCGGGTGGCTATTTTTAGACTGGGAAGGACCAAAGAACCATGGGCTAACCAGCCAAGGTAAAGCAGACAGCTGAAGGCTGCAGCCCACAGCTGTCTTCTTTACCTGTGCTGGTTATCAAAACCAGGGTGGGCCCGATGTCATTTTTTTTTTTCATGTTCACAGCAGTGTCCAAACATCTTCCCCATGCTGAAAAGCTTGTTGATTGCCTGCACTGCAGCCTTTCAACAAACTTTATTCAGCATCCGAAGAGCACTTAGGGCAGCTTTGCACGTTGCAACATCGCACGTGCGATGTCGGTGGGGTCAAATCGAAAGTGACGCACATCCGGCGTCACTATCGACATCGTAGTGTGTAAATCCTAGATGATATGATTAACGAGCGCAAAAGCGTCGTTATCGTATCATCGGTGTAGGCTCCGACTTTTTCAAAATTACGCTGCCGCGACAGGTACGATGTTGTTCCTCGTTCCTGCGGCAGCACACATCGCTGTGTATGAAGCCGCAGGAGTGAGGAACATCACCTTACCTGCCGCTGGCGGCTATACGGAAGGAAGAAGGTGGGCGGGATGTTTACATCCTGCTCATCTCCGCCCCTCCGCTTTGATTGTCCGCCTGCCGTGTGACATTGTTCTGACGTTGTACGACCCGCCCCCTTAGGAAGGAGGCGGATCGCCGGCCAGAACGACGTCGCAGGACAGGTGAGTGCATGTGAAGCTGGCGTAGCGATAATGTTCTCTATGCCAGGAATCACAAGATATCGCTGCTGCGACGGGGGCGGGGACTATCACGTGCGACATCGCAGTATCGGTTTGCGATGTCACAACGTGCAAAGCCTGCCTTAAACTCTGAAAATTAAATAAATTAAATTTCCGTAAAAAGTCCATATTCGAGTTTGAGCCTCGGACACTACAATTCGGGTTCGCTCATCCTTACCCACAGCCTATTCTGCTAGCCTGAAGTGGCATTCCTATTTTGCATGACTACACTGTGGTATTTGTGGCCCAAACTCATTTAACAATGAAAACATCACTTATTCAATTCAGTTTAAATGGTTGTCTGCCCACTTTGATGCAATCTTTAATGCCCACAAATAATTTGGCCCTTTGTGGTGTAAACTAAATGAGACACGGGACATATCTGTGTGTTGGTAGTGTGATATTTGTGACCCAAAGTCATTTAATTTTCCCCTACTTAGTTATTCAAATCAGTGAAAAGTGGCCATGTGCCCATCTCTACACCAGCTTTTATGGCCGAAAACCATTCGCGGTGGCCTACAGTAAGCTGAATCAACTGATGAGCACCCACTTCTCTGTTTTAGCAGTATGATACTTGTTGCCTTAAGGCAATTAACCCTTTAAAAATACCAGTTAACTACCTGAATCAGTAAAAAGTGGCTGTGTGCCCACTTTAATGCCAGCTGTAGGGCGCAGTACATGTTTGGGCTTGCCCTGAGGGAAATTATTCTGAAGCCGGCATCTCTTTGTGTATGTTGGCAATGTAAGATCAATAGCCCAACCCTTTAAAAACACCAATTACCTATATAAATTAGTAAAAGTTATTTGCTTGCCCATTTTGATGCCAGTTTATGTTTAATTAAGACCCTTTAGAGCTAGCCTGGAATTAACTAAATTGTACGTGGGGCTTCACTGCCTGTGCGTCTGCAATGTGAGATCAGTGGCCCAAAATCATTTAATCCCTTTAATACACTAATCACGTTTTCAAATCAGTATAAAGTGTTTGCTTGCCCACTTTGATGCCAGCTTTAATGCCCAGAACACATTTGACCTGTCCTGGAGTATACTCCATTTGGTATGGAACTTCACGGTCTGGTTGTTGGCAGTCTGAGATCAGTGGCCCCAAATCATTTAACCCCTTAAAAATACTGGTGACTTTTTTGAATTAGTAAAAAGTATCTGTCTGACCACATTGATAAAAGCTCTAATGCCCAGAACCCATTTAGCCCATTCTGATGCGGGTCATTGCTATCTGTATGTTGGTAATGTGAGATCAGTATCCCATTGTAAACACCAGCCTATATAAATCAGTGAACAGTGGTCATATGACAATTCTGATGCCAGCTCTGTGCCCAGAATCCATTTGGACTAACTGGGAGTGACCTGAATTTGATGCAGGCCATCGTCTTATGTGCGTTGGCAGGGTGAGATCACTTTTCAATGTGCTAATACCCTTTAAAAATACTAGTTACATATTCAAATCAGCGAAAAGTGGCTGTCTGACTATCCTGTGGCCAGCTTTAATGCCCAGCAAGCCATTTGGGCCAGCTTGGAGTGGACCAATTCTGACGAACAAATTCCCCCCTCTGAGCTTCCAGTATGATAAGTATTTAAGTCTTTAAATAACAGCTTTTGATACCCACTTTGATGCCTATTTTAATGCCCAGAAGCTATTTGGGGCACCCTCGATTGAATTAGTTCTGAAGTAAAACTTCCCCCTTGTCTGCAGGATAAGAAAAGTGACCCAATATAATCTAAGTCATAACACATTTGCATGCCCACGTTGATGCCCATTTTAATGCCAGCTTTAATGCCCAGAACCAAATTGGGGCAGGCTGGAGTAAACTGAGTGTGATTCAGGATATCCCCTTATGTGTTATAATAAAATAGTCTCAAATGTAACTGTCTGATTAGATATCCACTTTGATGCCCATTATAATGCCCAGAAGCCATTTGGGCCAGCCTGGAGTGAACTAGTTCTGGAGTAGAACTTCCCCCTAAGTGTGTTTTCAGGATACAAAGAGTGACCTAATGTTATTTAAGTCATAACACCCTTACATGCCCACTTTGATGCCCATTTTAATGCCCAGAACCAAATTGGGTCAGGCTGGAGTGAACTAATTTTGATGCAGGATATCCCCTTATGTGTTATAATAAAATAGTCCCAAATGTAACTGTCTGACAAACACCATTAGATACCTACTTTGATGCCCAATTTAATGCCAGCTTTAATACCCAGAAGCTATTTGGGCCACCCTGGAGTGAACTGATTCTGATGCAGGTCGCAGGATATCTCCTTCTGTGTATTTGCTTTGTAATAAACGAGTCACAAATTTAAGACACTTGTATACCCTACTGATGCCCATTTTAATGCCAGCTGCAATGCCCAGAATCAATTTGGGTCAGCCTGGGGTGAACTTTTTTGGATGCAGGATATTCCATTCTGTGTATTTGCGTTGTAATAAAAGAGACCCAAATTTAAGAGTTTAATAAACATCCTTGTATACCCACTTTGATGCTCATTTTAATGTCCAGAAGCCATTTGGGCCAGCATGGAGTGAACTAGTTTTGAAGTAGAACTTCCCCCTTGTGTGTTTGGAGGATAAGAAAAGTGATCCAATATTATTAAGTCATAAGACCCTTGCATACCCACTTCGATGCCCATTTTAATGCCAGTTTAATGCCCAGAACCAATTTGGGTCAGCCTGGGGTGATATGATTCTGATGCTGAATATCCCCTTCTGTGTTATAATAAAAGTAACTCTTTAGTAATCTCCCTTGCATGCCCACTTTGATGCCCATTTTAGTGCCAGCTTTAATGTCTACAAGCTATTTGGGTCAGGCTGGGGTGCACTTATTCTAATGCAGGATATCCCTTATGTGCATAGTCCCACATATTAGTAATCTCCCTTGGATTCTCACTTTGATGCACATTTTAGTGCCAGCTTTAATGTCCAGAAGCTATTTGGGTCAGGCTGGGGTGCACTGATTCTGAGGCAGGATATCCCTTATGTGCAGAGTCCCCAATATCAGTAATCTCCCTTGGATTCCCACTTTGATGCCCATTTTAGTGCCAGCTTTAATGTCCAGAAGCTATTTGGGTCAGGCTGGGGTGCACTGATTCTGAGGCAGGATATCCCTTATGTGCATAGTCCCACATATTAGTAATCTCCCTTGGATTCTCACTTTGATGCCCATTTTAGTGCTAGCTTTAATGTCTAGAAGCTATTTGGGTCAGGCTGGGGTGCACTGATTCTGAGGCAGGATATCCCTTAAGTGTAGAGTCCCCAATATCAGTAATCTCCCTTGCATGCCCACTTTGATGCCCATTTTAGTGCCAGCTTTATTGTCTATTAGCCATTTGGGTCAGGCTGGGGTGCACTGATTCTGAGGCAGGATATCCCTTATGTGCGGAGTCCCCAATATTAGTAATCTCCCTTGCATGCCCACTTTGATGCCCATTTTAGTGCCATCTTTAATGTCTAGAAGCTATTTGGGTCAGGCTGGGGTGCACTGATTTTGAGGCAGGATATCCCTTATGTGTAGAGTCCCAAATATTAGTAATCTCCCTTGGATTCCCACTTTGGTGCCCATTTTAGTCCCAGCTTTAATGTCCAGAAGCTATTTGGGTCAGGCTGGGGTGCACTGATTCTGAGGCAGGATATCCCTTATGTGCATAGTCACAAATATTAGTAATCTCCCTTGGATTCCCACTTTGATGCCCATTTTAGTGCCAGATTTAATGTCCACAAGCTATTTAGGTCAGGCTGGGGTGGACTGATTCTGATGCAGGATATCCCTTATGTGCATAGTCACAAATATTAGTAATCTCCCTTGGATTCCCACTTTGGTGGCCATTTTAGTGCCAGCTTTATTGTCTATAAGCTATTTGGGTCAGGCTGGGGTGCACTGATTCTGAGGCAGGATATCCCTTAAGTGTAGAGTCCCAAATATCAGTAATCTCCCTTGGATTCCCACTTTGGTGGCCATTGTTGTGCCAGCTTTAATGTCCAGAAGCTATTTGGGTCAGGCTGGGGTGCACTGATTCTGAGGCAGGATATCCCTTAAGTGTAGAGTCCCCAATATTAGTAATCTCCCTTGGATTCCCACTTTGATGCCCATTTTAGTGCCAGCTTTAATGTCCAGAAGCTATTTGGGTCAGGCTGGGGTGCACTGATTCTGAGGCAGGATATCCCTTATGTGCGGAGTCCCCAATATTAGTAATCTCCCTAGGGTTCCCACTTTTGTGGCCATTGTTGTGCCAGCTGTATGTTTTCTCCAGTGTAGTCTCCTCAGGGCACTTTTCTGCATTGTTTTTTTTATCATATTAGATTATTTGCTCCTTATTAACCCTATAAACAGCCGATTCTGCGCCTTCAGTAGTGTGGCCCGGAGTGACTCCGGCTCCGGCACAGGCACAGGATCCGGCACCAGGATTTCCCGGCAGTCCTCTCTGCTATCACACACAGGAGAGGAAGTAACAGACATCACAGCTCTGCTCATGGTAATCCAGCCCTGCACACAAGAAGAGGCTTTCAGCTCGGAGCGGTGCCCACTGCACGGTGTGGGGCGGGTGAGCGGCTGTTACCCGCGGGGGGCTCGCTGTTTACATGGGATTGTCCTATTTGGGGGCATCTTTGCTATTGGAATGAATTGAGGCGGCTTTGTTCTGTCCCAATCCCCCAGATCTGCTGCTCTGTGCCCACGTTCAGCAATGGAGGCTGCTGGAAGAGGAAGCAGCACATTGTGGTGACTGCCATTGCTGCAGACACATCCCCTGCTTCCCTGTGTCATGGTGGCTCCTTCACTCACTGGATGTCAGATGTGTGGAAGCCATCCCTGGGAATATAAGACATTGTGGCATGGCTGTGCTCCACATCTGCACCATGTTGGCCAGAGGAATTGCTAGGCATCTTCTAGGAAGCGCCGCCTGATCTTCCCAGCCATCCAGTGCTATGCCCACTGCATGCGGAGCCTAGATTGCAGCAGCAGACTCCATACAGACTGGCATCGCTGGGTAATCCACATATTGGCCACAGGTGGTCACAAACTGGATTCGCTTTCACGTGAAGATCCATTCTAGTCATTGCGCGGAGTGGATCCAAGTTGACCCCGGATTACTGTTATAGCCCGCGTTATTGCTTTCCTTTCCTGGGCCCGATCTCCTCTGGAAGTCGCAGTGTTAGATTTTAGAAATTTTAAAAGAGGAATTTATTTTTCATATTTAATTTATTTTATTTTTCTGGATATTTTGGCGTTTGTGCTGCTACGTGACTTACTAACCACTAGAAACGGCGTGTGGTTAAGTTTGGCGGATCTGTATCTTCATCTATCTGCAAGCATGGCGGACCTAGAGGCAGTGCTGGCGGATGTGAGCTATCTGATGGCTATGGAGAAGAGCAAGTCGACCCCGGCAGCCAGGGCCAGTAAGAAGATTGTACTACCCGAGCCCAGGTAAATTGGGGGATAGGTGAGGGTGACATTGGCGGGTAGAACTTTAAATTGGGGGATAGGTGAGGGTGACATTGGCGGGCAGAACTTCAAATTGGGGGATAGGTGAGGGTGACATTGGCGGGCAGAACTTCAAATTGGGGGATAGGTGAGGGTGACATTGGCGGGCAGAACTTCAAATTGGGGGATAGGTGAGGGTGACATTGGCAGGCAGAACTTCAAATTGGGGGATAGGTGAGGGTGACATTGGCGGGTAGAACTTCAAATTGGGGGATAGGTGAGGGTGACATTGGCGGGCAGAACTTCAAATTGGGGGATAGGTGAGGGTGACATTGGCGGGTAGAACTTCAAATTGGGGGATAGGTGAGGGTGACATTGGCGGGTAGAACTTCAAATTGGGGGATAGGTGAGGGTGACATTGGCGGGTAGAACTTCAAATTGGGGGATAGGTGAGGGTGGCATTGGCGGGCAGAACTTCAAATTGGGGGATAGGTGAGGGTGACATTGGCGGGTAGAACTTCAAATTGGGGGATAGGTGAGGGTGACATTGGCGGGTAGAACTTCAAATTGGGGGATAGGTGAGGGTGACATTGGCGGGTAGAACTTCAAATTGGGGGATAGGTGAGGGTGACATTGGCGGGCAGAACTTCAAATTGGGGGATAGGTGAGGGTGACATTGGCGGGCAGAACTTCAAATTGGGGGATAGGTGAGGGTGACATTGGCGGGCAGAACTTCAAATTGGGGGATAGGTGAGGGTGACATTGGCGGGTAGAACTTCAAATTGGGGGATAGGTGAGGGTGACATTGGCGGGCAGAACTTCAAATTGGGGGATAGGTGAGGGTGACATTGGCGGGCAGAACTTCAAATTGGGGGATAGGTGAGGGTGACATTGGCGGGTAGAACTTCAAATTGGGGGATAGGTGAGGGTGACATTGGCGGGTAGAACTTCAAATTGGGGGATAGGTGAGGGTGACATTGGCGGGTAGAACTTCAAATTGGGGGATAGGTGAGGGTGACATTGGCGGGTAGAACTTCAAATTGGGGGATAGGTGAGGGTGACATTGGCGGGCAGAACATCTCTAAATCTGATGGAGGATATGGTAAAATTTATAATCTATTCACTTAATACTATCTTGGTGACCGGCTTTAGAGAAATTCCAAGAGCCAGTTAGCCAATTTCGCCGCCTAATAATTTGCCGTTGCGGCCTGTCTTTTGGGAATTCCTGTAACCTGGATTCTAGAAAATACAACGTCATCCCTAGTTAGATCTGCGTTTTTAATCAGCCGCACAAATGACAGTTACGGTCAGATATATACTGGCCTAGTGTCTCATGATCCAAACTCAGACATGTCCTATATTTATGCCTACAAGGCTGATGAGTTTGGTCCAGGAGACTTGCGGCCAGTCCATTTATCACGAGCCATACTTATTCGGGCTGTGAATGTCAGATGTATGAAGTTGGCTTTACAATACCAGCTACAGAGAAAATCCGCTGCGATTGTGGTTCCCAGCAATTGCCCTTCTGGCTCATCGGCCAGTGATGGGCCTGAATCTGATGGGTTGCGGGGGATTTGGTTTCCTCACTGCTTCTTGATCCCTTACTTTTCTTATTCTTTCAGTTGAAGATCACAATAAAATATCAATATTTATTAAATTAGCTATAATTACAATGAAACTTCCTAAAGAAAATGTGTTTATTCCTTGCCGCTGCTGTATATGAGGAAATTCTACATATATTGTGGTAAAATGCATCATATTGCAATGTCCTGGTGGTGAGAGCACTAATAGTGTGGTCCCCATAAATGCAGCCCTGTATCTCCAGGCCGTGACAGATGCAGCCTCTCATCTGCAGGTGGTTGAACAGCATGTGTTACTTGTGAATAGGCGGCTGGAGAAAGAGGTTCCATTGATCCCTTCATTGTCTAATAAAAATATTGGCCAGCCTTTGAATTGAGAAAAATGGCTCGTACTGTGCCAACGTTGACCTCCGCTTGGTTATTGAAGGAATCAATGACCCCTCATTTCTCTTCTGAGTAACATGCGATGGAGATATGGAGAAGCTGTGCTTGTCTGAAGAAGGGCCTAGAGCTGCAAATGTCGCCACAAAAGGAAGAATTCTGCAGAACCTGCTAAGGCCTCTGCATGGGGGAGAACATGGATGGGAGCAGCTGGGTCCTGGAACAACGCAAGGATGACTGCAGCCAATAGAGATGGGGAACCTGCCATAACTGCTACCTAGATAGTTATTGTGTGTGTAATATATGTGTATAAAACACTGTGGACAAAAGAAGCGCAAATAGGGTCTTACCCCGGTAGCAATGGGGGAAAAGAAAGAGATGGTGTTACTCACCTATAGGGGTTGTGACAGTCACAACTCCTATAACCGCATGTATGTTGTTAAATCCACGTCCCGGCAGCAGTCCCTCGGTCAGCAGATACCAGAGAGCAATAGATGGAGGGTTTTCCAGCCGCGCCAAGGACCAGCCAATAAAGATAGTAGATTAATGTTGCTTTTTATTCCATATACAGGTCAACGCGTTTCGGAAGGTACCCCTTCCTTCTTCAGGACCAAAACAGGCAAGAAAACATCAAATCTCTGATTTGATGTTTTCTTGCCTGTTTTGGTCCTGAAGAAGGAAGGGGTACCTTCCGAAACGCGTTGACCTGTATATGGAATAAAAAGCAACATTAATCTACTATCTTTATTGGCTGGTCCTTGGCGCGGCTGGAAAACCCTCCATTTATTGCTCTCTGGTAATATATGTGTATAACACACACACACACACACACACTTTAGAGAATCTGTCAATAGGATGAATCCCTCCTAATCCGTCTATATGTGCATGAAGGTCATAGCACACTGAATAAAATGATAACTTGATATTTGCAATCCAATGTTTTATTCCAGGGTGGTCCACGATTTTCTTAATAAGTAAATGAGCTGTTAAAATCTATGGACCGGGCCCAGATCTCCCTGAAAATCTGTCTATAGAGCTTATTTTAAATGAAAGCGCAGGAATTACCAGTGTGATACATGTAGATCTGGAGAGTAGACTGTCAGTCGTTACATGTCTCACACTGGTAATGTCACCTTTCATTTAAAACAAGCTTTGTAAGCCAATTTTCTGATACATCTGTGATCATCCAATAGATCTTAACAGCTCATTTACATATTAAGTAAACGGTCTCTCTCGTGAATAAGCTATCGGGTCGCCGATATCAAATTTTTTCATTCCGCTTGTAACCTTCATACCCATTTAGAAGACTTAGGAAGGCTGATCCTACTGACAGGTTACGTTAAACCATGTTTTAAACTGGGAAACCCTAGAACAAAATTAGAACTGCTGAAATCACTTCTTTTTTTTCCACTTGATTTGTTGGTCCATCATTATCCAAGTATAATGGATCCGTACAACATTTCAGTTGTATGGGGCTCTAATACATAGTCATATGGCTTTTTTTTCCCCTTCTGTTGGATACCATGTACATCAAGTACCAAATGATGTCTTACTGAGCTTTTCTTCCTTTAAAACATGGCGGCTAAGGAACAATATCTCTGATATACTGCGTCATTCTGCAGTAACGTGTCATTGACCCGATGCATGAACACAATTCTGCCATGTGCCCTATAAAGATACAGATGGACGAATACGGGGTGTATCAAAGGGCACATGCAGGCTGCTCTCTATCTGCCTTCCAGCATTTCAAACTATAAGGCAGTGCGCACACTGCGTTTTTCAGGTGCAATTTTGGTCCCAAACCTGCATGCATTTCCTTCCCCAGCAAAGTCTGAGATTTCATTTTTGCTGTGCGCAAATTGTATTTTTTTTTTTTTTTTTTGCTCCATCTTTGTGGTGACACAATAACATGCATCTCTGCGGTCACCACAAAGATGCGTGTGCACATAGCCTTAGGTTCACACAGTGCATTTTTTTTTCTTTTTCCCCTGTATCAAAACCTGATCTCTTGGCAGCAAAAAAGCTGTTTTGTTTGCTGCGTTTTTACCGTTTTTTTTTTTTTTTTTTTTGCTACTTTTTGGTTTAATTTGTCTACACTACACATTTAAATAAAGTTAGTTTCATTCGCAAAAAACACAGCTGTGTTTTTTTTTTTTTATTGCTATCATTACTTTCAATGTTGAACAAAGCAGCAAAAACTCTGAAAGAATGGACATGCTGCTTATTTAAAAAATGCAGCAACTTTTAATTTTAGTCAGGAACAAAAAGGTGTGTGTGTTCAAGATTTCCGGAATCTCATAGGCTTTGCAGCTTTTTCTTACATGAATTTTCATAAAACCAATGAAAAATGCACTGTGTGAACAAAGCCTTAGGCCCTGTGCGGTGGGGAAAAACACAGCAAAACGCAGCCAAAACCGCACTAAAGCGCGGTAAAAAGGCACAAAAATGCTGCATCTTTGTGGTCACAAAAAAAGGCCTTAGGCGGGCTTTGCACACTACGACATCGCAGCTGCGATGTCGTTGGGGTCAAATCGAAGGTGACGCACTTCCGGCGTTGCAGTCGATATCTTAGTGTGTAAATCTTTTATGATACGATTAACGAGCGCAAAAACGTCCAAATTGTATCATCGGTGTAGTGTCGGTCATTTCCAGAATTTCGGAAGGACTGATGTTATGATGTTGTTCCTGCGGCAGCACACATCGCTGTGTGTGAAGCCGCAGGAGCGAGGAACATCGCCTTACCTGCGTTCCGGCTGGCTATGCGGAAGGACGGAGGTGGGTGGGATGTTTACATCCTGCTCATCTCCGCCCCTCTGCTTCTATTGGCCGCCTGCCATGTGACGTCGCTGTGATGCCGCACGACCCGCCCCCTTAATAAGGAGGCGGTTCGCCAGCCAGAGCGACGTCTCAGGGCAGGTGAGTGCATGCGAAGCTGCCGTAGCGATAATGTTCGCTACGGCAGCTATCACCATGATATCGCAGCTGCAACGGGGACGGCGACTATCGCGCTCAGCATCGCTACCATCGGCTTGTGATGTCGTAGTGTGCAAAGTGCCCCTTAGGGTTTGCCCCTATAATACCTAGAGCACTAGGACTGAACATTGTCAAGATGTTTATATATGTATATATTGTCAGTGCATTCGCACGTGGCACATGGCACAGACCCTATGCAGTCACACTTGGCAGAGACCCTAGGCACATGAATTGTACTGGGCTTTGTCATTGTTTTGCAGTTTGCACTGAAAATCCCAGGTGATTCCACCTTGTCTGAACATGGCCTAACGACCCAGTCTATTGTGAATGTATACATTTAGGCTCCTAATGCCAGGGGGATTTCTATTTAGAAAGATTTAATTTTTAAGACGTCTTATGAAAACAACCAATCTACGTCATGTGCCCTATTGTTAATGTATGTAATGGACGCGATTGCTTCTACTTTCCTGTCACTTCACATCAGATAAAAGTTGTCTCCGTTCTTACAGGAACTGTCTGTGTGTGACAGGAACTCGGCTGTTACCCTGCATGTAACGTGCTGACATCCAGAGAGCCGTAGCATAGGCTCGCATAGGGCCATACCGCGCTGACCTCACAAGTGCACACTCAGACGTGTGCGAGGGCAAAGACCACAATGCTGCTGGCTTGGAATTGTTTGCTTTCATTTTCTAATCAGATCTAGAATGACTTTTTTTCTATTATTATGCTTTATTTTTTCAGGTCGAGTCACATCACATGACTTTTTTTTTTTTTTTTTTTTTTTTTTTTTTTTTATAATTCTTGTATATTTAAAATCCTATGGACCTATGGTCCGCTGCTGGGGACCCCCATCCAAGAGGCAGAGGATCTCTTAACAAGCCATCTGAATTGGCTCAATGTAAAACCGCATGCCTCTGTGGGTTAAAGGTGAATCTGTCAGCATGTTTTTGCTACCTCATCCGAGAACAGCATGATGGAGGCAAAGAGGTCCTGAATCCAACCATGGATCAATTAAATTGTGTCAGAATGGCTGCAGCCAGTAATCAGAGCTTGAACATTTAGCCATGTAGCAGTGCTGAGCAAGTTCACACCGGGCTCTTAATAGAGATTATACATTAAAGGGAATCTGTCACCAGGTTTTTGCCACCTAATCTAACAGCAGCATAATGTACAGGAGAGATCCTGATTCCAGCAGTTAGTGTAGTTTTGATAAAATCTCTGTTTGATCAGCAGTGGATTATCATTACAGGACTACTTGCCTGCTGCCAGGTAGTCCAGCATATTCATAAGCTCTGTATAACTGCTTGATCTGCAGCAGAGAAAACATTGATTTTCTCAAAATATCAGCAACCAGCTCAGTAAGTGACACATCACTGGAATCAGGGTCTCTGTCTCTATATTATGCTGCTCTCAAATGGGGGAGCAAAAACCTGGTGACGGATTCCCTTTAACAGAGTGATCCCATTCACAGGAGGGGGCGTGCCGGACAGTCGTGCTCTTGACAATGTCCAGCAATGATAATCACTAGGGGATAAACCGCTTGCGTTTAAGTTAACAGCACACAGCCTAATAAGAGAGGCACAGTTGATTTTTGTTTAACCCCTACATCATGTTGTCCTCATATTACATAAAGGGAATCTGTCAGCAGGTTTTTGTTAAGTGCATTGCTGATCACAACCCATAAAGCCAGCCCTACTGTACATGGTCAGCATTTGTTTTTCGGTAATATTGCATAACTGAAATAGCTAAATCAGATATGATGTTTAAGGCTTTGACAAGCAACTGCACTCAGATCAACGTGATACAAAGCCTTAGTATAGTGGAAAGCAGTTCCTATAGTGGCACGTATACCCCTTGTATTTCTATATAGTGGGCATATGGAAATAAACCTCCTGCATGGTCTATCACATGCCGTATGTTGGATCCTACTTTTCTAAATAGATCAGTGTTTTTCTCCACAGTAGACATGGTCGTGCACTGACCGCCTTCCTCTATCCAATGTGAGATAATCTTTATTTCCTGTTTCACATGAAGAAACTTAATTGAAGTCATACAACAATCAGCCAAAAAATTAGAACCACTTGCTTAATGTTGAATAGGTTCCCCTTATGCTGCCAAAATGGCTTTTTACAGTGGAAGCTTAGACTTCATAAGACCACCAAAGGTGTCCTGTGGAATTGAACCAAGACATTAGCTGCAGAGGCTTTAAAGATGACCTGTGCTTCCAGCAAACAATTGCTTTAAATACTTTGAAAAAATCCCTCTGCGTTCCCCAAAGTCTGCTGTATTCTTCCGTTTTCCGCTGCATCGCTCCATTGTGATATTCACATTTGTTGCTTTTGGAGCGCATTATGTGAAATCTCTGCTTGACGTCCAACTGTGACTTTCTTCAGCGTTTTCTGTGGGGCTGTCCGCTTTCACCACTCCCTCACAGATGCTGCCAATTACAGGTCAGCAGGATCTTAGACTGCTAGATTTACCGCCGAGCTGTAACCCCCCCCCCCTTCCCCACCCATGTAAGTCTCTAAAGAATGAGGCAGAGATTTCACTTATGATTATGTATTTTTATAGCGCCAGTTATTCCATGGCGCTTTACAGGTGAAAGAGGATATACGTAACAGTACAAAACAGACTGGTATAGGAGGAGAGAGGACCCTGCACGCGAGGGCTCTCAGTCTACAGGGAATGGGTGAGGGTACAATAGGTGAGGACAGAGCTGGTTGCGCAGTGGTGTACTGGACTGAGGGCTATTGTAGGTTGTAGGCTTGTTGGAAGAGATGGGTCTTCAGGTTCCTCTTGAAGCTTTTCACGGTAGGGGAGAGTCTTATATGCTGAGGTAGAGCGTTCCAGAGTATGGGGGAGGCACGGGAGAAATCTTGTATGCGATTGTGGGAAGAGGAGATAAGAGAGGAGTAGAGAAGGAGATCTTGTGAGGATCTGAGGTTGCGTGCAGGTAAGTACCGGGAGACTAGGTCACAGATTTCAGGAGGAGACAGGTTGTGGATGGCTTTGTATGTCATGGTTAATGTTTTGAACTGGAGTCGGGCGATGGGAAGCCAGTGAAGGAATTGGCAGAGTGCCGAGGCTGGGGAGTAGCGAGGGGAGAGGTGGATTAAGTGGTCTGCAGAGTTTAGGATAGATTAGAGGGGTGCAAGAGTGTTGGAAGGGAGACCAGAGAGTAGGAGGTTGCAGTAGTCGAGGCGGGAGATGATGAGGGCATGCACTAATGTTTTTACTGATTTTTGGTTAAGGAAAGCACGGATCTGGGAGATATTTTTGAGTTGTAGTCTGCATGAGGTGAAGAGGGCTTGGATGTGCGGCTTGAAGGATGGAGCAGAGACCAGGGTTACTCCAAGGCAACGAGCTTGTGAGACTGGGGAGAGTAAGCAACCATGAAGTTTGATGGAAAGGCTTGTTGGAGGAGTTGAGTGAGGAGGAGGAGGAAAGACAATTCTGTTTTGTCCATGTTAAGCTTTAGGAATCGCACAGAGAAGGATGAAATAGCAGACAGACATTGCGGAATTTTGGTTAGTAGAGAAGTAATGTCATACGGTAACAATAGACTGATGCAGAGCAAAATAGAAATATAGTATCAAAATAGTCAGCGCATTGATTTTTTTTTTTTTTTTTTTTCAAGGTCTTTAACTCAGTCTTTGAGCAATTGACTGGTCCTCCCTTAATAGTGCCTATCAGCAGAGAGATTATATTTCAAAAAATCACTAATTGGCAAAAGCGCTCAAAAGTGTCCCGCAAAAGTCGGGCAAGAACTTCCGGGTTGTGGAATCCTGGCCTGCACAGCGAGATTTCACAACCCTCCGTGGTCACTCTCGCAGTGAAAGCGTGAGATTTCTGTCTTGTTGCACCAGCCCATTGTTGCCACATACTTTACTGAGCTGTTACAGAACGATAATATCCTTAGAGCGGTTAAGAGCTACTAACGGCTTAGTAAAATAGGCGGCAGCACTGGGTCAGTGCAAAAAGCGAAATCTCATTCTTTCACTTTGAGAGTGGTCACAGAGGGCTGTGGGATCCAGTTCTGCCTGCCGGAATCCAATAACTGAAAATTCTGGCCCGACTCTTGCAAGAAAACTGGGTGCTTTTTTTGGGGGACATGAAGGAATCTTGTAAACACTTGTTAATTAGATGATGTTTACAAAAATACCAGGTTGCCACTCTTTTTATTAAATAAAAAGGGTAACTTCAGAATTGTGATAGGTTCTCTTTAAAGCGGATGTCCGGTCGATATCCATAAGTCGGCAGTCACTCTGCGCCTGCAGACCTGTGACTCCTCACATTCCACGCACTTGGCGCTGTGAGGATTCGCTGGTGTCAGAGCCATGAACGTCCGTCTCGTGGCCACGAGTCTGTGATATGCAGACTTCTGGCCATATTTTGACTAGAGTGGCGCAGCCTTGCTCAGTACAAGTGTATTGAGTGAAGCCGTGCCCATCTAGTTTGATTCTGGCCGGGAATCTGCATATCGCATACTTGCGGCCACGTGACCACCGTTCTCTGCTCTGACACCAGTGAATCTTCACAGTGTGCGGAACTTGAGGATTCACAGGTCTACAGCCACATAGTGACTGCAGACTTCTAATTTTAATCTGGACAACCACTTTAAACTCTCTAAATTCCAAGATTTAACCCAGATGTCTATACATCACATTTGGCTCTTGTCAAAGTCGCTTTCAGTCATGTACAATTGCATTTTTTTTTTTTTTTTGTAATTTATTTTTTTTTTCTGCTTCTTTGTAGATTCATCAGACCATGCCACCTTCCTCCATTGCTCCATGGTCAATTCACAGCTGACTTTAACCTCACAAGTATTGCCCTGGTGCATTGGTAATCAGGAACAGCTGGGCAAAGCTCTACTTCTGGGTTGGCTGCGTACTGCTATTTTTAGGCTGGGAGGGGCCAAATAACTATGGCTGCCCCTCCCCAGCCTCCAGCAATCTGCTTTACCTTTGTTTGTTATCAAAAATATGGTAGAGCCCACCTATATTTATTTATTTATTTTTTTTAAATAATTTAAAAGATCCCCCTCTCTTTTCATTAACCAGCCAAGGTAAAGCAGACAGCTGAGGGTTGCAGCCTGCAGTTATATACTTTACCTGTGTTACTTATCAAAAATAGGTGGCACCCCACAAATTATATTAATTTTTTTTTTTTTATTCCCTATCCACATTTCTTTGCAGGGCAATTGCTTCCTTTTGAAGCTCCCTAGCACTTACTAAGACTATTTTTTCAGCCATCTTACAGGACAGAAATTCAGGGCTCAATTAACTTTTATGCGTTCCGTGATCAAGCTCCCGAACCAAACTTTCAACTAAAGTCTGGGTGAACCCGAAGCTCCACGGGTTCGCTCATCCCTAGTTATGAGCTGTAAAGACCTGTTTGTGTGTGCACATCCATTTACTAATTCTGTGACCATAGTAAAAATTTTACTGTTATTACTATTTTTTATTATAGTGCCATTTATTTCATAGCGCTTTTACATGTGAAAAGGGGTACACATAATGGGGTCAAGTACAGTAACCCTAAGCAAAACAAGGCACAGACTGGTACAGGAGGAGAGAGGACCCTGCCCGCGAGGGCTCACAGTCTGGAAGGGATGGGTGAGGATACAGTAGGTGAGGGTGGAGATGGTTGTACAGCACTATAGTGAACTGAGGGTTACGGCAGGTTGTATGCTTCTTGAAGAGGTGGGTCTTCAGGTTCCTTTTTGAAGCTTGTCAAGGTAGGCGAGAGTCTGATACGTTGTAGCAGAGTATTCCAGAGTATTGGGGATGCACAGGAGAAATCTTGGATGTGATTGTGGGAAGAGGAGATGCAAGGAGAGTAGAGAAGGAGATCTTGTGAGGATCAAAGGTTATGTGCGGGTAAGTAGCCTGAGACTGGGTTACAGATGTGAGGAGGAGACAGGTTGTGGATGGCTTTGTAGGTCCTGATTAGGATTTTGAACTAGTCATTGGGCAATTGGTAGCCAGTGAAGGTATTGGCAGAGAGGAGAGGTCGGGGAGTAGTGGGGGGACAGGTGTATTAGTCGGGCAGCATAGTTTAGAATAGATTGTAGGGGTGCGAAACTGTTAGAAGGGAGGCCAGAGAGCAGGAGGTTGTAATAATCCAGGCTGGAGATAATAAGGGCATACACTAGGATTTTTGCAGCTTCTTGGGAAAGGAATGTATATAAATCCAGGAAATATTTTTGAGTTTGAGGCAGCAGGAGTTGAAGAGGGCTTAGATGTGCTATCAACTTATCAATGGAGCATGAGCAAGTATATGGGTATAGGTTTACATGCATTGTTGTGACTACTTAGTGATATTTCCCATTTCCGCATGTCATTAAAAGATTGAAAAGTCTGAATAAATAAAATAATTGCATAGTCTACAGTAACATCAGTAGACATCTCAAAGGGTATATTCAGTGACGAGAAGTTATCATCTAGCCACAGGATGGGTGATAATTTATAGATGGGTGGGGATCCAACCCTCGGAACTGTAATGAACAGCACTTTTATCCCCATTAGAATGGAGTGCCGGTGCCCAACCACCACTCCACTCATTCTCTATGATGCTTCCATAAGCCCAGCACACGGACCAGCAAGCCCCATAGGGAGTCAATGGAGTAGTTGTCTGGCACACACACTGCCACTGCATTCTAACAGGGATAAAAGTGGCCCATTTTGCCAATCGTTGCTGGTCATAGCAGTCAGACATGCACTGTTGCCTATTCTGTGGATAAGTGATAACTTTAACTCTAGAAGTCCCAGAGAGGGGTCATTTAACATTTCTACCTTTTGGAACCCAGAGACGGGTCGAATGACCTGAAGGATTTTAGCTAACATCCTATAATCACAGTCTTTTGTTCTGTAATTAAGGCCATTACTGTCGCACCACAGGAGGTTGTTGTTTTCCATTGAGTTTAGCCATTTAGTTTCTAGTTAGTTCTATTCAGTTTGTACTAAGGGTCATTTGACCCTCTTTCGGGTCTTCAGGGGGGAGCTCGAAATTTTTGGGACTTCTAGTGTTAATGGGTTGTCCAGTGGAAATACGTTATTCTCTTTTCTAGACTTTTACAGATGTATTTAGGCCCATATGCCTTACACTAACATCCATTATATACTTTGTATTTAAAATGTTTCCTAAAGTTTTTTGCAGATTTCTTTGGCCGTCCCATAATTCTGAACCGTATGAATTTACCCTTAGTATTGGGAATGCTCTTGTAACGGAATGTGGAGGCCGTCAGGAATTTGAGTACCTCTAAGGCTATGTGCGCACGTGTGCGCTCTGCACCGCACCGAAAAGTTGCGCTTCAGAGCGCAGCTGAAAAGCTCCGTTCTGAAGCGCATGGTGTCAGCGAGAACGTGCGCTCTGCCTGCAGCTCCTGCCATAGACAGAGCAGGGGCTGCCGGCAAAGCGCACGGAAGAAGTGACCTGTCACTTCTTAAAACGCAGCGATTCGGGCAGCAGCCGAAGCTCTGCGTTCTAATATGCCACGTGCGCACGGCCCCTGCACAATCTCCAAAGATTATGCAGGGGACGCAGGACGCATGCAGTTACGCTGCGCTACAAAGCGCAGCGTAACTACATGAATTACGCACACGTGCGCACATAGCCTAAGCGCTGCTTAGTAGAGTAATGTCTACTATATTGGTCGTGCATTTTAGAAGAGCAGATGAACTTCCCAAATGAGTGGTAATTAACGATATTGGAGGTCAGTTTTTGGAAAAGTAAAAACTATATGGGGTCACACTATCATTACCACTATTGTTGCAGTTTGCATTGATTAGGAGATATACCGGGAAATATAAATTTTTATTTTAATGCCAACATAAAATATATGGTGAACAAAAGCCTATTTAGGGTTGTCTTACAATGATGGCATCACCCGAGCGTCCGATTAGGACTTTATGCAATTAGACAGCATGCTAAAACCTCAAAAAATGCTATGGAGGACTCGCATGTTTTCAAAGGGACAGGAACCATGTTGTGTCGGACACTTGTATGTGTGGACAGGTGTAATGCAGCGTCTAAGAGCTGCTTATGTCTACTATGATGAAAATTTGCTTAGGTGATGATCCTAGATTCGTGGTAGATAGTTTTCTGATTTGTTAAGACGTGAAGGTTGTGAGGCATCTATAACAAATAGTCTAGGTCAGAGAAGACTTCTGCACCAATGCTAACAGAGGTTAGAAAGTTGCTGCTAACAAATCCACATTGATTGTGGTCTGAATATAGAGGATCTGGTTTGATAGGTGGCCTCTATCTGGTCATTTCCAGCATTTAGAGGCTTTGGATTTGATAGACTCAACAAAATGTTTTGAAGTTGGAATTGAACTTTAAAGGGAACACGTCAAAAGATGTTACAATAAAATTGCTAACTGGATAGATGGTGGAACTTGATATATTTACTTATAAGTTTCTTGTTTTGGCGACCGCACGACATTTGAAATAATGTTTTATTGCAGTATGTGAGCCCAACAGCCAACACCAAGGTGACCTTCTTTTTTTTTTTTTTTTTATTGGGTCCCTATCAAACTAATGCCTCCTTTTGGTTAAAAAACCTACAATGTGTGGGTGGACAGGAACCTACAAATGCAGAATTAAAATAGCTCAACGCTGAAGAGCAGGCGTGCTCAATGAGAAGGCGTAACCCTGCCATTCTCAAAGTGGATTAGAGATGGGCACTAACTCTGAAGTGCTGTACAATGGGAGAGTGAGGCACTCCAGTAATGGCGGGTGCTCAAATATGGTCCTAATGTGTGTGTGTGTGTGTGTGTATATATATATATATATATATATATATGTATGTATGTATATATGTGTGTGTGTGTGTGTGTGTATGTATGTATGTATGTATGTATATGTGTGTGTGTATAGATATAGATAGGAATGTGGCACACTCAAGTAGAGGCATTTTTTTTTTTTTTTTTGTACACTCTGAAGTGCCCTTGCCCCGTACCTCTGCCATGGTCTTGATTGATTGTTGTGGCGGTTCCTGGTTGGATGATTTAGTCATCAGACAAGTGCAGAGAGGGAAATGCAACCAGGCGTGTGCGCACCCTTAGGCCCTGTGCGCACACTGCGTTTTTACCCGCGTCTCTTGTGCGTTTTTGCTGCAGAAATTTCTTGAGAAAATGGTTGTAACTTCTCTGCAGACGTTCCCCAGCAAAACCTAAGGAAAAAAAAAAATAGCTGTGCGTGTGCCGCCCCCACGTCAGTAGCAGACGGGCTGCTTGGATCCGGACCCGCAGTGTGGCTCGAGGGATCCTCCAGACCCGGGGGTCACACGGACACTCCAAATAAAAGGGGAAAGTATTTGTACGGGATTTGCCGTAGTCAGTCTGTGACGCCACCCACGGTGTGTGGTGAAGTATAGCACCACCGCTGCCGCTGTGGGACGCCGGGGCGATGGGATGGCAGCTGGTTGTTAACCTCTCCGTGGGTAGGGGTGGTTGCCCCGTGACCCGGTGACTTGGTGCAGGGGACGGTGATGGCAGGGGCCGGCGCGCCTGGTCAGACCAGGGAGTCTCGGCTTACTCACGGTTAAAGAAATCAGACAAGTCCATTGATTAACCAAGGTGCTGGTGGCCGGCCGCCGCAGCCGGGTGTACTCTCGTCCCCCACCCGGGCTGGTGGCCTGTGTCACTTTCCTCTGCACTGTGTTGTGATGTGGTGGACTTCCCGGTGTGGAACGCGGGTGTCCGCTCCCGGTACTATTGTTGGGAGCTGTGCCCGCTGACGCTGACCCGTGGGATCTACCGGGCCCTGGCGGATGCCCTATCCCTCTCTGTGGGTGGTTGTCTGCTTTTGGGACTTTGGTTGGGACAGGACCTATAATCCTGCCCTCAATTGTTTAATTAGCTAGTCCCTTAGTTCCGGTCCTGGCTTCAGGGTCCAAGTACCCCTCTGTGCACGGTTTCCGGGTCGGTTCTCCGGTGTCGGTAGCGGCAGGCTCCAACCCTGCCCCGGTCCACCTCAGATCTCCGGCTGCCGTCTTCCCGTCTCCTGCTAGACACGGGCCACCGTCTGCCACCTATCCAATGCATCAGGGCTCCAACCCCGGCGCCTGTCAACTTGAACCTACGACCTTGACACTGCTCCAAGCTTAACTCCAGACTAAACTGACTGTTTTCTCGCCCCGGGCTCTCCAGACCCCTAGGTGGGCGTTCTCAATCTGCCTGGTCCCGCCCACTGGTGTGCCGGTCTTTCCCTGGGGGAGGTGACTAGGGTTTCAGGTCGGCTGAGTGTAACCCTGTGAGAGACGGTGTTGTGCGGGGGCCTATGTGTGTGACTACCTGGTTTTTGCCAGGGTGTCACATGTGCAACTGCGTTTTTTTTTTCTTAAGAAAAATCTTTCTGCAGAATTTCTTGAGAAAAAGAATGAGCATGTAACTTCTTTTCTGCAGGTACCTGTGTTTTTTGCCATAGATAAGGACAGGGACCAACTTGCGAGAAATAATGCATCAAAAATGCGGTAAAACGCAGGTGCGTTATTGGTGCGTTTTTTTGAATGCAAGTCTGCTAATCTTTCAGACTTTCGGATTTTCTTGAGAAAAATCCTTTTTTCTAGTGCGCACAGGGCCTTAGTGCACTTGTGTGAGCTGCAGTCACTGTATTAAAACTTTATCTAAAAACTCACAATGCCCCTAAAACTCCATTTACAGTAGATTTATGCAGATCCTATAACAATCAGTTCTTTGGCCTCTATCCTTAGGGGTACTTCTCACATAGCGAGATCGCTGCTGAGTCACGGTTTTGTGTGACGCACCAGTGACCTCATTAGCGATCTCGCTGTGTGTGACTGAGCAGCGATCTGGCCCCTGCTGTGAAATCGCTGCTCGTTACACACTGCTCTGGTTCATTTTTTTTGGACGTTGCTCTCCCGCTGTGAAGCACACATCGCTGTGTTTGACAGCGAGAGAGCAACAATATGAATGTGCAGAGAGCCGGCTTCTGGCAGCCTGCAGTAAGCTGTAACAAGGTAAATATTGGGTAACCAAGCGAAGTGCTTTGCTTGGTTACCCGATATTTACCTTGGTTACTAGCCTCCGCTGCTCTCAGGCTGCCAGTGCCGGCTCCCTGCTCCCTGCACACGTAGCCGGAGTACACATCGGGTAAATAAGCAAAGCAGTTTGCTTATTAACTCTATGTGTACTCTGACTACGAGTGCAGGGAGCCAGCGCTAAGCGGTGTGCGCTAGTAACCAAGTTAAATATCGGGTAACCAAGCGCTTGGTTACCCAATATTTACCTTAGTTACCAAGCGCAGCATCGCTTCCACACGTCGCTGGGGGCTGGTCACTGGTCGCTGGTGAGATCTGCCTGATTGACAGCTCACCAGCGACCATGTAGCGATGCACCAGCGATCCTGACCAGGTCAGATTGCTGGTGAGATCGCTGGAGCGTCGCTTAAGTGTGACTGTACCCTTAGAATTTTTTTTTAGATTGCTTTGCCTTTGTTTTTTATTTAAACTTTCTCTTTTCTTTGTCCAACACTAAGGAAAGTGATTGCTTCAGTAATACTTTTGTGTGCAGTGTATTAGGTACTTCCTAGGCAGGACCTATTAAGATCACGTCTATGACCCATTGTTAGGCCCTTGGCTGTCAATCTATTGGCCTCCCCAGAATGATGCTGAGGAGGTGCCAAGGAGTGTAGAAGGAGCTGAAGGGGCTCCCCGAGATTAGAGCAAGAGGGAGATTTCGATTAGTGGCTTAGTCTTAATTTATACTTCTGCTGTACTGAAGTCCCATTTACCAATGATTTTTGTAATATGTGAAAAAAAAAAAATAGTAGTGGACCTATATATGGCAGAAATTTCTGTGATCGCAGATCTATTTATTTTTCCTCTTTGGTTTCTATTGTCTGGATTTTTGCATTCAGATGAACAATAAATCCGCTGTATGTGACTTTGTCCTCAATGTCTCTGCAAATCAACTGAAATGGTTTCTACATTGTTCTTAGCTTCAAGGGTGGAGGAAATTGATTTTATGGGGGATCCCTTTTTCACTATGTCACTATGGATGACCTATCCTAGGGATTACTTAACATATAATAGGACACCTGGCACCTCAACTGATCCATTCTGTAGTGTTTACATCCACCTGGTACCAGGCCTGCTAGAAGCTGTGCAATGGGGGCATTATTTTACCCCACCCACCTATCTAATATTAGAACTTATATTAAGGATACCACATTTATTTATAGTGCTTATATAGCGCCATCATATTCCGCAGCACTCTATGGACATAATTGCTGTTCCCACCGGGAATGACAATTTATATCCCTATCAGTAGGACTCTGGCGTATAGGAGGAAACCCGAATACTTGGAGGAAACTCGTTCGGGTACGAGGAGAACATACAAGCTCCTTGCAGATGGATGTTCTTGGTGGGATTTAAGCTACGGACTAGTGATGAGTGAGCACTACCATGCTCGGGTCTTGTTAAGAGCAGTTGGATGCTCGGATTGGTGTGACTTGAGCAACCGAGTTTAATGGAAGTCAGTCAATGGGGGACTTGAGCATTTTGTGGAAGATTTCCCTGAAAAATGCTTGCGTTACCCATTGACTTCCATAATACTCGAGTGCTTGAGTCTTGAACATGGTAGTACTCGCTCATCACTACCCAGCACCGTTGCCCTTTTAAAGCAAAGGTGCTAACCACTGAGCGACCGTGCCATCACTATCTATATTGTGGAAAACATTTATTCACCCTAAGACTCAAATTTCCCGAGTTGTATTTTCAGGATTGCGCTTGAATTCGTCAGGGGCGGGCATATTGGTGCAGCCGCACAGGGGCCCATGAAGTAAGGGGGCCCATCTCTACCTCCAATAGCCGTTGGAAAGGGCCCACATATTGTTCTTGCACAGGGGTCCATGAAGTAAGGGGGCCCATCTCTACCTCCAATAGCCATTGGAAAGGGTCCACATACTGTTCTTGCACAGGGGTCCTTTTCTGTGTCCAGCATTGGGATTCGTCTGTATTCACACATCAGTGTGTCGTCATTTGCCTGCTGAATGGCCGCGGGTCTCCTGATCTACGCTCCGCCTCATATATGCCTATGAGGGGTATAGAGACCCATGGCTGATCCTTGCACACGGACTGCGACACAAGGATGTGTGAGTGACCCCCGGCACTGCCAATGAGCGGTACCTGGTATGACAGACACTGTGCATATTGGATACTGCTGGAGTCCTGTGACATGCTGTAAACAGACCAGTAATCAATTAAAAGGAAAAACACATCTAGCACTGCTCGATAAGGTTTCCTCAGCCACTAGTATGGGAATACCTTCTTGGCTACCTAGTAGGCGCTTCACACCGGTGACGAGCCCTATGCCTGTCAGTGTTGTGCTGCCTCTGTAAGTCTGGCTCCGGCACAGGCACAGGATCCGGCACCAGGATTTCCCTGCAGTCCTCTCTGCTATCACACACAGGAGAGGAAGTAACAGACATCACAGCTCTGCTCATGGTAATCCAGCCCTGCACACAAGAAGAGGCTGTCAGCTCGGAGGAAGGAGCCCTGAGCACATTAGGAACAATATACTGCTCGCCTTCTATGTAGAGGTCATTTTGGAGACCCCAGCTGTTTTGTGTCCTCACTTGTTAGTTCTTCACGAGGGTAAAGCAGCTGTTCCTCACACCGCAGAGGGAAGCGGATACTGTGCTTCCAGAGCTCTGTGCTAAGGATTTGTTATTTTCATTTTAATGTAACGGGGCCATTACGCCATTGTCTTCTACGTAACCTGGATACATGTTTGATATTAATACTAAAAAGGAGGCGCTTTGTAGTGTCTGCCATTGCAGCAGGAAAGAACAGTCTCGTTTCCTGCAGCGTGCTTTTTATTTGTATATTTCTCCACATTGTGCAAACAGGCTCCTTTTAATTATAGGAGGGTTTCACCGCCAAAGCAGCGTAACCAGGGAGCTTGGATGTGCGCTCCGAAACGCGATGAGATCTGCAATGTCGAAACAGGAATTGAAAGGCATCTTGTAAGCAAAACTGCCTCCTGAAGCAATACTGTACGACGCTCAGCCCTTAGGAGCCTACAGTGCATTGTGCCGAGAATATTGACTGTATGGAACATACGTTGGGGGAAACCCTCCATGAAGGAGTTAATCAGAGGCTGATGAGCTCTGGACCCTTGTGCTAAATGACAACTCTGGATTTCCTCCCCATCAGTCAGCACTCAACTGGATTTTCTGTTTTCTTTTGGGGGGCAGGGGGTTTCCCCATTTGTACCTCTGCTTTTTCGATTTTATTAAGCACAACTGATTAAGGAATGAATTATATGATCCGGATATAATGAATAATGTGCGTTACAAAATATAGAACGCCAAGAATCCTAATAACGCATAGACTCTTATTGTATTGTGATGAAGTCACCAGTCTAATGTAAGACATCATAAATATCGAAGCGTGGGACTTCCTTCTCCTGCCAGAGCCGGAATCCTTCTGGATCGTATTGGCTTGTGGAGGACTTGTTGCTCTTCAGTTATATTGTTTTATTTTTTTCCTAAATTAAAAAAAAAATAAAGATGGCGGACCTTGAGGCCGTATTGGCTGATGTCAGCTATCTAATGGCTATGGAGAAGAGCAAGTCAACCCCGGCAGCCAGGGCCAGTAAAAAGATTGTACTACCCGAGCCCAGGTAAATTGGTGGAGTATGTGTCTTTGTAGCAACTTGTGGTGGATAAATTTACCTAAAATGGCCTATAATATGTGTCATACTAATTTTCCACTATTATGAAGTCTTAAGATGGTTACATATTTCTTATTAAATTCTCATAGACCAAAATCTGGGTTTTGCCAACTGAAGTGCTTTTACGGTACTTCATGGAGGTTTAATGTACGTGGCCTTATAAATTCTCCATGTGAATGCCGAATACTAGATGCTACCGACTGGATTCGAACCCGTCAGACGAAAATGGGGAACCCTTCAAAGAACTGTAAATTTTCCTTTGATGGGCTCCTACTGTGTGTATACACACACACACACATACACACACGCACACATACACACATACACACACACACACACACGAAGAAAGTCTAGTTGTTCACAGATAGCAAAGTCTCTTTTGGGCACCCTTGTAGAATATTGGCCAAATATTCCAAAATATATAATTTGGCCAATATTTTAAAGGGGTGCACACTACATCAGTAGAAGAGACTTTGCTATCTGTAGACTTTGTTTGAATTTTTTGGGTTGGCCCGAGCCATGCAACGTGAAACACTATGCAATGCCGGAGGTTGTATGTGCTCCAGGTATAATATAGCTAACACTTATAAGTATCCTTCATGTAATGCCACATACTACACACAATGCAAACAGGTGACAGCATAGTGGCTTCATATTGTAACTTAATGAATACTATGGATTTATTATGTCTGCTTATATTGCTGATTTATTATGTGGCTGAATTTTGCTTGGGTCAGAACCATATCTGTATTCTGTGCACGTGTTTTTTTAGGATTTGCCACACATAGGAGGGAGATAAATGTTTCATTCGGCACTTGCTTGACATTTATAACTAAATAATTGCACACTAGCTGTCTGAGATCAGAGGGAGAACAACTTTATGATGCCATACAAAGGTATAAAGACGACTCACTTGACAGTGTCTTGTCTGCATGCCCTCAGGGGCCATACCGCTAGATTGGTTTTGGGAAAGCCTTAGTAAAGATGCTATTAGTAAGTGCGTAGTTTTTCTCTTGCACCACTTTATTGATGACCCTAAAACTTGATATCTTACACCACCAACCAAAAACATGTCCCGACTTTATCATGTACACACATTTTTGTTATACATCTGTTTATTTTTTTTTGTGGATATTGGAACCCCAGATAAAATAAGGCATTATTAGACATAATTTCACACACAATCCCAAAAATGGGCAAGACATAATTAACACCCTCAACTTATTGTATGGTTGTACTCTTTGGTACAAATAACTGCAATCAATCTATTCCTATAACTAACAAGCTTCTTACACCTCTAAACTGGAATTTTGGACCACTCTTCTTTTGCAATCTTCGCCAGTAATCTCCTATTTGATGGCTGCCTTCTCCCAACAGCAATTATAAGATCTTTCCACAGGCCGTCAATGGGATTTAGATCCGGACTCATTGCTGGCTAATTCAGAACTCTCCAGTGCTTTGCTTCCATCCATTTCTGGGTGGTTCTTGAACTATCTTTGGGGTCATTGTCCTGCTGGAAGATCCATGACCTAGGATGCAAACCCAGCTTTCTGATATTGAGCACTACAATGCAACACAAAATTCTTTGGTAATCTTCAGATGTCATGATACCTTGCACACAGTAAAGACACTTAGTGCCAGTGGCAACAAAACAACACCAAAACATCTTTGAACCTCCACCATATTTGACCGTAGGTACTATGTTAGTGTTTTTTTTTTTTTTTTTAGTAGGCCTCATTCTCTTTTCGGTAAACAGTAGAATGATGTGCTTTACTAATAAAGCTCTCTTGGGCTCATCTTTTTACAAGATGCTTTCCCAGAAAGCTTTTGGCTTGTGTACATTTTTTGGGCAAACTGCAGTCTGTTTTTTATGTCTGTATGACTACCGTGGAGTCCTCCTGGGTCTCCTGCCATTGCATTTCATTTCATTCAAAAATTGACGAATATTTTGTGCTGACACTGATGCCCCCTGAGCCAGCATGACAGCTTGAATTTCTTTGGCACTGCTTATCCACCATAAGGATTATCCTGTGTTGCAACCTTTCATCAATTTTCCTCTGCCATCCATGTGCAGGGATATTTGCTAAAGTGCGATAGGTTGTAAATGTCTTGAATAGTTGCACACCGCGGTTAAAGGAATGTCAAGTTTTCTGGAGATGGACTTAAAACCAGGGCTGTGGAGTCGGTAAGCCAAACCTTCGACTCCGACTCCGACTCCGACTCCTCAAATTCTCTTGCACCGACTCCGACTCCGGCTCCGACTCCGACTCCGGCTCCGACTCCGACTCCTACATATATTGCTTATAGTTAGGTGAAAAATTTATTGTAGTACATGAATATGTGTATGTGAACATCAGACATTTAATAATTTTTATGATACAATAATCAAGATATTTGGATAGAACATAAAATATATTTATTGGAATACAACTTTAGAACACAAAAAACTGTAATAAATTGTAAATATGTAATACACTATGTAATATACAGTAGATTACATATATCGTGTGTGTGTATATACACTGTATATATATATATATTATATATATTACATATTTACAATTTATTAGTTTTTTTGTGTTCTAAAGTTGTATTCCAATAAATATTTTATGTTCTATCCAAATATCTTGATTATTGTATCATAAAAACAATTAAATGTCTGATGTTCACATTGTACTACAATAAATTTTTCACTTAAATATAAGCATTATACTAAATGTTGTTATTTAGTAAAATATTCAGCACATTCTGCATTGCACTCCTGTCCCCAATTTATTATATATTTTAGGAGTCGGAGTCGGTGCATTTTATACCGACTCCGACTCCGACTCCGACTCCACCAAAATGAGCTCCGACTCCGACTCCGACTCCACGACTCCGACTCCACAGCCCTGCTTAAAACGTTGAGATTGTTCATATTTTTCCTAAGTCCTCAGACAGTTATCTTCTCCTCTTCTATTCTCCATGCTTAGTGTGGCACACACAGATGCATAATACAAAGATTAAGTCAGCTTCTCCCATTTTTATCTGGTTTCAGGTGTGATTTTCATATTGCCCTCACCTGTTACTTGCCACATGTGAGTTTGAACGAGCATCACATCATAACGAAGTTTCCTACCCACAATTTTAGAGCGCTGCCAACAATTTTGGTCTGCCCCATGTTGGGGGATTTTGTGTGAAATTATGGTAGTGTTCTTTTTGTGTTGTTCCAGTGCACAAGGAAATAAACGTGTATCACAAACTGTGTGTGTATAATATATTATACACATACATATATAGTTTATTATGCATTGTTTATATAACATGATCATATTTCGCAACATTTTACATGTATTATATATCGCTGTCCCTAATGGGGCTCACAATGTAAATTCCCTATCAATATGTATGTATGCATATATGTAAGGAAACATACGTGTCAGGTGGAATTTTTTTTCTGTATGTGAATGCTGTAAATTTGAGCAACTTGATTTGCAAAATCATATATTCACAATAGTGAGTAAACCCCTCACATTTTTTGTAAATATTATTAGATATTTTCATGAGGTAGCAATGAAGATGTGCCACTGATACAATGTAGTCAGTGTACTGCTTGTATAACAGTGTAAATTGGGTAATTAACTCAACGCACACAGCCATTAATGTCAGGACCTCTGGCAACAAATGTGAGTACACCCCTAAGTGAAAATGGACAAATTGTCCACAAAATGTCAATATTTTGTGTGGCCACCATTATTTTCAAGCACTGCCTTAAAGGCCTTAAAGGGGTATTCCCATCTTCAAGATCCTATCCTAATATATGTAGTAGGTGAACTAGAAATGTAGTATAGTTCTTCTGATTCACTGTATCGCTTACCTCATGTTCAGGGCATTGCAGGACCTTAGGTATCCATGGTTACGACCACGCATATAGTCACAATTAGTTATCTAGTTAGTTCTTAGTGGTAACCATGGATTCCTAAGGTCCTGGTTATGAGGTAAGCGACAAAGAACTTTACTACATTTCTAATTGGAGGTATTTTCTAATTATTATTATTATTATTATTATTATTATTATTATAATATTATTATTAATATCTACTACATATTTGGATAGGATCTTTGAGATGCGAATACCCCTTTAACTCTCTTGGGCATGAAGTTCACTACAGCTTCACAGGAGCTACTGGAATCTTCTTCCCTCCTCCATGATGACATCACATTGCTGATGGATGTTAGAGATCTTGCACTCCCCCACCTTCCATTTGAGGATGCCACACAGGTGCTCAATAGGGTTTAATTTTGGAGACACGTTTGGCCGGTCCAGCACCTTTTTATCCTAAGTTTCTTTAGCAAGGCAGTGGTCGTCTTGGAGATGTGTTTGGGGTCATTATCATGTTAGAATACTGCTCTGCGGTCCAGTTTCTGAAAAGTGGGGATCATCTTCTGCATCAGTATGTCACAGTGCATGTTGGCATTCATGGTTTCCTTAGTGAACTGTAATTCCCCTATAGCTGGCGGCACTCATGCAGCCCTAAACCATGACATTCCCACCATCATGCTTGACTGTAGGCAAGACATACTTGTCTTTGTACTCCTCACCTGGTTACCGCCACACACTCTTGACACTATCTGAACCAAATACGTTTATCTTGGTATCATGGGGCAACAGGACATGGATCCGGTAATCCATAACCTTTGTCTGATTGTCTACAGCAAAGTCTTTCTTGTGCATCATCTTTAGAAGAAGCTTCCTTCTGCAATGATAGCCATGCAAACCAATTTGCTTCAATGTGTGGCATATGGCCTGAGCACTGACATGCTGCACCTCCACCACCCACCCCTTCAAACTCTTCACCAATGCTGGCAGCAGTTTTCCTACATCTATTTTGAAAAGAAAACCAACCTCTGGATCTGATACTGAGCATGCGCACTCAACTTCTTTGGTTGACCATGGCAAGGCCTGTTCTGAGTGGAACTAGTTTTGCCCCTCTGCATGAGCCCATCCTGGCAGATATGCCTAACGTTATGCCGCTTTTTTTAACACCTAAGAAAATAAACGATTATACTGATTTTCCTTCCACTCCACCAGTGTGTGGTGTCCTCTTCTGATGGCCGGCAAATGACTTCAGCGTGTAAGCGAAGGGCAGAGCATGATGTCACTGCCACGTGCCCCCAGTCACAGGCACCAATGTCAGCTGCTGGCTATTCCAAAATGAATAAGCACTGCTCTCCATTGCCATAATTCCTCCCATCTCTCGGCAGTGACGTCAGTGATAATAAATGACTGCGAAGATTTTTACGATCAAAGACCCGGGTACTGAGAGGTGAGCAGGACTCTTTAATGGCAGACACAAGTGGTCACCCCATTCCTGTGGCTGCCGGCTTCCTTCAGCCCCTACCCAGCTCCTGCCTCCTGTGAGCACCCCCCCCCCCACCCCGTGTGCTAGGTATATTTCGGACTATTGGGCCGAGGCCACACGGGGACTAATGCGATCCTCGCATGACACTCTGCTCATGCTGGCAGCACAAGGGGAGCCGAGTGTCATGCGAGTGTCACTGTGACTGAGGTCCGATCATGCGATCGGACCTCAGCTGCGGGGGGTGGCCCGGCTCTGAGGAGGGGCGAGCCAACGCTGAGGAGGGGTGGACCGGCACTGAGGAGGGGAGGGAGGGATTTATCTCCCTCTCTCCTCCGTTGCCGGCAATTGCCATTCTCGCACTGCACTCGCGGTACACCGCTGTAATGCAAGTGCAGTGCGTTTTTTTTTTTTTGTTTTTTTTTGTTTCCCCCCCAATTGCCCCCCTCTTTTCTTCTCACCCCATAGACTTGAATGGGTGCTCACAGCATGCTGTGATTGTTTTCTTGGTCCGATTGGGACCGAGAAAATAATCACTCATGGGTGCTGACTCAGAGTAATATTGGTCCAAGTGGAATGCGATGTTTTATCGCATTCCACTCGGTCTGATTTTCATGCCGTGTCTTAGGCCTTAGATGCACCCCCACTTTCCTCCCAAATTTTGGGGAAGATTTGCTTTTTATAGTCTGAAAAATACATTACATGTAATATTCAATTGCAGTATATACCAAACGTGCTGTATATACACGATGCGGTAATATTACATATACATTCTTTCAATAGTCGGGTGCATTTGTTCTATGAAATGCTGTGAATTTGAGGAATTTGGATGTGCAATATGTGACACCTTGTCAGTTTGTTGCAAATGATTCTAAATTTGTGCGTGTTATGGCTCGAGAGTAGTGAGAAGTGGTGTGGAGGCATGACTCTGTGTGCGTGAGAATCTCACCACTATCTTTGATATCATAAACCTGACAATTAACCTGATCACCATGGTTTCTTATACGTCTGAAGGGTGGCGCTTTACAGTGTTGTGTGACTGTGAAACCCACTTGCACCACTTGTCATAATTCTATCAGTAGGAGGGCAGAAATATACCTGGATCATAAGAGACCTAGTTTTTCTAATTTAACGCGGAGTTGCAGCTTGCATAGAAAATGCCGATTTATTTACGCTCTAGTGTGTTTTGGTGCTGCACATTTAATGAAGATATGTATGTATTTCACTAATTAAGTCTTTATAATAGAGTGTTACTGAAAACCCTGCTTATATAGTGTTCCACAGCCAAATTGGTTCAGACACGAAAACAGTTAAACTTATAGGGAACCTGTCACCACTTTTTTGGCTATAAGCTGCGGCCACCACCACCGGGCTCTTATATACAGCATTCTAACATGCTGTGTATAAGAGCCCAGGCCGGGGGTATAACCTCAAAAAAACACTTTAAAATACTTAAAGGGATTGCATGCCGGGACACCTGGTGACGTGGTCGCAGGCACGAGTGTATGGGCGGCGCTGTGATTGCATCGCAAGTGCGCGCCCATACTCTCGTGGGCGCGCTCTCCCCTCTGTACGTCGCTCAGATCCTCCGCTTCTCCTGTAGTGGTCTGCTCCGCTCCTCCCATCTATTTCCTGCTGCAGGGTACGATGGGAAGGAGGTGACGTCGGGCCGGCGCAGAACGCTGGAGGCAGTGGGGAAAGGGCGGGCACGAGAGTATGGGCGGGCACTTGCGATGCAATCACAGCGCCGCCCATACTCTCATGCCTGCGACCACGTCACTAGGTGTCCCGGCGTGCACGGGACCTCGGGCGCAGTGGGCGGCGTCCTGAGGGGATGATTTGGAGCATGGGGGACGGCGTAAGATACAGCAACGGACGCCACACGGCCCGCCCCATGGATAATTTACAAGATTTTCAAACTGAAAGGTACAGTTTTATAAAGTATTTATGTTGGTTTAAAAGGGGGCACAAAAAGTATAGAAACCTTACTAGATTGCAGCCCACGAGCTGCAGAGGGGGAAACATTTAGGTTGAAAGCCAAATTTCTGATGACAGGTTCCCTTTAACGATCGTGCTGTGGGCCTTATGGGTGTCTCTGTTGTCCGGTGTCGGCGCCGCCTCTTTTGACCATCTTTGTTCTCCTTCTCTAGCCGTGGTGCATGACGGGTCCGACATCATCCACACGCGCCGGCATTCAGGTCCTGAGCAGGGCAGATCAAAGTATTGTAGTGCGCCTGCGCAGGACCGACGAGTGTGTATGATGTAGCCGCGTCATGCACCCAGGCTTCAGAAAGAGGACGAAGATGGCCGAAAGAGGAGGCACCGGAGAACTGAGACACCCATAAGGCCCACAGCGCGACCGTTAGGTAAGTATTATAGAGTGTTTGTTATACCCCCGGCCTGGGCTCTTATATACAGCATTCTAACATGCTGTATATAAGAGCCTGGTGGTGGTGGCCGCAGCTTATAGTCCAAAAAATGGTGACAGGTTCCCTTTAACAAATTTTGTGGTGCTGAAAACGAATGAGGCTTAAATTTGCTGAATGGCTGTAAATTTTCAAGATCCAGAGGATATTGTAATTACTTATGACACCTTTCATGCAGGCTTATAGAAAACTTGCATCTTTATTACATCATCACTATTGTATTGTTATTAGCTAGTCTATAACCTCATCTTTTAGTCTATTGAGCCTTCAGCATTCTATCATCTTAGAGTGACCCATCAAAAAACAACAACTCAGCTCTGATCACATAATCCCAATTACAGTTTCATCACCTACTTTTATATATGCTCTCTGTGTAAGATATACAGTTTAGGATTTATTAGCATTGTGACATGTTTCTATACATGTTTTCATATATGCCTCGTTCTTGCCATTAACAAAGCAGATCAGTTTTGCTCCATACGTGGAGAAGTCCCTTTTTCATGATAAAGGCGAAACTTGACTGCTATGATAAGGAAAAGCTACAACATGTATTTTGGGTGCAGAGTTGATCAGGAGAAGATTTTGGCTCCGCAAATATGCTGCAATAGATGTGCATCACATTTTACCCAGTGGTTGCATGGGAAGAGGCAACCTATGCCTTTTTGCAGTCTCCTTGATCTGGAGAGAGATGACCGATCACACTACACATTGCTAATTCTAGATGGTGCTCTCCATTAGAAAAGGAATTTTAAGGAAGAAGTGGACTTTACAGTTTCCAAACATCCCATCTGCAATACGCCCAGTATCACCATATACAGAAGAACTGCCAAGTCCAAAAGCACCAGAAACCTTTAGTCAAGTGAGGGAGCAGAGGACGCTTAGTGTGATTGAAGCATCTTCCTCTTACGACCCAGACTTTGTCAGCAACCTCAACTGAACCTTACCTTTATAACACAAAGTGAATTGAATGATCTTGTTATAGATTTGGATCTGCCCAAGAATGGAGATGACCAAACCTGAGGTTTGGTTTTTGAACTGAACACCAACTTTCCAATACAGAGTTCGGGTGTGTTACGTGCGAACTCCTCTGGTATCGCTGTGCTTGGGTACACTCGGGACTCAGCCCTGTGTGAGTTGCTTGCAGTGTTTGATCAGCTCGCACTAGTGGATAACAGCTTGATTACATGCAGTGCGCCAAAAAAATCTTTAGGGGAAAAAAATTACCCCTTCCCTTGGAAATGATCTGCTTATGGCTGGCTGTATGTGGGCGGAGACTGAAACTGCCAATCGGTGATTTTTGAATCTGGCTCGGGCAAGTTCGAACTACTGGAGGTTTGGTTTGATTGCTGCCATCGAACCGAACCTCGAAAGGTTCACTCATCTCTACCCAAGAGTAAAGGGTACTTTACACACTGCGACATCGCTATCAATCTAATTAGCGATGTGAAATTCTAGATCGCAATTGCGATCTTTCGAGGTTGCACATAGGTCATTTTACCCATGTGCGATCTCGAAAGATCGCACTTGCGATCTAGAATTTCACATCGCTAACGAGATCGCTAGCGATGTCGCAGTGTGTAAACTACCCTTAAGGCTGAGCACTTGAGTTGCAGGCTACCACAGTGGAATCTCCAAACTGGCGATGTTCAGATTTTTGTTCTGCAGCCATGATAAAGATCTTGTCCAATGCTTCTTTATGGAGGGTAATCTTGTGGCATGCAACAATATCAATGGTTTATTGGAAGCACTGAAGATAAGTCATCTCCAAAAGAATGGAGGCTTGTATTATTATTTATTTATATAGCACCATTTATTCCATGGTGCTGTACATGAGAAGGGGGGTTACCTACAGAAAACATATACAAGTTACAATACACAGACTAGTACAGAGGGAAGAGGACCCTGCCCTTTCGGGCTTACATTCTATAGGATTTTGGGGAGGGGACAGTAGGTGGGGTGTAGATCGGGCGGCGGCTCCGCACGGTGGTGAGGCGGCGGCAGCTGAAAATGCTGAAACTTGTATGCATTAATTATATGTAGCAATAAAAGGAAAACTCTTTGATATCTGAGAAACAAGAGCCAAGCAGGGCTGTGGAGTTGGAGTCGTGGAGTCGGAGCTCATTTTGGTAGAGTCTGAGTCGGTATAAAATGCACCGACTCCGACTCCTAAAATATATAATAAATTTGGGACAGTAGTGCAATGCAGAATGTGCTGAATATTTTACTAAATAATAAATATAAGCATTATACTAAATGTTAAGTGAAAAATGTATTGTAGTGCAATGTGAACATTAGACATTTAATTATTATTTTTATGATACAGTAATCAAGATATTTGGATAGAACAGAAAATATATTTATTGGAATACAACTTTAGAACACAAAAGACTAATTGTAAATATGTAATACAATATGTAATATATATACACGATATATGATATATATGTAATCTACTGTATATTACATGGTGTATTACATATTACATGTGTTACATATTTACAATTTATTACAGTTTGTGTTCTAAAGTTATATTCCAATAAATATATTTTATGTTCTATCCAAATATCTTGATTATTGCATCATAAAAATTATTAAATGTCTGATGTTCACATACACATGTTCATGTACTACAATAAATGTTTCACCTAACTATAAGCAATATATGTCGGAGTCGGTGCAAGAGAAATTGAGGAGTCGGAGTTGAAGGTTTTTTTTTACAGACTCCACAGCCCTGGAGCCAACTAACAAAATTTCGCTGTTCAGGAGGTCAAAATCATTAAGAAGTGTCTCATTTCTTAAGCGATCCTGACAAGTTTTGAAATATGTAGAGTACGTGTTATGGGCATTTTGGCTATTACATAAAAATGAGACTATGCTGGCCTTCACATCAGTCACACATTCTAGTTTTTGTTGGGAGCAAATTTACACAAGCTATATGATATGATTTATGTGGTGTCATTCCATTTTTAAGCATGAGCAACTTTTATGAATGGAGTAAGGCACCAATCATATTCTACAAAACTTACTGGTGGCCTTGTATCATGTAATCTGTTTTTGGATACCCTAAAGTTTATGCCCTTTATTACGGTGTATACTTGGACCCCCTCTAGGTCATGCTCTTTACTATGGTACATCATTGGACTCCCTATAGGTCATGCCCAGTAGTGTATGCATGGACCCCATAGAAGTCATACTTAGTGTTGAGCGAGTAGTTAACTATTTGTACGCCGTATGCTTTTAGTGAGTACTGTCCGCTACTCGCATATTCGTTACGAGTAACGGGTGCAATTGAAGTCAATGGGAAATACTCGCTAAGTAGCGAGTAATCCGAAAGCCGTACTTTTCGTGCGAGTAGCGAATATTACGGTTTTCTGGTTACTCGCTACTTGGCGAGTATTTCCCATTGACTTAAATTGCACCCGCTACTCATAACGAATATGCGAGTAGCGGACAGTACTCGCTAACTCCTCGCTCAACACTAGTCATACTCTTTACTGGGGTGTATCCTTGGACCACCTAAAAGGTCCTATCCTCTACTGTGGTGTATCCTATAAGTATATAATGCAGGCGGTGAGTTGGAATCTGCTGAAGTTTCTCTTTACAGTACGCTGTATTAGATAAGAGCTCACCTGTCTCTTTCAGCTGAAGCTGAAGATTTTTATTGGATACAAGGGACTTTTAATGTTTTGTGTATTTTCTGTTTTATTGATGAATGGATTGCAGTTTTTGCTGCTATTAGGTGGAGCACAGTACATTCGATTTGTGTGAGAAAACGTACGCAAAAATGAACTCGCTGAGTATTCAGCACATTGCAGATGGGTTCATCACAGGACAGGCACAATAACTCCATCTCATCTGGGACCACACGAGTCCAATGCTTATTTGGGTAGTCTTTTCTGTTTGCATGATGACGTTCATTTACTGTAGTGTGTTCACAATGTCCTTCTGGAATAAACCTGCCTTTTCAAGGTACCATGCGCTCAGTGCATTTTATTACCAGAGGGTCTGATGTAGGCAGTGAAGCACTATGATACACATTTGTTTATCATGCCATATAATGTAGTATTGTTCTTAGTGCTGCAGACCTGTTCCTGAGACCCATTTAGAATGGCCAATAATTGAGTATAGAGCATTTGTAGGTACACTGGATCCCGACTATCTGCCTTCTAAATGGGTCGGGAAACGCTCAATGAGAGCAAAGTGTTCATCCGGTGCAATAATTTTTAGCAGACAAACGTCATTGTTCCCTTTTATGCGCACAGAACGATCGTATAAATGATCGTTCTGTTTGCAAAGAGTTATGAGCAGTCTCCGAACAGGCTGAGAGGGGTACTTTACACACTGCGACATCGCTAGCGATCTCATTAGCGATGTGAAATTCTAGATCACAAGTGCGATCTTTCGCGATCGCACATAGGTCATTTTACGCATGTGTGATCTAGAAAGATCGCACTTGAGATCTAGAATTTTACATCGCTAACGAGATCGCTAGCAATGTCGCAGTGTGTAAAGTACCCTTAAGAGCTACAGCCGACTGTCTTGTATATTATCAACATACTATCAATATAAATAATCACTTAATATTGAGCAGAATTAGGTATTCTGACCTCCTATATACACTGTGAGCCCTCACATGGCTCCCCACAGCCCCTATACATCGTATGAACCCCTACACAGCCCTCTACATACATTGTGAGCCCCCCAATAGCCTCCATATGCAATATGAGCCCCCCACATAGTCCCTCTATATACAGTGAGACTACACAGCCTCCTATGTAGATTGAGCCTCACATAGCCTCCTATATACAATATGAACCCCCACATAGCCTCATATACATTTCTGAGCCCCCACATAGCCACCTATATACATTAGGAGCCCCACATAGCCTTCTATATACATTAGGAGCTCCAACATAGCCTCATATACATTTCTGAGCCCCCACACAGCCTGCTATGTACATTATGAGCCCCAACACAGCCTCCTAAATGCATGCAAACATCCTATACACATTTAAAGAAAACCACACCTCATACTCCCCTATCTCCCGATCCACCGGCCCTCTCCTGTGGCCTTTGGTGCACTGACGCTCCGCACAGCAGACACAATGGCGTGACGTCATCATGTCTGCTGTGCCTCATGTTGATTGGTGTAAGATGGAATCGGCGGCTCCATCCTCCACCAATGTGTTCACCACTGTCTGCATCCTGTGGATGCAAATAGCGGTGACATCAGGAATCTTGTGGGGGAGGGCAGGATGTGGCCTGTAGACTGGTTTCAGGCCTCATTGAAAGAGCCAGAGGGCTGGCTATGGCCTGCGGACCGCACTTTGCCCAGCCTTGCTGTACAATGAGTTTTTTTGTGTTAGGCTCTCTGTATAGTAAACTGCAGTCTGATGTGCTTTTCGTATACAGAGGCCTACTTTTGGCCTTCTGGTGAATGGGGCATATGGGAACATTAAGGTATACACTGGGAGCTTCTCCTGGTCTGCTGGGTGCACAGAGGCAGTGTCTTCTATGGCTGACTTTGTAGTAAAGCATAACATTGTGGAAAAAATTTCATATTTTTACATTATAGGGTTTATTTTCGTGGCCGTAGAGTTTTAGCAGTTAAACACTTTTTACTCCTCTTATAAATCGATATTGTATTCTTATTTCTTGATGCCTCCCTCTGGATAAAAGGGTCTGAAATATGTTACGGTATGGACATACAATAAGATACACACCTCCTATCTCCTCTATACACGTGCACTCCTATTGTTAACGTTTTCATGCTCTCTTTTTCTGTATAGGAAGACTCAGCAGACTATGCTTTCCTATACAGATAAAAAGGGGGGAATGCAAAAAGGGTTAATTTAGTGTCTGTATTGTGATCACTTCTGGCACTTATAGGGTGGCACGGTGGTGAATCCTGCAATGGGGTCCTGAGTTCACATCCCACTAAGGACAACCTCTGTTAGGCTATGTGCGCACTTTGCGTAATTACATGCAGTTACGCTGCGCTTTGTAGTGCAGCGTAACTGCATGCGTCCTGCGTCCCCTGCATAATCTATGGAGATTGTGCAGGAGCCGTGCGCCCGTGGCGTCTTAGCGCAGCGCTTCGGCTGCTGCCCGAAGCGCGCGTTCTAAGAAGTGCCATGTCACTTCTTCCATGCGCTTTGCCGGCAGCCCCTGCTCTGTCTATGGCAGGAGCTGCATGCAGAGCGCACGTTCTCTGCCAGCACCATGCGCTTCAGAACGGAGCTTTTCAGCTGCGCTCTGAAGCGCACCTTTTAGGTGCAGTGCAAAGCGCACACGTGCGCACATAGCCTAAGGAGTTTGTATGTTCTCCCAGTGTTTGCGTGGGATTCCACTAGGTTCTACGATTTCCTCCCACACGCCATAAACATACTGATAGGGAATTTAGATTGTGAGCCCCAATGGGGACAGTGATGATGATGTCTAAAGTGATGTGGAAATGAACAGCACTGTATAAGTGAATAAAATAAATATACCAAAAGACTCATGAGCCCCATGGATCTACAGGTGGGGCAATAAACATGTCATCTTTAGCATATTCCATTAATTAAAATAAACAAGAGACGGGGTGTCCATTACTTATTTGTATTAGAGGTGGTCCTCTGTATTTATTTGCAGATGACTCTATGCGTGACCAGATAACTGAACAATGTGGTTTATAACGGAAGGGTTTTTTTTTTTTTTTACGTGCAAGGAAGAGGAAGTGGTATGTGGGAGAGTAAAAGGCCGGAGTGGCTGATGGGTGGTACCAGACTGTCATGGAGACGTTCCAGTGCCAAAGACTTTGGTCTTCACTTGAGCTTATACTTCTGAGGAGGAAATATGTAGGAGGAGCAGTATCATCAGCCGGAACAGTGACTGACGGGCAGCATGAACGATATGTAAGGACAAGAAAAGCCTGCAAGGTGCATTCAGCGCTGGTCTGGACAGTGGAGGGATAAGCTGTGAATGAAAAAACATAGGGTGCTAATTCATGTGTTAATGAGAACAGCACATTCAGTATTTAAGATTTGTAAAATTTGGGTTGAACAAGGAAAGTGTGTTTTTAAAAAAAAAAAAAAAAAAAAAAAAAAAGAAAAGAAGACCACTAAAAAATGCTCAAAACTGTTTTTAAATATCTAAAAAAAACCCCTTAGTGAACGAGTATTTAAAAAAAAAACAAAACTAATGGAAGTTTCTTAAAGGGGTTTTCCACTACTTATTTTTCTTGCCATATGTCATAGCTCTTTTAAACAATACCTTTTGTAACATACTTGTATTGGATGTATAGCGCCTATGGGCGCATCTTAGCAGAGATCACACAGTACTGGATTGTTATGCAGATTCTTCTTCCACCTCTGTTACGTCTGATACTTTTACGTTTTTTGGCACAGAAATCGGACCACATGAAAGGAAGTTGTCACTGGGCTCCTGAAAGTGGGTCTGGATGCTTTGGAGTGAATGACACCTGCCTAAGCATGCCTCCTGAAGACACAATTCGTCTGCCTCTCACAAGCTGAGCTGACAGTTTTATTCAGCAATAACATCAGGGGCCGACACCTTTGCTAGTGAAGTGCTGCAATCTGCATTTCAAAAGCAAATGATTTTGGCAATCCAGTCACTGAATTGGAAGGCTGAAAAGCGCTGAAACTTGCATAATAAATACAGTGGCAGGGCTGTACTGGCACTGAGCGAACCTAGAGTTTGGTACGAACTCAGACTTTTCCAAAACAAAGTTCGGGTGGTTTATTAATGCAAACCACTCGCACAAGCATCACTGTCCTCTTGTATGCATGGTGCTCAGCCCAGTGCAAGCCACTTGCTGTGTTTTGAATGGCTCACACTGAGGATAACAGCATGATCAGATGTAGTGTGCACCCTCTCCCCTTTCCTCCCCGAAAAATGGAATTCAGGTCAAGTCCAGGTTGAAAACCAAACTTTAAAAAAGTTCAGCTGGACAAGCCTAACCCGAACTTTCATGGGTCCACTGATCTCTAACCAGATGGGCTGGTAGCTGCCCTGGGCCTCTGTCACTTGGTATCTTTCAATATCATCAGCAGCCAGGGTTGAGAATGGAGAGGGCGTACTAAGTGCCGGCTCACAGGTCACTGCAATGCACGATGGAACTTGTAGTAATAGCACAGTAAGGCTGGGGAGAAAAAGGTATTGATATAAACGTCTACCCGCAGTAGCTCTGATATCAACTGATGCTATCTGCATAATAAAAGGTTTGTTTTATAAATAAAGTATGGATGCATCTAGTGGAACATAATGGCACAATTCAATAAAAAATGAAATAAGTTAGGGTAGTGGATAACCTCTTTAGCTTCTCTTAGCAACCAATCAGTGACTTGTACTGGAAAGTCTGATCCTTGACTCAGATAAAAAAAAGACCTAATAATAATATTATTATTTATATAGCAACACCATATTGTGTAGTGCATTACAATTAAGCAGGGACATATATACAGACAATAAAAACATTACAATGTAACACAGGTGAGCAGTTACATGTAACCGCCCTGTAGACTACGACGTGTAAATCTTCAGTGGAAAAACAGGTAGGTAGAAGTTGTACATGAAACAAGGACAAGTGCATGAGGCCTTGTGGGGGAGGTGGGGGGGAGTTCGGGAGGTTTCTGCACTTGTCATTTTTTAAATTTGTCCCTTAAATAACTGCTGCCAGTTTGATTGTACTCGTCCTTAGTCATCTAGGTGGAGGCGCAAAAATTGGAGTGTAATGTGTTAATATGCTGCCCTAGTTATTTTAAAATTGGACACATTTATTTCTCAAAAGCAAAGTGTTTTAACTGTAAGATAAAGAGATTTGCCAAAGGTCAGACAGATCTGGCACCAGTTTCCAAAACAATCTAGCGACTAGGAGTCTTGGCTTTCCCTTATTTCATTTGTCGCACTTGATTTAAATGGTTATTAATCTAGACGTTTACGTCTAACTTATTGCACTTGTGTCTAGTTTACGTGTGTGTGTGTGTGTGTGTGTGTGTGTGTGTGTGTGTGTATGTGTATATGTATATGTGTGTGTATATATGTATGTGTGTATATATGTATATGTATGTATATGTGTGTATTTATGTATGTGTGTATATATGTACATGTATGTACCGTATATATGCATATGCATGTGTATATGTATGTATGTATGTATGTACCGTATGTATGTGTAATCTATACCTATATCCCTGTAGTTCCAAAAATGGGTGTAGCTATAACCTATAACTTTGAAGTACATCTTTTGTGTTCTATTCTCTAATAAAACCTATATACAAGCGTGGTGAAAATTGTTGGTACCCCTCTTTTAATGACGGAAAACCCCACAATGGTCACAGAAATAACTTAAATCTGACAAAAGTATTAATAAATAAAAAAAAAATCTATGAAAATGAACAAATGGAAGTCAGACATTGATTTTCAACCAAGCTTTCATGAGTTTTTTATTTTTTTAAAAAATTCTGTGGAACAGGCCTGGACAGCAATAATGGAACAAATCACCAGGATTTTTGCATATAAGCTAAAGCCTGTGCTATACTGGCACTATCAGGCTGATTCTCTACATACCTGTAGTAGTCAGCTCAAATGTTTAGGTTTTGAAATCTAAGAAAGTAAAGTTTTATAAAATTAGCTGCTTGTTGAGTGACAGCTGCACTGCAGCAGATAATATATTCATAGGTATGCCCTCCCCCTGTTATAATTAGCATAAGTATTATACAAACGACTCACCTTGTCTGTGGAAGGACCTGTGTGAAGTCATACCCATGTGACCTGGTATCCAGCTTTGTTGGCTGAGGCCCCGCCCATTCTGGTTATATGTTTGATCTCACGCAGGTCCTGCAAAAGACAACGTGAATTGTTTGTATAATATGTTTTTTTCTGGGTTCTTTTGTTACAATTCATATTATCCGTCTCTTTGATTTGTCATCCATTTTCCTCCTGCGGCCACATCCAGGGAGGTTGGCTACAGTCCCATGTTTTCTATATTTCTGAATATGTGCAACTGTAGTCACAGGAACATAAAGCTGCTTGGAGATGGTCTTTTAACCTTTTATCTTTTAACGTGCTTGTCAATAATTTTCTTTTTAAGCTCCTGAAACATCTCTTTCCTTTGCTTCCTCTGGTGCATATTGAGTGTGCACACACACACACGTACCTCGCTTAACGAGTAACCCACTTAACGAGAATTTCGCTTAATAAGCAAAGCTATTTGTAACCCGCTTTACGAGAAAGCTTTGCTGTACGAGCGAAGTCCTCACTGCACACACTTCCTGTTCCATACATCCACTGCGCTCTAACCCGCACTTGCAGTCCTCACAAATATGCACAAACACACACGCACGCACACACAGTATCATGCTCACCTTACCTTCCGTTACACCGCCGGCCTCATGGTTCTTGTAGTTCCCGGGTACATCGCAGCGAACTACAAGTACCATGAGGCCGGCGGTGGAACGGAAGGTAAGGTGAGGATATAATATGTGTACCTTCCGTTTCATCGCTGGTCTCCTGGGTCCTGTAGTGCGCCGCTCCGCTCCACTCCAGGCATCAGCATCCATAGCGACAAAGCAGGAACTTCCTGGTTTCTGTCACCGCTACTCAAAGGCAGCGCACTGGCCAATCAGAGGCAAGCGGCTCTGCCTTTGACTTCAGCGCTCTGGCAGGAAGTTCCGCCCTCGTCGTTATGGTTACCAGATACACGGCCCGCATCGGAGAACAGCAAGTCCCAGGAGACTGGCGATGGAACGGAAGGTAAGGTGAGCATAATGTGTGTGTGTGTATGTGTGTGTATATGTGTATATATATATATATATATATATATATATATATATATATATATATATATATATATATATATATATATATATATATATATATATATATATATATATATATATATATATATATATATATATAATTATATATATATATATATATATAATATATCTATCTCTGCATCCCTTCAGTTCAGTACAGGGTAATTTAATTGTAAATATTAATAGGGCTCAGTATCATAGCTTTGCAATGCTTCGCTTTCCCTGATCGTGTGCCCCCTCCCGGTCTTTAATGGCGGGTGACAACTGCATATGCCGCTAGCTTGTCTCGGATGTGTAAAAGTAGTTGCCTGTATAGATAGACATCCAAGCTGAGCTCTCGTGCACATGCTTCGCCGCTATAATCTCTAAAGATAGGCAGTTGTCTATTGTCACATGTCTGAATATTCACATGACACATTTATTGACTAGTAGCATACAATAGTAATGTAAGCTCCCAGCTTTATTGCTCCACCCATGCTTATTCCTCAGGTGAAATGAACACTGGTGTCCCGGCACTTGCTGTTGTGTCGTTAATAATTTTCTTTAGCTTATTAAATGAAAGGTCTCCTGAGGAGGAAGAATTCTCCTTAGACTTTGGCAGTGATGTCAGCCCATGGAGATCTGAGTATAATTGCTCCTGAACTCTACAGAGGATATACGGTAAAAATTTAATCGCCTTTTAGAATAGATTTTTCTTATGCTTTTTTTTTAAGTCGTCAGTGCCTCATAAAGCGCCCGTTTGTATAAATCCCCCCCCAAACCCAAAGTATTCAGTTATTCACAATTATCATTTTCATACCATTGTCTCTGAAAAACTTGCTTTGGAAATTTTGTACAACTTTGTTTACAATGTGTTCTCCGTTTGTCTAAAGCTGAATTCAGATCAGGTGAAGAAGGGGGCCATGTCATTATTTTTTCATCTTTTAGACCCTTACTGGCCAGCCACGCTGTGGAGTAGTTGGATGCATGTGATGGAGCATTGTCCTGCATGAAAATCATGTTTTTCTTGAACGATACCGACTTCTTCCTGTACCACTGCTTGAAGAAGTTGTCTTCCAGAACTATATTTATTATTATTAATTTATTATTATTTTTTATATGGACAACTGTGGAACTTATTATTATTTTAAGATCTATTGATTAAAATGTAATTTGTTCATGTGAAAACCCCTTTAACGGTAACTTGTCATATTGGACAATCTGGTCTGCCAGCATCGTGTTATATAGACAGCTGTATGAATTCTTATATAGTGGTCAGAAGAAGACTCAGTATAACCTAGAATTTATTAATTTAAATCTTTGTTCTGGTCTTAAGTCCAGTGGGTGATTCTAATCAGTGACTCATATGCATTATCATGGTAGTGTTTAGGAGTCCGGTGGGCGGAGTCACTTAAAGACTGTCCATAGTGAGCAGGGATGTCAATCAATAAGTTAATAGCTAAACTTTTATATAATTTTATGGGAAAGATTTAATCTGCTCAGCTCTTCATGCAGTATAGCAAGCTCTTGGTATATAGGAATATTGAACAGCATTTTCATAGTGACAGGTTCTCTTTATAGCAGCAATATTCACCCCATAATTCCACTTTTCTCCTATTGTGGCCCTGTTTTCTCTATTTCTCGATGCCTTTGGCATGCAGGAAATGTTGGATACTCGGTCACTGTACTGGGCAGGTTTTTTTCGCGTGTTGAGACTGAACCATGAAATGGATACGAGTGGGACCATAGCAGTAGGGGGATGGGGGTATTGCTTTTTGTTTGCCACTTCTCCGCGGTATTCTTTCAATGCTTTTTATTACCCATATAGCAGAGTTTTTTGTACTGTTCTACAGTGGAACCTTGGTTAACGAGAACAATCCGTTCTGGGACTTTGCTAGTTAACCAAGTTACTCGTTCAGCAGAGCAAGATTTCCCATAGGAAATCATTGCAATGCAGACAGTTTGTTCCACAACGTGTTAAATTTCCCATCCTGGTCCCCTATTGTGTCATTCCACACATGCACAAACAAACACACACAAACACGCACAAACTCACACAAGCACGCACATGTACATATTATGCTAACCTTACCTTCCGTTCCATCGCCGGTCTCCTGGGTCTAGTAGCTCGCCCCTCCAGGATGTGTATCGGCAGGCTGCGCGACGAGCCACGAAGTTCCCCTATCACCGCTACTCAGGCAGCGCGCTGACCAATCAGAGTCAAGCGCCTCCTGCCTTTGATGTCAGCGCTCTGAGTGCGGAAGTTCCTCCCTCGTCGTCAATTTAACACTTTGTGGAACACACACACACACACACTCACTCACTCACTCACTCACTCACTCACACAAGCACGCACACATACATATTATGCTAACCTTACCTTCCGTTCCATCGCCGGCCTCCTGGGTCCTGTAATTCGCCGCGAGGATTCCTCCCTCGTCACGATGCACCAGTGCACTACAAGAACCATGGAGGAAGGTTGAGGTGGAGGAAGGTTGAACTAGATGGACCTAGGTCTTTTTTTCAACCTAAGTAACTATGTAAAAAACCATGAGGTCGGCAATGGAAGGTAAGGTGAGCATAATACTGTGTGTGTTCGTGCGTGTTTGTTTGCGTTTGTTTGTGTGTGTTTGTGCGGACTGCAAGAGCGGGTCAGAGCGCGGTGGATGAACGGAACCAGAAGTGTGTGCGGTGAGGATTTTGTTTACGAGAAAGCTTTGCTGTTCGAGCAGAGTTACAAATTTACAGAATGCTTTGCTTGTTAAGCGAAATTCTCGTTAAGAGGGTTACTCGTTAAGCGAGGTGCCACTGTATATTGTTGTTTTAGGAGTATGGACCTGTTTTTGTGATATGCTGCTAGGGGCCATTTAGACATCAGTGATTTTTCTCCAACACAAAAAAATGATCCCGACTGTCATCATTGTGTCAATTTATCTAAGTTTTTATCACTTTTTCTTAGATAAAAAAAAAAGATGATTTCTCAACCTAATCATATAAAACAGTCCGTGAGATACGGACATCACACGGATGGCATCTTAGGTTTGTCTGATTTTTATTTTTTTATTTTCATGGAGCCATAGACTTGCCTTGGTGAGATTGATTCAAGATGTCTCCCGTGTTCTGGTGTGGACCCCTTAGTCCGTGAAAATGTCCAGACCCGTGAATGTGGTTCTATCTGTGTAACCCATGGAGAGAATTCGTACAAGAGAAGCTGACATGTGAACGGGCCCTTAGGCAGCGGAGCGCACCCGTCTGGCACTGTGCGGAGCTAATCATATTTGTCCGTTTCCAACAGAAACTCAAGGAATCTTGAATACCTGAAATCAAAAAGAGAAAAGACCTGAAACTAAAATAAATGACTTCTTTCTAAGCCGGCTCTCCATTTTCCTTCTCTCTTCTGGGTATAGATGATGTAACTGCATCGCTTTTTCATAGAGGTTATGGCTAAAAGGAAATAAATTCCAGAAGGGATAAAGTATGGGTCTTTAGGAGGCGTTATCCCTCACCTTTCCGAAGCCGACCTGTGACCATAATGAGTGCATATCGGAGAAGACCGAAACCTTTATTGAATATTTTCATTTAGGAAATACACGTTGGGTTATTATAACCGTCCGTCAAGGTGCACCCGTAGTATTTCACTAGTGAATTGTCAGTTCTAGGCACATAACCGTATTTAATGCAATAAATGTAATCCGTGCAAATATTAAAGTATTTCAACATCCATCAATTATATTAAAGGGGTATTCCCATCTGTCCCAATACGTAGTAGGTGTAATAATATTAGCAAATACCTCCAGTCAGAAATATAGTATAGTTCTCCTGATTATAGCAATGATGATACAGGAAGCAGTGTGTTTTCAGGTGTATAGTAAAATACATCCACAGGTGTGTCTCCAATTAACTCAGATGTTGCCAATAAACCTATCAGAAGCTTCCAAAGACATGACATCATCATATGGGCTGTCCATATTGTTTAAAGGCATTGTACGGTTTGTGTATATAAACTTTTGACTTTGTTTTAAGGCATTTTTTATTACTTTCTGCATTCTCTCCCATTATTCTGGCATTTGGCAAATATAAATAATTTGGTCATTCTAATTCATCTAAAACGGGAAAGGTTTATTCTGATTTCATGTCAGGTGGTGAGAAAAACATCCATATGTGTCTTTTTAGGCTATGTGCGCACGTTGCGTAAAAACATGCAGTTACGCTGCGCTTTGTAGCGCAGCGTAACTGCATGCGTCCTGCGTCCCCTGCACAGTCTATGGAGATTGTGCAGGGGCCGTGCGCACGTGGCGTCTAAGAGCGCAGCGCTTCGGCTACTGCCGAAGCGCTGCGCAAAAAGAAGTGACATGTCACTTCTTTCCTGCGCTTTGCCGGCAGCTCCTGCTCTGTCTATGGCAGGAGCTGCATGCAGAGCGCATGGAATGGGCGCTCACTACGGACATTTCTGCAGCGATCTAAAGCGCACATGTGCTCTTCAGATCGCTGCAGAAATATCTGCAGGGCTAGTACGCAACGTGCGCCCATAGCCTTAGATAGTGTATGTAAACTTCTGGTTTCAGATGTATTGGAATAGGATCTTGGAGATGGGAATAATCCTTTTTAAAGCGAATGTGTTTGCAGGTTTGTCTTTTGTAATCTGAGTGCAGCAGGATGTAGGGGCTCAGAGCCTGTTTTCTGTGATATCACTAATTAGCCTGTCTGTTGTTCTGTTGATTAAAATCAGTATTTTATCAGCAGGAGATTGTCACTGCATGACTAGGTGTCTATGTGCCCACGTAGCGTATTTTCATGCAGTTGCGCTGTGTTCTGCAGTAACTGCATGCGTCCTGCGTCCCCAGCACAATCTATGAAGATCTATGCCCACGTGGCGTATTAGAACGCAGCGCTTCGGCTCCTGCGTTTTAAAAAGCAACAGGTCACTTCTTGCATGGGCTTTGGATGCAGGTCCCGCTCTGTCTATGGGAGAGGCTGTATCCAGAGCGCATGAAATCGGCTTTTCATTACGGACTGTTTCTGCAGCGATTTGAAGCGCATATGTGCTGTTCAAATCAATGCAGAAATTTCTGCAGGGACAGAACGCAACGTGGGCACATAGCCTTATATCTCCTAGTCACTACTCTGTGTAACCAATGATTAGCAGCCTTCTGTCAAATTACACAGAGAGCTGTCAATCATTGGTGTGGGTGGGGTTATACAGGGCCCCTGCATTCAGAGAACTTCTAGATCTGGAGCAGATAAAGATCAAAATTGCAACAAACAGCCCAGTAAGTGACACATTACTGGATTTAGAGTTTCTGCCCTTTCTTTATTCTGCTCTCAGATTACAGAACAAAAAGCTGTTGCCAGATCCTCTTTAAAGGCTGGGGATGCGTTAGTCATGGCCAGAAAAGGAAAAAGTAAACATTGTTTTTTTTGGGCAAAATTTCTTCATTCTTTTGCACCCGGCTACTTAGCATGAGTTCCTCCTTAGCTTGTGGTTGTGTAGTACTAGGGAATCTGTGACTCAGTTTTCAGCAATTTTTGATATTTTGTTACCACTGAGAGGAAGAAGCTGTTCATTAGTTGAAAAAACATAAAACTTGCAAACTCTTCTAAAATATAAAATTAGAAGGTAACACACACCCGGTGGTGCTTAATGACTATCTGCCGGTAGTCCCTTTTATTTTCTATAGGACTGTCATTCTTCTATTGGCTCTGTGTGTGGTTTTGTTTTTTTTTTTTTTTTTTTTATTACTATTTTTATGGTATGGATACTTCTTTATATGCCTTTTTGATCTACCTTGAATGGCTACGAATGGTTACGTGTTCATACTACATCTTCATATTGTATATAGGTTTAAGGCTGAGGCCACACTGGGATTACTGCGATCCCCTCGTATGACACTCGGCTCACGCTGGCAGTACAGCAGGAACAAGTGTCATGCGAGTGTCCCTGCGACTGAGGTCTGATCATGCGAGTGGACCTCAGCTGCAGGGGGCGGGCCGGCACTGAGGAGCGGAGGGAGGGATTTATCTTCTCTCTCCTCCGTACCCGGCTATTGCCATTCTTGCCCTGCACTCGCAGTACACCTGTGTACCGCGAGTGCAGTGCGATTTTTCTCTCGCCCCATTCACTTGAATGGGTGCGAGAGAAAAGAGTCTCTCATTACAATCACAACATGCTGCGATTATTTTCTCAGCCCGAATCAAACCGAGAAAACAACCGCTCTTGGGTGCTGACACACAGGCTAATACTGGTCCGAGTGGAATGCGATTTATTATTTTTTTTGTCGCACTCCACTCACACCGGTTTTCATGCCGTGTGGCTTAGGCCTTACACCACAAGTAGGATCAGTGCCTACTGTCTTTTTTTTTTTTTTTTTTAGAAAGTATTGTGGAAAATTAATCTTTCAGAAAGTAAAACTTTTTTTAATACAGTTCTTATAATAATTCTAAAATAAGACTTACTAAAGCTCAAGCGAGGAAGGAGGATTATAAGGCGAAATTATTTTAAAGGGAATTGGTTTTTTTTTTTTGGTTTTTTTTTTTATCTTTTTTGTAATCAAGACCTTCACAGCTCTATGGAATATAAATTTGTAGAGAAGAGGGAACCATTAATATATGATGTTGGCATTTCTACTTAGAATTTATATCCCCTGCCACAAATTTAGCCATTGCTCAAAATGTTAGTTTTTTTTATTTTGTTCTTTTTTAGCACTTCGGCTATGGAATCTGTTACCAGGCTTTTGCTCCCCCATCTGAGAGCAGCATAACATAGAGACAGACCCTGATTCCAGTGATGTGTCTCTTACTGAGCTGTTTGCTGTCATTTTGATAAGATCAACGTTTTCTCTGCTGCAGATCTAGCAGTTATACAGAGCTCATGAATATGCTGCACTACCTGGCAGCGGGTCAAATAACCCTCTAATGATCTACTGCTGATTAAACAGTGATTTTTATCAAAACTACACTAAGCAGCTCAGTAAGTGACACATCGCTGGAATCAGGATCTCTTCCCCTATGTTATGCTGCTCTCAGATTAGGTGACAAAATCCTGGTGACAGAATCCCTTTAATAACACAAGAGGTGCACTATGCACAAGCGCCCCATCAGGTTTTCATGAAACAGTGGCATGCAAAAGTTTCGGCACCCCTTGTCAAAATTATTGTTATGATAGTTAAACAAGTTGAAGATAATTTTATCTCTAAAAGGCATACATTTAAAAATGGTACATTTCCTTTGTATTTTAGGCAAAAAAAAAAATCCAAAAAATATTTTCATCTTTTACTTTTTAAAAATTACAAAAAGAAAAATGGGCCCTTGGATGTTTGTGTGGTCAGATAGCTTTGACCAAGTTTTCAGACCTTTATTATCCTGTTTGGGGTTATGGCTTGGTCACTATCATTGTTAGGAAATGCCAGGTGATGTAAATTTCCCGGCTTTCTAAAAACCTGCCTCCTAGGATCACAACTAGACCTCACAGGGACACTGATGGCAAGCGACAGCCATGCTAATGAAGCAAGGAGGCAGAACGATCTTCCGGGCAGCATCCACCCCATAGCCTGGAAGACGTCATTTACATAGAGGGATAAAAGATGATTTTTTTATTTTTTTCTCCAAAAGAAAACATCTGCTATGAGGCATACAGGTATGATTATGTCCAGCACGCTATGGCCTGTATCCCCATATTAATAGGTTAGATATGTCAAATGAGGTCCCAGACTCCCCCTAAGGGTAATCTACCACCAGGATTTTGCTACCCCATCTGAGAGCATCATAACGTATGGGCAGTGACCTTAATTTACTAGTCTTCTACTGATAACGTCCTGCTGATAAATCAATCATTTCATGAATAGTAAACTTAGGCTGCTTTCACACTACGGTTTTTTTAACTGTAGGTGAAATACCACAAACTGCATTTGACAGGATCCTGTGTTTTCAAAGTGCAACGCATGCAACCGCAATTATTTTACTGGATCCTGGATGCAGCAGGACACAGAATTTATCAGCCAGCACTGGAGTCAGCTGATCGGGAGTCAGCTGAATTCCTGACCTCACAACCCGCACACGCTGCGATGGATGCAGGTTAACAGCAGTCCCTGCCTGCTGCCGATCACGTGTGACTGTGTGCAGGCTGTGCGGTCAGGAGTTCAGCTGAGTTCAGATTATCTGAGGACTCCAGTGTCGGCCGATTACTTGTTCTGTGTCGCCATGCATGCATTGCCGCGTGTGAGGTCAGCTGAGTTTGCCCAGCACCGGAGTGAGCCGATCTGAACGCAGCTGACCTCCTGACTGCATAGCCAGCAGAACAACTAATCAGATCAGCTCACTCCAGTGCCCGATGAACTCAGCTGACCTCACAGCCCGCACACGCTGCGATGGAAGCAGGGGGACATAGAACAAGTAATCGGCCGACACTGGAGTCAGCTGATCTGATTATTTGTAGAGTTGAGCGGATCGGTTATAATTCAGATTATATATATATATATATATATATATATATATATATATATATATATATATATATATATATATATATATATATATATATAAATATATTCGGTTATAATTCAGATTATATATATATATAAATATTATATAAATATAATGTACGTGTGTGTGTGTGTGTGTGTATATATATATATATATATATATATATATTTTATATTTATATATATATATATTTTATATTTATAATATATATTATATTATATTATTTTATATTTATAATATATATTATATTATATTATTTTATATTTATAATATATATTATATTATTTTATATTTATAATATATATTATATTATATTATTTTATATTTATAATACAGTTAGGTCCAGAAATATTTGGACAGTGACACAAGTTTTGTTATTTTAGCTGTTTACAAAAACATGTTCAGAAATACAATTATATATATATAACTAGAAGGTGGCCCGATTCTACGCATCGGGTATTCTAGAATTTACGTATTGTGTAGTTCATGTATGATTTTTGTTATATATATAGATGTTGTTGTGTGTAGTTACCAAGTGTTTGTGTAGGGCGCTGTACATGTTCTGAGTGTCGCGGGGGGTGAGAGCGGTGTTGTATGTGTGTTGCGTGTGTTGCGTTGTTTGTGGAGCGCTGTGTGTCTGTAGCGTTGTGTGTGTGTGTGTGTTGTGCGGTTTGTGTGGGTGTGGTGTGTTTTGGGGGGAGGTATGTTTTGAGCAATGTGTGTGTTGTGCAGTATGTGCGTATATTTGTGTGTGCAGCGTTGTCTGTGTGTGTGGGTGTCTGTGTAGGGCGTGGTTTGTGATTCCTAGTGTGTGTGTGTTGTGCAGTGCGCGTGTGTGTGTGTGTTGGGGGGAGGTGTGCACCTCCCATCGTGCTCCATCCCCCATGCTGCGCACCCCCCATCGTGCTGCATCCCCCATGCTGCGCACTGCCAAACGTGCTCCATCCGCCATGCTGCGCACCCCCTATCATGCTCCATCCGCCATGCTGCGCACTCCCAAACGTGCTCCACCCGCCATGCTGCGCACTCCCAAACGTGCTCCATCCGCCATGCTGCGCACTCCCAAACGTGCTCCATCCGCCATGCTGCGCACTCCCAAACGTGGTCCATCCGCCATGCTGCGCACTCCCAAACGTGCTCCATCCGCCATGCTGCGCACTCCCAAACGTGCTCCATCCGCCATACTGCGCACTCCCCATCGTGCACCATCCGGCATGCTGCGCACTCCCAAACGTGCTCCATCCGCCATGCTGCGCACTCCCAAACGTGCTCCATCCGCCATGCTGCGCACTCCCAAACGTGCTCCATCCGCCATGCTGCGCACTTCCAAACGTGCTCCATCCGCCATGCTGCGCACTCCCAAACGTGCTCCATCCGCTATGCTGCGCGCTCCCAAACGTGGTCCATCCGCCATGCTGCGCACTCCCAAACGTGCTCCATCCCCCATGCTGCGCACTCCGAAACGTGCTCCATCCGCCATACTGCGCACTCCCAAACGTGCTCCATCCGCCATACTGTGCACTCCCCATCGTGCTCTATCCGCCATGCTGCACACTCCCAAACGTGCTCCATCCGCCATGCTGCGCACTCCCAAACGTGCTCCATCCGCCATGCTGCGCACCCCCTATCATGCTCCATCCGCCATGCTGCGCACTCCCAAACGTGCTCCACCCGCCATGCTGCGCACTCCCAAACGTGCTCCATCCGCCATGCTGCGCACTCCCAAACGTGCTCCATCCGCCATGCTGCGCACTCCCAAACGTGGTCCATCCGCCATGCTGCGCACTCCCAAACGTGCTCCATCCGCCATGCTGCGCACTCCCAAACGTGCTCCATCCGCCATACTGCGCACTCCCCATCGTGCTCCATCCGCCATGCTGCGCACTCCCAAACGTGCTCCACCCGCCATGCTGCGCACTCCCAAACGTGCTCCATCCGCCATGCTGCGCACTCCCAAACGTGCTCCATCCGCCATGCTGCGCACTCCCAAACGTGGTCCATCCGCCATGCTGCGCACTCCCAAACGTGCTCCATCCGCCATGCTGCGCACTCCCAAACGTGCTCCATCCGCCATACTGCGCACTCCCCATCGTGCACCATCCGGCATGCTGCGCACTCCCAAACGTGCTCCATCCGCCATGCTGCGCACTCCCAAACGTGCTCCATCCGCCATGCTGCGCACTTCCAAACGTGCTCCATCCGCCATGCTGCGCGCTCCCAAACGTGCTCCATCCGCCATGCTGCGCGCTCCCAAACGTGGTCCATCCGCCATGCTGCGCACTCCCAAACGTGCTCCATCCGCCATGCTGCGCACTCCGAAACGTGCTCCAACCGCCATACTGCGCACTCCCAAACGTGCTCCATCCGCCATACTGCGCACTCCCCATCGTGCACCATCCGGCATGCTGCGCACTCCCAAACATGCTCCATCCGTCATGCTGCGCACTCCCAAACGTGCTCCATCCGTCATGCTGCGCACTCTCAAACGTGCTCCATCCGCCATGCTGCGCACTCCCAAACGTGCTCCATCCGCCATGCTGCGCACCCCCTATCATGCTCCATCCGCCATGCTGCGCACTCCCAAACGTGCTCCATCCGCCATGCTGCGCACTCCCAAACGTGCTCCATCCGCCATGCTGCGCGCTCCCAAACGTGGTCCATCCGCCATGCTGCGCACTCCCAAACGTGCTCCATCCGCCATGCTGCGCACTCCGAAACGTGCTCCATCCGCCATACTGCGCACTCCCCATTGTGCACCATCCGGCATGCTGCGCACTCCCAAACGTGCTCCATCCGTCATGCTGCGCACTCCCAAACGTGCTCCATCCGTCATGCTGCGCACTCTCAAACGTGCTCCATCTGCCATGCTGCGCACTCCCAAACGTGCTCCATCCGCCATGCTGCGCACCCCCCATCATGCTCCATCCGCTTAGGAGTGCGCAGCATGCCGGATGGTGCACGATGGGGAGTGCGCAGTATGGCGGATGGAGCACGTTTGGGAGTGCGCAGCATGGCGGATGGAGCACGTTTGGGAGTGCGCAGCATGGCGGATGGACCACGTTTGGGAGTGCGCAGCATGGCGGATGGACCACGTTTGGGAGTGCGCAGCATGGCGGATGGACCACGTTTGGGAGTGCGCAGCATGGCGGATGGACCACGTTTGGGAGTGCGCAGCATGGGGGATGCAGCACGATGGGGAGTGCGCAGTATGGCGGATGGAGCACGTTTGCTCAGCCTCCCTCCTTCCAGCCTCCCTCAGCATCAGCCCCCCCCTCCCAGCCTTCCCCAAGATCAGCCTCTCTGCTCCCAGCCTCCTCCAGCACGCCGTGCTCCTCTGCCGACACTCACCCACACCCGATCGCATCCACTCACCCACACAACCGATCGCATCCACTCACCCACACAACCGATCGCATCCACTCACACACACAACCGATCGCATCCACTCACACACACAACCGATCGCATCCACTCACACACACACCCGATCGCATACACTCACACACACACCCGATCGCATACACTCACACACACCCGATCGCATACACTCACACACACAGACACTGACGATATTGCACATACGCGCTGATACTCACAACATCCGGGGATATCACATGCTTCTGGCCATGTGATCCTCCGTCAGGTCCTGGAAGCTCACAGCACAATATCGCCGCCGAGAAGCAAGCGATATCCCAGGATGTTGTGAGTATTTGGATGCGATGTGATGTGTGTATGTGAGTGAGTGTGATCTGATTTGTGTGTGTGTGTGTGCTGTTATGTTATGTATGTTCTGCAGCTGCAGGACCTTGATGTGTGGATGCGATGTGATGTGTGTGTGAGTGTGAGCCGGTGTACACTGGTAACTATGATACACATCGGGTAACTAAGGGACCTTAGTTACCCGATGTGTATAATGGTTACCAGCTTTCACGGCCTCCGTTAAGATCCCAGCATCGCAAGGTTATGTCTGGCGCTGCCGGGATCCTGACGCAGCCGGTGTAGAAGCAAGCGATATCCCAGCATGTTGTGAGTGTGTGGATGTGATGTGTGAGGTGTGTGTGAGAGTGAGTGTGATCTGATGTGTGTGTACTCACCTGGGAATCGGAGCCCCGTGTCAGTTGGGCCACAGCGAGCGTGCATTGCGTGAGGGGGCGGGGCCTGCAGAGAGCCGGGGCGAGAGGCCAATCCGTGTGGGGGGGCGGAGCCATGGCGAGCCCAGCGGCCAATCAGCTTTGTGTCACCGTAAGGACACAATTTCGGAGCATGACAGACAGACAGACAGATAGACAGACAGACAGACAGACAGACAGAATAAGGCAATTATATATATAGATATGGGCTGAAAGTGCACACTCCCAGCTGCAATATGAGAGTTTTCACATCCAAATCGGAGAAAGGGTTTAGGAATCATAGCTCTGTAATGCATAGCCTCCTCTTTTTCAAGGGACCAAAAGTAATTGGACAAGGGACTCTAAGGGCTGCAATTAACTCTGAAGGCGTCTCCCTCGTTAACCTGTAATCAATGAAGTAGTTAAAAGGTCTGGGGTTGATTACAGGTGTGTGGTTTTGCATTTGGAAGCTGTTGCTGTGACCAGACAACATGCGGTCTAAGGAACTCTCAATTGAGGTGAAGCAGAACATCCTGAGGCTGAAAAAAAAGAAAAAATCCATCAGAGAGATAGCAGACATGCTTGGAGTAGCAAAATCAACAGTCGGGTACATTCTGAGAAAAAAGGAATTGACTGGTGAGCTTGGGAACTCAAAAAGGCCTGGGCGTCCACGGATGACAACAGTGGTGGATGATCGCCGCATACTTTCTTTGGTGAAGAAGAACCCATTCACAACATCAACTGAAGTCCAGAACACTCTCAGTGAAGTAGGTGTATCTGTCTCTAAGTCAACAGTAAAGAGAAGACTCCATGAAAGTAAATACAAAGGGTTCACATCTAGCTGCAAACCATTCATCTATTCCAAAAATAGACAGGCCAGAGTTAAATTTGCTGAAAAACACCTCATGAAGCCAGCTCAGTTCTGGAAAAGTATTCTATGGACAGATGAGACCAAGATCAACCTGTACCAGAATGATGGGAAGAAAAAAGTTTGGAGAAGAAAGGGAACGGCACATGATCCAAGGCACACCACATCCTCTGTAAAACATGGTGGAGGCAACGTGATGGCATGGGCATGCATGGCTTTCAATGGCACTGGGTCACTTGTGTTTATTGATTACATAACAGCAGACAAGAGTAGCCGGATGAATTCTGAAGTGTACCGGGATATACTTTCAGCCCAGATTCAGCCAAATGCCGCAAAGTTGATCGGACGGCGCTTCATAGTACAGATGGACAATGACCCCAAACATACAGCCAAAGCTACCCAGGAGTTCATGAGTGCAAAAAAGTGGAACATTCTGCAATGGCCAAGTCAATCACCAGATCTTAACCCAATTGAGCATGCATTTCACTTGCTCAAATCCAGACTTAAGACGGAAAGACCCACAAACAAGCAAGACCTGAAGGCTGCGGCTGTAAAGGCCTGGCAAAGCATTAAGAAGGAGGAAACCCAGCGTTTGGTGATGTCCATGGGTTCCAGACTTAAGGCAGTGATTGCCTCCAAAGGATTCGCAACAAAATATTGAAATTAAAAATATTTTGTTTGGGTTTGGTTTATTTGTCCAATTACTTTTGACCTCCTAAAATGTGGAGTGTTTGTAAAGAAATGTGTACAATTCCTACAATTTCTATCAGATATTTTTGTTCAAACCTTCAAATTAAACGTTACAATCTGCACTTGAATTCTGTTGTAGAGGTTTCATTTCAAATCCAATGTGGTGGCATGCAGAGCCCAACTCGCGAAAATTGTGTCACTGTCCAAATATTTCTGGACCTAACTGTATATATTATATTATATTATATTTATAAAATATATTATATTATATTTATAAAATATATTATATTATATTTATAAAATATATTGAATCGTGCAGCCCGGGTACTGGTAGGACTCGGATCGGACTCTTGAACCGTGCGGATCTGGATTTTGCCGGTCCGGGTCCGCTCAACACTAATTATTTGTTCTACTGGCTGTGTGGTCAGGAGTAGGGATGAGTGAGCATGACAACGCATTTGTAATGGATCGGGCTTTGCAGCAAAAAATCCATTCGTGCCGCAGTTAAAAGACCGTAGTGTGAAAGCAAGCAGCCCAGTAAGTGACACATTGCTGGAATCAATGTCTCTACATTAAGCTGCTCGCAGATTAGGTAGCAAAAACCTGGTGACAGATTCTGTATTAAGTAAAATCCTCATGAACGTTTCATAGAAAAGTTTACATAACAGTTACATTGAGCTGTGACTAGTGTTTTGTGACTTCTGTTGCCTGTGCAGCTGTATCCCTTTCCACATCCATCCTCTGCAGCTTCCGTGGGGCCGAGTGCATTGAAGGCTATTTTTGGGTTGTTGTGACTTGGATCACAAGGAAATCGCATGTGTGTGTTTTTGTTTTTTCTTTTCATCCATTTTGTGAATATGACTTGCTTTTTGCTATGCTGAAAGGATGACGGAGGAAAAAAATTCTTAAAGGGGTTCTCCAGTGTAAGGCAGAGTTCACATATCCAGTCATCATCCGTTAGAACGGATCCTGCAGAGATCCTTTACCAAAAAAAAAATAGAGCAAACACAATTTTTCTTGTCATTTGTTAAATAACCGATTTCTGGGATCCGTTCTTTTAACATTGAAGTCTATGGAGAATAGATCTGTTAACGGATCCATTAATTTGCCATCTGTTTTGCTTTCATTTGTAACTGATCCGTGTTCTGCTTACAGGATCAGTTTGAAATGGATGATAAATGGCAATCTGTTAACTGATCCATTTTCCATAGATTCCCATGTTAATCGGATCCTGCAAAAATCAATATTTTCGAAACGGACAAAGTTGTGTTTGCAGAATGGATCTGTTCTAACGGACATTATTGGACATCTGGATTCGACCTAACAAGAAAACTCCGGAGTCACATAAACATGGAGAATCCCTTTAATTATTGTGCACGAGCTGACTGTCAGTTTCCAGCATTGCTTTCTAGTAATACAACATTTGGGCCTTTTTCTAGTGCGGTTCTGAATATGCCCTATATACAGTATTCTTGGGTAACCCTACTGTCCTCGTCTTACCTGTTGGAATACCTTCATTTCTTGTGGAGTATACTTTGGATAATTGTACACCAAGCCTAATGGCCGTACACTCCTGTACACTGAGCGCGCACGCTTGTACCCTCGCCATCTTCACACAACTGCATTTTTACATGTTCGGTTTTGTTGCAGTTTCAGGTTCTTTTCAATTTGTTCACCTCTTTTGTTCCCATTTTTATGTCAAAATATCCCATTATGTAAGGCCTCCAAAGAAGCCCTATTTTAGCTTTTTACTGTTGACTGCCTGCTTTGTTCCTCCTGAACGTTAGCGCAGTAGACAATTGCCTGCTGATGGTAGGAGTGTGAGGGAAAGCATCAGGTTTCATAATACATGTCCCTTGTGTGCCAGAAGAACGACGTCTGTGTGACAGTGGGGCTCCTGTGGTCTACTTGCTTCCCCATTGATTTATGCAGCTTGTTTAGCGTTCTAGTCAGGTGTACTGTGCTACTCTAATTCCCAAGTCACTAGGCTCCCATTTTCTGGGGATTTTTTTGTTTTTTTTCAATTTCTGCCTTTTTGTTTTGGTGGTTTTATAGAATTCACACTCCCAAGTGCTGCATGATGAATTTGATTTTGTGCGCTTTTTCTGCATTTGCATGGGATCTATAACCGTAACACGACTCATCAAACGTTAAAGGGAACCTGTCACCAGATTTGGGGCCTATAACCTGCGGCCACCACCAGTGGGCTCTTATATACAGCATTCTAACATGGCCGCTATGTACAACATAAAAAAAACACTATAATACTCACCTAAATTGGTCGTTGAGGTGGATGTGGCTCAAATGGGCGTCTTCGTCCTCTGGTGCCGGCGCCTCCTCTTTTGGCCATCTTCATCCTCCTTCAGAAGCCTGTGTGCATGTCGCTTCTACGTCATACACACTCGCCGGTCCCGCGCATGTGCACTACAATACTTTGATCTGCCCTGCTCAGGACCTGAATGCCGGCGAGTGTGTGTGACGTCGGACGTGTCCTGCACCGCGGCTTCAGAAGACTGAGGACAAAGATGGCCGAAAGAGGAGGCGCCGACACCGGAGGACGAAGATACCCATTTGACCCACATCCACCGCAGCGACTGGTTTAGGTGAGTATTATAAAGTATTTTTTTATGTTCTACACAGCGGTCTTGGCTCTTATATACAGTTTTCTAACATGCTGTATATAAGAGCCCACTGGTGGTGGCCGTAGCTTATAGGGCAAAAAACTGGTGACCGGTTCCCTTTACGGATATTTGGTTTTCGGGTGAAATTTCAGGATGATCCTAAAATGCACTCTATCCTTTTTGAGTGACCTTAATGTGACTTTGAATACACACGTCCAACTGTTCAATGTTTTAGTGCTTTTTGTACAATTTGCTGTTCTCTAACAAGGAGCTTAATGGTAAAATTCACAACAGGTGTTTGATCCATGAATCACCCAATAAAGTTTGGGGTTCAATTAGAATTTGTTTTTAAACAGTCGTCCTCGTCACGCTATTAACAGTTTGATATCATGAGACCAAGGAGACCCCTAACAATTGGTCAAAAGTACCTTGCCGTTGCGAGGCTCCAGGCAGGATGTTCACAGATTGAAGTCGCTATTGAGCTTAGAGTGTCACAGAGTGTCAACAGCAGGTTGCAACAGAGAGACTGGAAGAGTCATAGAAAGGGTATGGTTCCATTTGCGTTTTCCACGAACGAGTGCAATCCGATAAAACATCAGATTGCTCTCAATCTAGTGCAAAACTATGAGGCCATCTGCAATTGATTTCTCATGCCATAGCGGCATGCGGAATGAATCGCAGCATGCTGCGTTTGGCAGCGAGTCTCGGCTCACGCACCCCCATACAAGTTTATGGGTGCGAATGAAACATTGCACTGCACTCACATGTAATCCGAGTGTAGTGAGATATATGCAGAGACAGTCCGCGGGAGAGATGGAGAGAAAGTGCTCCCTCCTTCTTCTCCGCATCTGTGATACGATCGCAAAATCGCATCACAGTTGCATGACTCTCGGCTGACGCTCACAGCAGAGGGTCATTAGCATATCGCTTCCGATGCCCTCACATCGGAAACTATACGCAAGTGGAACCATACCCAAAGGCATAGAATTGCACATCCTGTGGCCACATCCCACAGTGATGACTGCTTCATTGTGAACAATGCCTTTTGGGCCTGAATAATAAATGTTGCACAATTCCAGGCACATTTAAAGGAGATGAGAAGCACCCAAGTGTTACGACAGATTATTCAAAACCTTTTACATCAGTGTGACATGCATGCTAGACCATCTGCAAGAGTACCTAACCACGCCTCCAGGCACAGCCATCATCCTCTTGCTGGACGAGGGACCAGTGGAGACAAGGAGAGCGCTATGTATCAGCCACTGTTCTCAACAGCTTTTGGTGGTGTTAGTGTGGGCATGTGTGTCTTGTAGATACAGAACTGCCCTACACTTTCTGAATTGTACAGTGACAACCCCCTACAACTTGTATAAGATCATTAATCCAGTCATTATGACTCTGCATGAATAACACAGGCCTAATTTCATCTTCATGGATAACCATGCTCTAGCTCATCAAGGTCACATCATTAGGGAATGACTGCTGGAGATTGGAGTACCTCAAATGGAAACCTGCACTTTCTCCAGACCTGAATTCCATAGAAAACCTATGGAATCAGCTGTGCCATGTAGAGGCTTGTAATGCTGTACCCCAGAACCTCAATTACCTGAGTGCTGCCCTTCAAGAAGAGTGGGATGCCATGCCTCAGCAAACAATAACTCCACTTGTGAACAGCATAATAGGTCATTGTCAAGCTATAATTAATGCTAAAGGACACATGACAAATTATTGAAATATTGACATTATTGACTTTTGTTTCAATAAATTGTTTACGATGAGGAAATCACCATTGCATGCTTCTACTTAAATGCCTTAGTTTCATGATAAAATATCATTGTAACATGAACTTTTTATCTTTTTACATGAATTTCACCAAAGCCAAATATCCCTAAACTTTTTTTTGAGTGCTGTATGTATTCATGTTCACACTGCATCATTCTGAGTACAGTTATGCTGTATTACTAACTAAAGAGTTAAGTTCAGGAGTTGTAACTTTTCCATAGGACAGCTGAGAAATGTATAGTCTCTTGGAGTACAGATGCTATGACTACCACCTATCTAAAGAACTGGAGCATTAAGTCCCTTGTATGAATGTAGAGCTATTCAGAGGAAGCATCCACCACTTTTCTAGGCCACGAATGAACACTACCATTTTGTTCACACATTGCACTTTGGCAATCCTTATTCTCATGGTCAGTGGGGTGGGTGGATGGAGGATCCCAGTAATTATACATGTCTCTTGTAAATTGGTGATATACAGGTATGTACAGCATAGGACATCTACTTTTAAGCTGTGGTGGATCTATCACAAGGGTACCCAGCAGAACTTTGACTCCTAATGGCTCAGTCAGGCTTTACCCAGATACATTTTTAAGGAAAAACCGTGAGCAACTGAGTGTGGCACCACTTTTTTTCCATCAGATGGGACAATCTGTGAGGAGGCTGTCCTCCTGTCTGTCCAATCTGTGATGGAGGCTCCAAATGTAGATTTGAACAAAATATCCACTGTAAAGCCACAGCTCTGGATAAAAATTTAGCATCAAGTTTCTTATAGTGAGCTTTTATTATGTCTATCAATACAAACTTTTCAGAATGGAGACCTTTGCATGGTCCTGATATATAAACCTTCAGCCACATTGACCTTGCAATGAGTAGCAATGCACATACATGACTTTTTTCTTCCAATGAAAGCCTGTGGTCTGTGGTTGTGTAGCAAGGAGTAATAGGGTTGTCTGCACTCCCTTTAGTGATTAAGGAGATACCTCAAGTGTTAAGATATTTAATACCTATGTTGAGGATGGGTAATGTCCATTGTCACAATCCCTTTAAAACAATTTTGCATTTCATGCATTAATTGGACATTAATGCTTAAATTAGGGCATCTATATGATACCCACAAATGATTACTTATCACTCCTCTGAAGTAGACGGAAGATACTCTGCCCCCGCTGTTTTCTGAATATTCTACTATACCAGAGGTTTGCATCACAAGTATACAAAAGATATCCTACTTTTTTATTACCATGGTGTTTGTGCTGTGTTCACCAGTGGTCTCCAACCTTTCTGACCTTGAGAGCCACATTCAGCTGTGAGAGAGGGCCGAGAGCCACATTCAGCTGTGAGAGAGGGCCACGAGCCACATTCAGCTGTGAGAGGGGGCCACGAGCCACATTCAGCTGTGAGAGGGGGCCACGAGCCACATTCAGCTGTGAGAGAGGGCCACGAGCCACATTCAGCTGTGAGAGAGGGCCACGAGCCACATTCAGCTGTGAGAGAGGGCCACGAGCCACATTCAGCTCTGAGAGAGGGCCACGAGCAACATTCAGCTCTCAGAGAGGGCCACGAGCCACATTCAGCTCTGAGAGAGGGCCACGAGCCACATTTAGCTCCACCCAGTATTTACACCAGAGCCCCATTACCGGTATAATGACAGCCAAAGCTCTTTCACAGAAATCGCCACACTGAGGTGGAATATCAATATCCAGGGGTGTCTATCTACATTCAGATCTGCTCTTCTGTGTGGGTCTTCTCACATATGTCACCATCTGGAGACTTGCTCTTTAAAGCTGTTTGCAAGACCTCATGCTAATGTCCCAAGCTGGCAGATAGTCGCGAGGTACACATCATGGGCCTTCAAGCCACACGTGGCTACTGAGCCACAGGTTGGAGACCCCTGTCCTAGACTGTCTATAGCTGTTGAGGAAATAGGAAGACCTAACAGAAAACATTTGGTATTCAGTTACTGGTCCTACGTGTTGGGGGCACAGTTTCTGGCGTGCTTGAGATATGATATGCAAAAATAATTTTTCATAATATTATGCCACGAAGCCAACATAGTTGCATGAGTAAATGTGCCACTGAACACCCTGCAGGGTCAAATTACCAAAATATCCTTAAATTAAATGTTATCAAATGTAATCAGTGACTTGGCAAAGGTGGTGTTGGCTTCTCTCTGAACACTAATCACGCTAATATTTTTTCTTAATTTGCCAGAATCACTGTTTTAGCTAATCTCATTAATCATGGTATTTAAATGTGGGCACTCTGCCGGCTGTAGTTTTACAGTAATGTCTGACTTTTGCATTGATCATAGGACACAGTTTCTATTATTTGCCTTTTCAACCAAGGTTAAGGCCAGTTTAGTAGGCTCCCTCTCCAGATTGATGACATGTGGATCATCCTTTTTTAAAAAAAACAAGTCTTCTTGGAATTGTTTCTAATTATATAGTCTGTATTGACGGGTGATCGTGGTTATGGTGCATATCCAGGGGCAATGTCATCTTCGTGTCACACTTGCTCTGTAGCCCCATTCAGGATTCTGACTGGAAGTACTGGTTCTCCTAAGGCGAAGAGTGAGGTCTTTGTCTCCTCTTCACCTTTCTTGCTCTTTTTTCCCAACTTCCTGTTGAAGTTACTTAACCAATGGACCATAAAATTATAGGAATAGATCACATTTAGTTAGTGAATGGATTTCTAAATGATTCATAGAGAGATCTTTCACCTAAGATCAATCTGGCACCAGGTTTATGGTGTTGGGGCCAGCTTTGAATAGTGTTTTCATTAAACTACAGTTTACTAGATATGGTAAGCCCAAGAGTTCTCTCATTGATGAGCGTAGGCTTTTGGAGTCCTCAGCATTTATCAGCAGTGGCTCCCCTTACCCTCCACTGATTGACAACTTCTTGCCTATAGCAATTGATGAGAAGTCAATCTGTGGCGGGTGGTAGAGTGTGGCTCATGATTACTGAGGACTACTGAGATCTCTGTGCTGGACCTCTTTCATTTTATGAAACCTACAGTACTGAAATGAGGATTTGTCACCTCTGTGCTGACTCCACAACACTATAAACTTGTTAGTTTCGCTTTGAAGGGGATTGCCCCACAAACTGTGATGGATCCAGTGTAACAGTGACCATTTCTACAATGCATTTCAGTATAAAGGGGTCTAAATTCGTGTAAAAAGACCTTATTTTTCTATGTTCCTCTTTGCCCATGAAATTCTCCTTAATTTCTGGATTTCTTTTGAAACCGCAGGCGTTAGAGACAATGCATTACATGTTTACAGGGGTGGGGGGGATGGCAATGATCAGTAACTCCCTATCCCATGAGCCTTCGCTCAGCCAATGATCCACTGATGTAACTGGACGTTAACACTTGCCATTGTTCCCAATGCTGAAAAATATAAATGGGGGTCTGCTTATGCCAATAATTGAAACAATAACTTGTTTTAGGTGTCTTACTTTGTATTCTCTTTAGTGTGGGTTACTGTAAATTGCGGAACACACAAGTTCCTCTTTTTTTTCTTTAGGTCATGTTTTGTTCTAGTTTGCCGTTTTTATTTCTGTGCTTGCTAAGCTTGCATAATAGCTGCTTGTTTGTCTTAGTAAAAACCAGTAGCAGATATAATAATTATTTTTAGAGTCGATAGTCCTGTGTCTAGTGTGTAATCCATAACCAGGAAATTGTTATTGTTTTTTGGAAACCGGCCCTTAATAACCTAACGCTATTGTTTTAGGTTCGTACATCTAATTCCTCAGAAAGTCTTTATACACCCTACCCAAGAATTGTGCATTGAGAATAAATGTAGAGGAGTACAAAAATATATATTTATTTAGAAAAATCAGTCACCCAATAAACACGCAGCCGGGATATAGATGGCACAAGAAGCACATGGTACAATCCCAAAGTAACAAGCGTATAGTTCAAGGAACCAAATAGTAAGTAGAAGTATACTTAGAGAGGTCATGAGACCAGAAAGAGACAATTCTTTGATCCAGAAAGTACATGTATCTCTATACAGAGACTAAGTATACCTACTAAAGAGGTTTGCACTACTTTAACATTGATAATCTATCCTTAGGATAGGTCATCAATGTCTGATTAGTCTGGGACTGACACCCTGCACCCCCGATGATCAGCTGCTCGTGGTGCAGGCTGCGGTAGCAGGCGGACAGAAATCCTCAGTTCCGGTGCTGTCTCGTCAACTGATAGTGGCTGTGACCAGGCTCTGCACATCCGCTCCCTATCGACCTGACTGGGAGGTGGATGGGCAATACCCAGCCGTAGCCACTATCGGAGGACGGGGCAGCTCTGGAACAGAGTATTTCCAGCTGCCTGCTGCCGGCACAGGTACCGACAACCACTGATCGGTGGGGTGTGAGACTCTGGCCGATCAGACATTGATGGCCTGTCCTAAGGATAGGCCATCAATGCTAAAGTAGTGGGCAACCTCTTTAAGCTATGGAGACTGCTTGCCCTTGTTTGGCACTTTTTGCGACTTGTCACGTTACCTTGCAGGTCATAATGTGACCAACGTTCACTTATATTATTCTGCAATGTAGCAATGGCACCTGGAAATCTTTGGCCGTGTAACTTGTGTTGTGGACAAAATTGTCATAAGCCTAGCTTGTGATTATAATATTTTTACAATCCAGGAGCCATATGTGAGGCTTCGTGCATACAACGCATACAACATACATTAAGTATTCCGTGTGTCTCTAATAAAAATTGTGATATGCTCGATCCCATGTTATATAAAAGACTTTAGAAGAGAAAATATGAAAATATAGGACTCCTTCGCAAACCTTTCTACGTCTCCGCTGGTATGGCGAAGAATGAATTTTAGAATTTTAGGACAGGCCTCCACCAAGCCATTTGTTTACTGTGATCTCATGCAATAACTCAGCGCAAAGCTCACAATTGAACCAACTGCGACATTGTGTATGTATGGCACTGCCCAATGTGCGTATTCCCCGGTACTTGCATGTGCAGTTATATATGATACACGCTGGCTCATCATGTAAGGGGGATATTATCGGCTTTCTGTTTTGTGTTACTCTGTTGGCTTGTTAAGCGAGAAATTCAATGCCTGCTATATTCTTAGTATGTTAGGAAGGAAATGCTGTAGTGGGCTCACATCCTGCCTTTTAATTTGTGTAGAGGACAATGCACCATCATTCCATGTGTAGTAGCTGTGCAGAAATATATTGTGACTTATAAATGTTTTCAATGCACGTCGAAATTGCCCATAAAATGGTTGTCATTTATAACAAACTGTGGACAAGTATAACATTCAATCTTCTCAATGTTCTCTCTACGGAACGGTAAATAATACGTATGATGTGTGATGTCCACTGGTGTAGGTGGCCTAGTCTGAGAACCTGACTATTGATGGAGCATTGCATTGGGGATGACCTGTTCTGTATTTTTTAAGTTTCCAGGCAACTACTATGGGGCTCTTTCAGGAACTCTGACTTGAAATATGTTGCTACTGTAAATTCTGTGCTGTCTGTGAGCGCTGCTCTTGAGTAGAGAAGTCAAAAGTGTGTGCTAATAAAGCGTGAGATTGAAAGCGGAAAATTGAGTTATTTTTGGATGAGCTGCATGCGACTGTGCCTTAAAAAGGGAAAAAGGATATAGGATACTGTGCAGGCAATGTTACTGATAACACCGGGGAACGCCATTTTCGTTGAGTTAGATCTGACTCTGGGTTTTGAGTAACTTTTGGCTTCTGAATCCAAAAGTGACCCCAGTTTTTCTCTATCACAACAACTTTTTAAGTTACAGGATACCCTCCCTTGTCTCCAAAACCGTGCAATATGTACATACTGTGGGAAATGCAAAAATATTTTGTGAAGGAGAACAAAACAAGTTTTTATAGTGCAAAAATACATTATTTATTGAAAAATAGCTGACAATCTTTGTAAAAGTTGGTAAAAGATAATTAAAATACCAAGATCAATCCGGATACTGTATGTAAGTATAACATCGGCACCCCATTTCCTGAGGAAGAATTAACACGTTTATCAAAACGTACGTCGGGCAGCCTTGGGGCCACTTTCCTCTGATCATCCGGCACTCTCAGCACCACGATATTGAATCCTCCTTCGGCATTAAAGGGTATGACCCCTGCTTTGACAGGAACTACTTATGATGGACTAGCCTTGGACTAGTCTTGTTATGGACTTTACCCGGATAATTGAGCGGTATACCCTGTGTAATACCGATCAGCTCTGTACATATGTTACATACTGAATCTAGTCAGGGTCCCTTTTGATTGCTGGGTCTACATATGTTTCGCTATATTTATATTTATATTGACATTATCTTATATGCGATAGAAATACCCTGCAGAAAGGCTCTCTGACTTTGTTATATTGAACCGATCATTATTTATTGTTGGGGATTCGATGTTATACTTACATATAGTATCCGGATTGATCTTGGTATTTTAATTATCTTTTAACAACTTTTACAAAGATTGTCACCTATTTTTCAATAAATAATGTATTTTTGCACTATAAAAACTCGTTTTGTTCTCCTTCACAAAATATGATTGTGAGTTTGTGCGACCCGTGTGGCCCTAGGACACATAAGACCCTCGGGATTTAGTATGGTTTTCTGAAATTTTGCTCTAATAATGCAAAAATAACCTAAATGTGGTAATATTTATTTAAAGCGATTTTTGTTCATATTGTTACTGTAAGGCCACATTCACACGTTCAGTATTTGGTCAGTATTTTGCTTCTATATTTCTGAGCCCAAACCAGGAGTTGGTGAATAATGGAGAAGTGGTGCCTGTACTTCTACTATACTTTTTTTCTTTGATTGTTCCATTCCTGATTTTTGTCTTCCAAATACTGATGTACAATACTGACCAAATACTGAATGTGGCCTAAGTCAAATTGTGTGCAAGTAGTAAAGTTAGGAGGCAATTAAGGCAAACATTTACACTTATAGCTTTTACTGTCTGTGAACAATATAGCTTGAAGCTCCAATAAGTCAGCCATCATGTGTATATCCCATATTTCCTGGTACCGTCCCTCCATGATCTTCAAATCTTGGTGGATTCATTCACCTTGCTCATCACTCATCACACATTACACCAAGGTTTCAGGGCATATGGCAAGATGTCTGTGCACCTTGATGCTCGTGTTGCAATCAGGCATTTTGTAGGTGTCCAAGTGTTTCTGGACAATTTTGGTGTAACTGTTTGCACATTATTTTCCACGAAAGTCCATGACAAGGTCTTTTGAATGACAACCAAACATTCTTTTGACGTTCTGACATTGTCCCGATGAAATGTCCATCTTTTATTATTTCCGAACCTGTGGACACTGTCCTTATTTTTTTATTTCCAAATGACTGGTTAAGAAATGCCAACATTAGGTACCTTTAAAATAGTCTCCTTCAGTTGCCAAAGCTTTAACGAATTGCTTCATGAGACAGTTTCATGCCCAGAGGTGGGAATATAATGTTCTTTCTGTCAACAGGTGGCTGTGGCTCATGTAAACTGTTTGGAACACCAGGTTTGAGCTCAGAGCTTGGAGGCCAATTCCTCTCCACCCAATGCTTTTCACAAGCTCTGCTGTCCCACATGCAGAGAAAACAAGGATAGTTGGTGGATCCAAGTTGCTAACCAAGAAGAAAACCTACCGTTTTGAAGGTCAACACAAATGATCCAATTGGGTTTGTGATATTGCAACAACTAACTGACTCTTCTTGTGTCTCCGTATTCTCCATAAAGAGAAACTGAATAGGCAATTGAGATTGCACCAAATAAATTTCCACTGTGGATGAGGACACACATTAAAGGGAACCTGTCACCACTTTTCTGCCCTATAAGCTGCGGCCACCACCACCGGGATCTTATATACAGCATTCTCTAATGCTGTATATAAGAGCCCAGGCCAGGGGGTATAACATAAAAAAACACATATAATGCTTACCTAACGGTAGTGAGGTGGGCCATATGGGCATCTCCATTGTCCGGTGCCGGCATCTCTTCTTTCGGCCATCTTCGACCTCTTTCTGAAGCTGTGGTGCATGACGCGTCTACATCATACACACTCGCCGGTCCTGCGCAGGCGCACTACAATACTTTGATCTGCCCTAGTCAGGGCAGATCAAAGTGCGCCTGCTAAGGACCTGAATGCCGGCGAGTGTGTATAACGTCGGACCCGTCGTGCGCCGCGGCTAGAGAAGAAGGAGAACAAAGATGGCCAAAAGAGGCGGTGTCGGCACCGGACAACGGAGACTCCCATTAGACCCACCGCGCGACCGTTAGGTAAGTATTATAAAGTGTTTTTTATGTTATACCCCCGCCCTGGGCTTGTTAGAATGCTGTATAGAAGATTCCGGTAATGGAGGCCACAAATTATAGGCCGAAAAAGCGGTGACAGGTTCCCTTTTAAGCTCCACTTTGAACTTTCGATGAACAGTCCCCATTCGTTTGATTGGAATTCCTAATTCATCAATTAAACCATGCATGGCAGTACACAGTCACTGTTACATCTAGAGTATTGCAAAAATGCACTTTCTCTGCATCCAGCAGGTTTTTCTCATGATGTCTTGATGTTAGGAGTTCTGAAGACTTTTTTTGATGGTCACCAATCTCGTGCTAAAAGGCTCCTCGCATGCTGGTCAAATCCCTTACTAACTGAGACCTCTTCAATTTCAAAACTTCATCAGTGGAATCACTTTGTTCTTCACCATAATGCTGTTCTTCAAAAGAGGATAGTTCAAGGAAAACTGGCACTGGTTTTTCACCTTGAGGCACTGGACATATAGCTGATGGTAGACTAGGATACTTTCTTTTATATTTTTTCTTGTTATATCCTGACAATTTCACTATACAAAAGTAGCAGTACCTGGAATGATCTCTGTGCTCTCACCAAACCATCGGTATACCAAATGGAATCTTATCATTTGTTCTCTTCGTCCACATCTGTAAACTTTCAAAACTCTGCATGCTCGCCTGGAGAGAGGCCCAAAACGTTTCTTGTTCAAGTTTTACTTTGGTTAAGCAGACCTACGTTGCATATTTCAATGTGCTGATGTTCGTCCTTTGACTGAGTGGTGAAACTGTTACATATGTACCAAAAGTAATCAGGGCGGTTTAGGCCCTTACGACAAGAAATTGAAGAGACGCATGATCTGAAAGAAAGGAAATAAGTTTGTAAATAAAAAAAATAATATCTGCTAAACCTTTTATATAGACTTTCGTAATATATTTCACTATATAGAGCTGAACATAACCTGAATAGCGTAGACAAATAACCTGTTGCTAATTGCGAAGGTCGTCCTCCACCACTCCCCACTCGAGAGCGGGTCACACTCGGCCAGTAGGAGAGCACTGGTGCTACCCTCGATCCAGCCTGGAGTAATCGCATTAAAATAAGTTATTAAGAAAAAACCTAATGTGATAGACGAAAACTAACCGCAGTTTTGAAATCGGCATGCCTGCTTTAGGGTAGATCAGAAAAAGCTCGAAAAAAAATTACATTCAAAATTTTTACCCAGTGTATATTCCCAAAACAAAGCATTTCAGCCTTAAAATACACTATTCTAGAATCGCATTCTTATGACTGTAGTTTCTACAGCTTGAATTTTTATGAGCACTTCCGCTTTGTAATCTGTCACCAGGTTTTTCTCCCCCATCTGAGAGCGGTATAATGTAGAGACAGAGACCTTGATTCCAGCAATGTGTCACTTACTGATCTGTTTGCTGTCATTTTGATAAAATTAATGTTTTCTCTGCTGCAGATCTAACAGTTACACAGAGCTCATGAATATGCTGGACTACCTGCAGCAGGCCAAGTAGTCCTGTAATGATAATCTACTGCTGATTAAACAGTGATTTTATCAAAACTACACTAAGCAGCCAGTAAGTGACACACCGCTGGAATCGGGGTCTCTGCCCCTACGTTATGCTGCTCTCAGATTGGGTGGCAAAAACCTGGTGACAGAATCTTGTTAAAGGGAAGGTGCCATCCAAAACTTTTTTTTTTTTTTCAAACTTTGCAAAAATGTTATATTATTATCATTTCTTTTTAAAAAATCGAAACCTTTTTAATTGTATAATGTGAAAAATGTAAAGTTTTGATATTTTTCACTTCTAACCCCTTAACTACCTCGGGGAGTAATCTTACGTCCTAGCGGTCATAGTGTTACTGCCCGCGGTCTGCTGCAAGCAGCTTGCAGCGATCAGCGCACATATCAGCTGATTTTTACAGCTAACATCTGTGCCTGCCAGGCACGAGCGCCACATCGCCATATTCTTGTACCACCCCTGTCTTCTGTAACCACCGCTGCTGCCCCACCTTCCCCGTAAGACACCACCGGATTATAAAACGAACCATCGATATATGTGTGTGTGTGTGTGTGTGTGTGTGTGTGTGTGTGTGTACATACATACATACATACATACATACATACATGTTATATTTATATTTTTCTACCTTTTATCTCTAAATTTGGGGTACGTATATAATCCGGTGCGTCTTCTAAAGTGAAAAATACGGTATATAACAATCACCTCTTACTTTTCAAGCAATATTACCCCTGCGGACCTGTGTAAGTAAAGCTATTTATGAATAATGTTCTTAGCTTGAAAACCCCTTTAAATAGACATAGACCTAGTTAAAAGGGGTGGTTCCCCCCATATTTTTTGTCTAGATCGATATTATATTGAGGAACAATATTTCTTTGAAATACCTTGTGTTGGCAATAGTGCCTGTGAGAGGCGCTATTGCAGACTGGCTGTTCCTGCTCCAGTGACGTCACGTCAAACGCTGCACACGTCACATCCCTGCAGCCGGCTGCATTCTTCCTGACTCATATGCTCCCTCCTCCCTCCTCCCCCTTCCTCCTCCCTCCTCCCCCCCTCCCCTTTCCCCTCCCTCCTCCCCCCCTCCCCTTTCCCCTCCATCCTCGCACCCCCCCTCTCACAGTACAGCGCGCCGCGTCTCTTGCTTGCAGCGTTCTGCTGTGAGGGAGGAGGAAGGAGGGAGCAGATGGGCTGTGACAGCGGTGAAACACAGCCCACAGCTCAGTGAGTCAGGAAGACTGCATACGGCCGCAGGGATGTGACGTGTGCGGCTTTTGATGGTGACGTCACTGGAGCGGGGACAGCGGTCTGCAATAGCGCCTCTCACAGCCACTATTGCCAACACAAGGTATTTGAGAGAAACATTGTTTCTCAATGTAATATCGATCTAGACAATAAAAAAATATGGGTGACCCACCCCTTTAAATCAAAACCCAAACAAAACAAATGTAAATCCTACCTCAGAGCTGGGGCTTGGTACGTCATTGGCTTAAAACACTACATGACATGCCCCAGACTGCATATATAGCTATCCGGCTAATATTTTTTAAGCTGGACTTTCTACCCATTTCTAATCGCTATACTGTTTGTTTGCGGTTAGTATTTTGCTTTCTTTTCCTCTTCTTCACCAGAACTATGTCTCTAGATACAGCGCTGACCCGGAGCAAAGGTTGGAAACCAAACCAGCAGTCACCGGCCGCTCAGATACTTGCTCGGTAGTTGAAGTTTAGAGTTTCAGATGTATTTAATAAAAAAAAATATTTGATTTGGATGCAGTTTACATCTGTTTCTTGTGCAATAAAAGCTTCTGCCTCTTTGCCTAATGATTTAATGCTCAACCAGGAAACTTGCTTTTCTTGTTTGTTTCCCATTAGTGGCTTCTATTTTTATCATAGGAGTCCGTTCCCAGTTGGATACATTCTTTGCCGTTCTCTACTATAAACTGTATGCAGTTGCAGGCTCCTTCTTTGTTGTGCTTGTGTTTGTTTTTCTCATGTTACACACTTGATTTAGACTTTTTTTAGGGTGAGCACACACGGCGAGTAATACAGAGCAAGTGGAATTGGATAAAAAAAAAAATCGCATTCCACTCGCAACAATATTACCCTATGGAGCCACTCCCGTGTGCGTTTTTTTTTTTTTTCCCCTCAGCCCGAGAAAAACAGTCGCAGCATGCTGCGGGTGCAATTCGATCCTTGCTTTTCCCGCACACATTCAAGTCTATGGGGCAAGAGAAAAATCACACTGCACTCGCAGTACACCGGTGGAACGCGAGAGCAGTGCGATTCTCACAATAGCCGGCAATAGAGGAGATGGGGCGATAAATCAGCAGTCCTCCCCTCCGCAGCTGGGGTCTGACCACAGTCGCATGACACTCTGTTCCCGCTGTGCTACGAGCGTGAGCCGAGTGTATTGTGTGCACTCACACTAATCGCCGTGTGGCCCTGGCCTTATGAACATAACTCCTCCTGCTTTAAACGAAACCTGTCATGTGTAAAAAAAAAAAAAAAGGCTATTAATCTGCAGGTTAATAGCGTTCGGAGTGTGTGTCGCTGTCATACTGAGAGCCCCGCAGCAATGATGAAATTTACTTTATTCCTCCCAACAGCCTTGGGCTTTCAATCTTAGGGGCATGGTTTAAGTCACTGCTCAGTTCATAGTGAGCGGCTGCTGTAACCGTGCCCTGGGACTGACTGACAGCCGGCTCTGTACTAATGCAATGATGAGCTGCCTGTCAGTCTGTGCCAGGGGATTGGTTACAACTACAGTTTACTATGAAGTGAGCAGTGACAGAAACCGCACCTGCTGCGCCTCCATAACTGAAAGCCCAAGTTTGCCAGGAGTAATAGTTAATGTCATCCTGGCAGCGGGGCTCGCAGCGGGGCTCTCTGTGTGGCGTCAGCGGGGCTCTCTGTGTGGCGTCAGCGGGGCTCTCTGTGTTGCGTCAGCGGGGGTCTCTGTGTGCCGTCAGCGGGGGTCTCTGTGTGGCGTCAGCGGGGGTCTCTGTGTGGCGTCAGCGGGGCTCTCTGTGTGGCGTCAGCGGGGCTCTCTGTGTGGCGTCAGCGGGGCTCTCTGTGTGGCGTCAGCGGGGCTCTCTGTGTGGCGTCAGCGGGGCTCTCTGTGTGGCGTCAGCGGGGCTCTCTGTGTGGCGTCAGCGGGGCTCTCTGTGTGGCGTCAGCGGGGCTCTCTGTGTGGCGTCAGCGGGGCTCTCTGTGTGGCGGCAGCGGGGCTCTCTGTGTGGCGGCAGCGGGGCTCTCTGTGTGGCGGCAGCGGGGCTCTCTGTGTGGCGGCAGCGGGGCTCTCTGTGTGGCGGCAGCGGGGCTCTCTGTGTGGCGTCAGCGGGGCTCTCTGTGTGGCGGCAGCGGGGCTCTCTGTGTGGCGTCAGCGGGGCTCTCTGTGTGGCGTCAGCGGGGCTCTCTGTGTGGCGTCAGCGGGGCTCTCTGTGTGGCGTCAGCGGGGCTCTCTGTGTGGCGTCAGCGGGGCTCTCTGTGTGGCGTCAGCGGGGCTCTCTGTGTGGCGTCAGCGGGGCTCTCTGTGTGGCGTCAGCGGGGCTCTCTGTGTGGCGTCAGCGGGGCTCTCTGTGTGGCGTCAGCGGGGCTCTCTGTGTGGCGTCAGCGGGGCTCTCTGTGTGGCGTCAGCGGGGCTCTCTGTGTGGGGGCAGCGGGGCTCTCTGTGTGGGGGCAGCGGGGCTTTCTGTGTGGGGTCAGCGGGGCTTTCTGTGTGGGGGCAGCGGGGCTCTCTGTGTGGCGTCAGCGGGGCTCTCTGTGTGGGGGCAGCGGGGCTCTCTGTGTGGCGTCAGCGGGGCTCTCTGTGTGGCGTCAGCGGGGCTCTGTGTGGCGTCAGCGGGGCTCTCTGTGTGGGGGCAGCGGGGCTCTCTGTGTGGCGTCAGCGGGGCTCTCTGTGTGGCGTCAGCGGGGCTCTCTGTGTGGCGTCAGCGGGGCTCTCTGTGTGGCGGCAGCGGGGCTCTCTGTGTGGCGGCAGCGGGGCTCTCTGTGTGGCGGCAGCGGGGCTCTCTGTGTGGCGGCAGCGGGGCTCTCTGTGTGGCGGCAGCGGGGCTCTCTGTGTGGGGGCAGCGGGGCTCTCTGTGTGGGGGCAGCGGGGCTCTCTGTGTGGGGGCAGCGGGGCTCTCTGTGTGGCTGCCGCACAGCGTTAGAATGTAACCTGTAGATTATCGTCATATCTGCCGTTATTAGTGGTTTTGGTTTTTTTATCTATTAACATGACTGATTTTTTTTTTTTTTTAAGGTTACATGGTTACTAATTCCTTGATAGAGAGAGACAGTTTCACAGATGAAGCATATATCTTGCAGAAAGTGAAACAATAAAACATTTTGAAATGGTTGTTGCAGACTGTACCCTGAGAGAATTTTTTGATGATAACCTGTACCAGGTCAAATCTAACATTTATTTATTTAAATACCACCATATGGTTTCAGAAATCTGGGTATTTTTCTTTAGTACACCCAATATGATAATTAAGCTAAATTGGATTCTACTCGAATTTTTACAAAAAGCCAATTTTCTTTTCTTTTTTTTTTTTGTAATTCTCTTCTGTGCAGATTGAGCAAAATGGGGGCCACCGGCTGTCATTTTTCGGAACCATAAGTCGTAAAAAATGCTATCCTATAATTATAGAGCCTACTCCTCTTCAGGGTTTGCTCACACTTGCGTATAAAACGGACGAGTGCAATGCGAGAAAATAATTTGCATGGCACTTGGACCCCTGTTATTCAATGAGTCAGTGCTGATCTGTGAGTTTTTCCTCAGCTGTAATCGGCATGATGCAAAAATCACAGCATAAGGTGTATGGTCAGACTTCCCAATGCAAGTGCATGGGTGCGAGAATAAAAATAGACGGCACATGGACCCACTCGTATGCCATCCATTTGTTACAGATACACTACCATTCTGTAAATTGTCCTGTAAATGATTGTAGAATAATAGTTGCTGAGAAAACAAAATGCATTGCATGCAGATGTCATAAGGATTCTCGACGAGAAAAAAAAATTACACACTCGCATGACATATGGAATACCAAATGGATTTCATTCTCCACACTTTTCTGGATGAAGATGAGATTTTTTTTTTCCGATACTCAACCCTTAACAACCGCGGGCAGTAATATTTCGTCCCTGGTGTTCATAGTGTTAATCCCCACCTGCTGCTGCGGCCTGCAGGCAGGGATCCGCACACGTCAGCTGATTTGTACAGCTGACGTGTGCCTAGCAGCTACAAGTGGAATCAATATCCACCCGTACCTGTTAACCCCTTAAAGGCGCTGTCAAGATGTGATGATGCCGAAGCCACGTGATGTGACCTTGGGGATCCGGTGGTTGTCATGGTAGCACAGGGTCATGTGATGACTCTTGTAGCTCACATGACTCAGGTCCGTTAACCAGCAGCCAAGTACTACCGGTTATAAGAGATGAGCATTTCTCCCGGCCTGAGCGGTGCTGCTTTGATTGGGAGAAAGGAATGAGCGATCAGACAGCTGATCCTTATAGTCCCCTAGGGGTACTAGTAAAATTAAAAAAAAAAAAAAAAGTTTTGAAAAATTATAAAAAAAAACCCCAGTTAAAATCACCCCCCTTTCGCCCCATTGAAAATTAAAGGGTTAAATATACACACATTTGGAATTGCCGCGTTCAGAAATGCCTGATCTATCAAAATATAAAATCAGTTAATCTAATTGGTAAACGGCGTAGTGTCCAAAAAATTCCAAATGCCAAAATTACGTTTTTTGGTTGCCGCATATTTTGCTCAATTGCAATAACAGGCGATCAAAACGTAGCATCGGTGCAAAAAGTGGTACCATTATGAACGTCCACTCGAGATGCATAAAATCACTGAGCCATAGATCCCAAAAAATGAGAACGCTACGGGTTGTGGAAAATGGCGCAAAACGTAGAACACTTTTTTGCACAAACATCTGACATTTAACTTTTTAGATAAAAGTAAACCTATTCATGTTTGGTGTCTACGAATTTGCACCAACCCGAGGCATCACACAAACACATCAGTTTTACCATATACTGAACAAGATGAATAAAATATCTCTAACAATTTTGCAATTGCACTTTTTATTTTTTTTTTGCAATTTTTCCCGCATTTGGATTTTTTTTGCCATTTTTCAGTACACTATATGGTAAAACTCAAGGTTTCATTTAAAAGTACAGATTGTTCTGCAAAAAACGAGCCCTCACATGACCAGATTTACTGAAAAATAAAGTTACATCTCTCGGAAGAATGGCGAAAAAAAAAACCGGAAAGCGCGAAATCTGTCGGTTGTGAAGGGATTAAACTCACTTTTCTCTAGGGTTGTCAAATTTATTTACATTTTCTGGGCAGTTTATAAAAAAATCACGGACAGGCAATTTTGACGGACACATTGGAAAATCATAAATTATTCAAATTATAAGTGATCTTTATCTACAGACCATAATTCTGATATGAAGATGTCAGCGGCATTCACGGTGAACTGTAAAATGACAATAATTACAGTCAAATAATTTGCATAAGTTTCTTCAACATCTAAAAAAATCACAAACACCTTTTTTTAATTTTTTACGGACAAGGCAAAAATATGTAATTTTTTCCAGACTTCCTGGAATTTTTGGACCGTTGGCAACCCAGTCTCCGGTCCCTCCACTACTCACCATTACCTGTCTGGTCCTCGTTGTATCTTCGTATCGGTAGCGCTGAAGTTCCTAGGGTCTGTGACTCAAAGCCAAGACTTCTGGCTTTTCAAGGCATGGGAGCATTCTGCGCATGAGCCTGCAAAATTCCTTGATGTACCGGTATGCGCAGTGACCTTTGCGGGCACATGTGCAGAACCCTCTCTGGCCTTGCAAATCCTAATGCCTCGGCCCAACAACTGAGCCTCAAGGATTTCAGCTGCTGGTGCCAATCTGGTGATGCTACGAAGGCCGGACAGATGGCATTGAAGAGGGGTCGGAGAGGTGAGCGTGAGGTGATTATAAGGGTTTTTGTTAATATTTTTTACATATTATGGGTATTATGGTATGAAGCCTAGAGAGACCTCAGTGCATAAATCTGAGTATGTCAATTCTTGGGAATCAAATTTCCCTGTAAAAGAAAATTTCTGAATTTTTACTGATCTGTTCATCTTTCATCTCTGCCAATTGAGCATTAGGGTATGTGCCCATGATCAGGGTTTGCAGCGTTATGGATGTAGTGTGTTTTCGCTGCGTCCAAAACACTGCATTGTACAGTACAAGTATAGTGGATGAGAATTCTAGAAATCCCGTGCACACAGTGTTTGTTTTTTCCTGCAGTGTAAACTGACCTACGTGTGTGGCTTCCCGAGCCGCAGCATGTCAGTTTATTGCGAAATGCCGAGTGTTCTCTGCCACATCAGCCCAAATCCTGATTGTGGGCACGGGCAGCTTCAGTCTCCTGCGTAGGAGACTCAGCCCCACAGGAGAAGACCTCTTTCATCTAGGTCGCAGGGTGCCCTGATGGTGTACACATACCCTAACTCCCAGGGTGCAAAGTGGCCTAAATAAACACCCTAAGGCTATGTGCCCACGCTGCGGAAAATGCGCGGATTTTGCCGCGGATTTCGCGCGAAAAAGCCGCGGATTTCCCGAAAATCTGCAGCTCAGGCACTTCCCAGCCATTTCTATGGCATTTTGGAAATGCTGTGCCCACGCTGCGGATTTTTCCGCAGCGGATTTCGTGCGGATTTTGATCCGGAAAAATCTGCAACATGTCAATTATTGTTCCGGATTTTGGCTTTAAAATTGGGAAAAAAAAAAAATCCGCATCAAATCCGCGGCAAAGCCGCACCTTTAAAAAGGTGCGTATTTTGCGGGAAAGCTGCGGATTTTGATGCAGAAAAATCCGCAGCTACATTCTCCCGTGGACACATAGCCTAAGAGAATCTTGTGAGCAGTACTGAACCCCCCCTCCCCCACTTCCTCCCCCCCCCTTCCTCCCCCCCTTCCATCACCCCCCCTTCCTCCCCCCCCTTCCTCCCCTCCCCTTTAGTAAAGGACATAAAATCTGCATATTGGACACAATAAATCTGAAACCATAGGGCAGATTAAAAAGGAAAATAGCAATTCAATATTCAGGACCAGTGGGAGTAAAACAAGAGCAAAAACTGTCCACTTTTGACCTGTTTCCATTTCTTTGAACTCCGTAATCCTATAGACCGCTATTACAGTAGTGAGGGGATTATTACACTTGTATATTTCTTTCCATTACAAGCCTAGCACAGTGTAGAGATAACTTGCATATTTCAGAATTAGGAATGTTTAATTATCGGGTAAAGGTTCACTCACAATTGAATGTGAACTTTCCCCGGCAGCCACTGGCTATAGGCGACTGTTGGCTGTGGAGCACCCAGCGTTATGACAAGCATGGTAAACCCTGACCCTCTTACACTTGTACTTGCTTTTTCATTGCGTCTTGTGGCTCGAGTCAGCACTTGCATAAGAAAGACCAGCTGCATGACGGGGATGCAAAACCCATATTTCCAGGTCAAAGATCAGACATGGTTTATTAAAGTTACACACAGATTTACTGATGTTTTTCTGTTCTACAAGTCCGATTCTGTGGTATGACTTTAAGAGCCCCGAGCAGACCTGTACACAGCGATGCTTGATTGAGTGGTTGGCATATGTATAGCATCCGAACTCGGACGCTGATTTTTTTTTTTTTTATATTTAGGCCATGTTCGGTGTGAACCCCGAACTCTACGGGTCAGGCTCACTCGTCTCTAGTCAGGACTAAAAGATTTGATGGGCATTGATAACTCTAAATTTTATTATGCCAGTTTCCATTATATTTCTGACTTGCTGTTTATAGGGGTCTTCATGATAAAATTAATGTGATAGCGCAAGAAGTGGTATGAATGAAGACAACTAAAATGGTTGTACATAGCTTTCCGAATCAATCCAGTCCAGCTGACGAGAAGACTAGAAATTTGCTTCTGGCACCTACTTATTGGCAGTTTTCTTTTAGTGGTGAATCCCATTACAGTGGAACCTTGGATTACGAGCATAATTGGTTCCGGAAGTCTGCTCTTAAGCCAAGTTACTCTTATATCAAAGCGAATTTTCTCATAGGAAATAATTGAAACGCAGACAATTCGTTCCTCAAACCAAAAATATTTACTGTATTTATACAAACTTATAACAGTAATACAATATAATGTCCTGTATTCATAATTATTACAGTACACTAATACAAAATACTGTACAGTAAAAAACATTAAACTAAACTGTCCGTTAACTTACAATAGAATTAGTGTGCGGGAGGTACAGTACAAGCAATGCGCTAAACTGGTTCAGTAAGAAAGTACAATACTGTATCCATAAATGCAAATTGATAGACATGCTATATAGTATACTGTACTGTACAATGGTATACTGTATACAGTGCATATGTACAGAAAGTTACCTCCAGAGGCGGTCAGAGCGCGGTGAAGGGACGGAACCGGATGTGTGCACGGTGAGTATTTGCTCTTACTGCAAATCATTGCTCTTAGGCCGGTTTCACACATCCGGCTTTTCGCCGGTTTGCCGGATCCGGTGCTCTCCCGTACAGACAATACAGTACAGTGACAGCGCTGTAACTTCCGGGTCACATGCGCCGGTCACATGACAGCACGTGACCGGCGCTTGTTGCGCTGTCACTGTTCTGTAGTCACTGTATGGGAGAGCGCTGGATCCAGCAAACCGGCGAAAAGCCGGATGTGTGAAACCGGCCTTAAACAAAGTTACAAATTTTTAGGAAGCTTTGCTTGTCTTGCAAAACGCTCTGAAAACAAGTTACTCTTAATCCAAGGTTCCACTGTATCTGTATTTATTATGCTCGCTTATGTAGCGCCATTATATTCTGCTTTACAAACTTAATCTCTGTCCCCATTGGGACTCCCAATCTAAATTCCCTATCAGTATGGCTTTAGAGGGTAGGAAGAAACTGGGGAACTTGGAGGAAACCCACAAAAATATGAGGAGAACATACAAACTCGCTGTAGATGTCCTTGGTGGGAATTGAACCCGGAACCCCAGCATTGGTGCTGGATCATGGTGACTATGAGATTCCATCTATTGCTTGATAAAATATCTGCGGCACGGGGACTCAGTGGTTTGCAGCGCTGGGGTCCTGGGTTCAAATCCCACCAAGGACAATAAGTCCTTGCAACAAATCTGCAAGGAATTTATATGTTCTCCCTGTGTTTGCGTGGGTTTCCTCTGGGGTCTCTGGTTTCCTCCCACACTCCAAAAACATACTGATAGGGAATTTAGATTGTGAGCCCCAATGGGGACAGTGTGTCCAATGTATGTAAAGTGCGGTGGAATCAATAGCGCTATATAAATGAATAATTATTATTAATAATAATAATAATAATAATATTAGAAGGTTTTGTTTTGGTTGCTAAATTAAACTGATTTTCATCAGTTTTTTTTTTTCCTGTCTTTCTGGCAATGGTGTGTTGAGGTCTCCATTTCGGTCACTTGATCACACACCATCTTTAGTTGTTTTCACATATTCAGATCTCCATTTTCTTAATGTCGTCAGTGATGACCTTCACTCCAACAGCCTTCTCGATCTATAAGCTAAACGTGGAGGAGAGAAGTGTGGGGCTAATCTTGTGGAAATGTACACACAGAAGTGGAAATGTAAACTGTGCTCTGTACAGAACAGCCTCCTGTGCTGCATTGTAAAGTGTAGGTTAAAGCGGTGATAGACGACATACAGCTTTTAGTGTATCTGCACAAGACTAATATCCTCCTGATTATATTATATTTAGTTTTATTTGTACAGCTGCTCCTTGACTTTATGATGGACAAGATTAAAACTTTCCAGGCTGCTAAAATAGCTGACTACCCTATAATGTACGGAGAGTCCCAGCTTTGTCCACGTTATGTTGTGCTTGGCTACATACAATGAGTCCTTCTTTTTTTCTAACATAATGTAAAAAGATATATTAAAAAGTTAGTTTAAAGGATTTTTTTAATTTGTGCTGCTCCACCGATTCTGGTAAAGCTTTTTTTTTTTTTTCCTTTTTTTCTCCTATTCTCCTTCTGTTACCAAATTATGCCCCAGGAAATAGATTCCCTTCGACAACTGGGCATATAGCGCAGAACTTCTCTGTGGGCGTTTGCTTTTTCTCCTCTAATGCTGGGCCAATCGAATCATGGCTGCATCCACAGAGAAGTTCTCTCCTGGAGGGATCATTCATTCTCCTACTTCTCAATTCACAAGTATAATCTGTCTTCCGTTAATACACATTATCCCATTACTGAAATACAGTAGGAAATGACAGTGCTCAAAAGGTTCTCCCCCTCTCTCCATAGAAGATTTTACTTATGAATTGAGAGGGATAGATCAATCTAGGTGGAGAAAGATTATTTCTCTAATATATATTTCAAAGTTGCTTATTTTTTATATGTACTTTTGATTTCTGAGATTAAAAATTAAAATGACGGCCATTTAAAAGGATATAGACCGTTTGTTAGTAATAGGATGCAGGTGCTAGCAGACACAGTGTTAAATACTTTTGGTATCTGAGGAAACTTAGAATAAGTTGGGAGGTGTGATGGAGAGTTGGTTAGCCAGACAGGCCAGAAAGTGAGCTACTTCTGTCAAGTGTTGCTGAAGCAAGGAAGAGCTCTGTACCAGAGTCCGTCGCGAAACCAGGAGGTACCCTCCATGTGGTCCGGAGCCTACGGCTCACCGTGTGACGAGTTTAGGAGTGTCCAGGGACCAGTTGAGCGTCGGGGAGAAGTACTAGAAAGAAGACCAGAGAAGCTGCGGGAACAGGAATCGGGAGAAACCAAAGTATAGACTCCAGCAACTGGAAGGCTACTACCCAGGGCGAGGGCTAGTGCAATAAAAGTACCTGAAAGTAAGGTGACGGCAGAACAGGAATTTATTGAGAAAGTGACCATGTCTGTCCAGAAGATTGAAAGTCAAGTAAAGAGTTTGTTGTGTTGTGTTGCTCTGCTGCGTCTTCAACTGTGACTGACAGTGGGGTTGGCAGACGCAACCCAGAAGACCCAAGTAAGTGTTGCACCCCTGGCCATGGCAAAATACATTGACGAGTTCAGTTTAGTAAAGTAGAGTGGAGCTCTGAATGCCATCACCTGGCTCCCCGCTACATTAGAAAACCAGTCAGTATCTGGAGTGACCACTATTTGCCTCACGCAGTGAAACACCTCTCATTCACATAGAGTTGATCAGGTTGTTGATTGTGGCCTGTGGAATGTTGGTCCACTCCTCATCAATGACTGCGAAGTTGCTAGATATTGGAAGGCACTTAAACACGCTGTCATATACTCTGATTTTAGAACATCTTAAGGTCAATGGGTGACCTGTCCAGTGAGTATGCTGGCCATGAAAGAACTGGAGTGTTTTCAGTTTTCATGAATTGTGTACAGATGATTGCAACATGGGGCCGTGCACTACGGAGTGATGGTTGTGGATGAATGGCACAACAGTGGGCCTTAGGATCTTTTCACAGTATCGCTGTGTTCTCGTTGTCCATAACTTATGGCTGCCCATACCATAACCCCAATGCCACCGTGGGCCACTTGATTCACAACAGTGACATCAGTAAACCGCTCACCCGCACTACGCCATACACGCAGTCAGCCATTTACACTGTATGGTGAAAACCAGGATTCATCCATGAAGAGAACACCTCTCCAACGTGCCAGATTTCATCAAATGTGAGCATTTGCCCACTCAGGTTATGACGACAAACTGCAGTCATATGGAGACCCCGATAAGGATGACTAGTATGCAGATGAGCTTCCCTGAGACTGTTTCTGACAGGTTGTGTAAACATTTGATTGTTGCAGCAGCTGTCTGGGTGGCTGCTCTCGGACGAGCTTGGAGGTGAAGATGTTGGATGTTGAGGTTCTGGGCTGGTGTGGTTACATGTGGTCTGTGGTTGTGAGGCCAGTTGGATAAAGTGCCAAATTCTAAATTCTCTGAAGCTCCTTTTGAAAGCGGTTTATGGAACAGAAATGAACATTCAATTCACGGGCAGCAGCTCTGGTGGACATTCCTGTATTCAGCATGCCCATTGCATGCTTTTTTAAAACTTGCTATATGTGTGGCATTGAGCTGTGTGATAAAACTGTACATTTTAGAGTGGCCTTTTATTGTGGCCAGCCTAAGGCACACCTGTGCAATAAGGATGCTGTCTAATCAGCATCTTGATTTGCCACACCTGTGAGGTGGATGGATCATATCTGCAAAGGAGAAGTTCTCACTAACACAGATTTAGACAAACTTGTGAACAATAGTCGAGAGAAAAAGGCCTTTTTTTGTCCATGGATAAAGTCTTAGATCTTTGAGTTCAGCTCTATTATATTTTTGTTGTGTGTGTGTGTATTTTTTTGTGTACGCACGCACGCACACACGTACATACATACATACATACATACATACATACATACATACATACATACATACATACATACACATATTATCCATATATACCCCTCAGAGACTATTTTGATCCATGAAGGCCATGTTAATATGTTTGATTAAAAAGCAGTGCTGTTGCCACTTAGTGGCTCTGGCAACTGTTACCCTGGTGAGCATCCTTTTTAGGAATAGTAATGTAAGCATTAACGTAAGTTGTGAGATCTCATTTCAGTGGTATGACTCATATTGTGTTTCCTCCGTGCAGCGGCTGGCGTGCACACCTTATTTTCTGTCACTTGACTTACGCAGGGCCTGGCATGTATAGTATGCACAGTTTACTCACTTATCTGTTCTATTGATTTGTTAAACAGGGATGTATCTAGGCTACAAAAAAATCGTATTTAAGCTGACAGTATATTTATGTTACACGTGTTTGCTTCTGTCCATGTTGCATTTCACTATGGCATCTACAGAGTTGAATAGCCATAACTGAGTTTTCCTCCATGCAGTGGCATGTTTTATTTTACCTGTGCCATACATTTTCCATGTGGTGTTAAAATGTGTTAAAAACAAGGAAAGCGATTTAGATATAAACTTATTAGCATAATAAATGAAACTCATAGATTCCGGCAACACCTTTGTGGCTGACGTGAGGCTTGGTACCATAACGCAAAGGGAAAATATCAAAATTACCGTACCTATTATTTAATCGGATTTTTGAGTCAAATGTAATTTGACACTTCTTTTCCCTTTATTGCCAAAAAAAAAATAGAAATCCTTAACTCTTACTGGCTGCTGGGGCGTTTTTAGACTTG